>NC_034410.1:73785101-74146693 GCF_002078875.1 Numida meleagris | reverse complement strand
CTTTCTTTCTTTCTTTCTTTCTTTCTTTCTTTCTTTCTTTCTTTCTTTCTTTCTTTCTTTCTTTCTTTCTTTCTTTCTTTCTTTCTTTCCCTTTCCTTCCTCCCTTTCTCCCTTCCTACTTTCCTCCCTTCCTTCCTTCCTTCCTTCCTTCCTTTTTCCTGTCTTTCTTTCTTTCCTTTTGGTTTTGTTCATGTCAATATTCCTGGGCTTTGTGCCATAAGCTCGATGGAGTGGTAATTTTTTTGTCTAATGTTTTTATTCTGTACAGGGCTCCTTTGACAGCTGAACTTCACGTCTCACAAAATATCATTCTGTGCTGTTCTTAAAAATGCTTCTTGAGAAAGGGATTCATTTCAACTATGTCACATCAGATTTTGAGTGTTTCTTCTCACAGCAGTACTTTTCTGTCTGAATCCCTTAACTATATCTATGAACTTGGGTCTATGTGAGTTTGTGTCTCCAATCAGTCTAAGAAATTCCTCTCTTACATACAAGAAAGGCTGTTGCAGTCAATGCACAACCTTCTGGGAATTAGAAGAGGGACTGCTTGCCTCTCTGGCCCTATGACCCCCAGAGGAACACCTTCAGGTAGTTGACTGCCATGAGATGTGCAGCACATGACACAACTGAGGCCAGAGGATGCCAAGGGAGCATTTTGCAGTGGCTACTGCAATACTTCTGTTGCTGCATTTCAAGGTAAGATTCAGCACAGCCGGGCTGCATATGGAGCAGGGACACATGCTGGTTGCAGCACTGCCCTGATGCTCCTCTTAGGGAAAGACAACATGGCCAGGCATGGCCATGGAGGCTGCCTGTTGCTGAGTTGGAGGTGAGGGCTAGAGTGACAGGGCAGGATACTGCCCCGCAGTAAGCTACATTTCATTTTCCTAAATATCCTACTCCTCTCCCTATGGAGTTTTTAGCAAGTGTTTGGGGGAGCTTGTTCAAACCCCACAAGCCACACTGCAGACGAAGAAAGAGCTAGTTAGATGTCTTCCCTGGCACTCTGTGGGCCTGTATGTAGAGCAAAACCTAACCTAACCATGCACCATAATCTGCTGTTTTACAGATCTCAAGGTAGGTTGCTTTTTCCCCATGGCCTGAACAGGTAGCACTCAAAAAGCATGTTTGAAGCAGACACTTACGTCAAAGCCTGTCTACACATAGGACCAAGTCCATTTAATATTAGTGGTTAGTAATTAACTGGTGATTACAGAAAATTATATTTTTAGGCTAATTCACATTGTCTTTCAGAAGAACCTCAGATGGCAGTTTAATGAACCTAGCCCCAGAAGTCATGTTGTTCCTAGTCCTCTGGTTTGTGAGAACTGAGCAGGGGCTGTAGGCATCTTGAATCGGGACCTTTTCACAGGGAGAACCCTTAACAACCTGTTATTTCACAGGATTAGAGTGTAATTAAAGTTGTCTGATGACTTGTCAGTTATTAGCACTGGTACTTGTTTCATCTTGAGTAATTAGCTCACCTGTTGATGAAAATGCATAATTTTTCAAGTTAAATACCCACAAATCTTGAAATTTTAGAATTTTTTTGTAGTGCTGTCAGTTTTTAAGTTCTAGGCTCTGCCACATGGCTCATATTGCCATTTGCAAATGTTGACAAAGACATTATTTGTTCAAAATTATCTGTATATGCAGTAATTGTCTAGTGTGTGTTGGGATAAATTTGGAAAAATGGGCTTTTTTATATATAAGAATGTAATGTGCTGAACGAAAAACCGTTCAGCCTATGGTTAAACTCAAATCATAATTGAAGCAGTTTGTCTTTTTAAGTAAGGATATACAATGAAGTAGCTGTCAGTCAGCTGTACATTGAGGATTTGTATTAGCTACACCAGCAGAAAAGCCAGGACAGCAGACACTTGCAGAATGTTACTGTTACAAGTCTGGAGCACAAGTCTTATGAAAAGTGGCTGAAGGAAGTAGAGTTGTTTAATCTGGAGGAGACTGATAGGAGTTTATAATCTTATCACTCTCTACAACAACCTGGAAGGAGGTTGTAGTGAGGTGGTGGTTGGCCTCTTCTCACAGGCAACAGCGATAGGATGAGGGGGAATAGTCTCAAGTTGCACCAGGGGAGGTTCAGGTTGAATGTTAGGAATGACTTCTCCAAAAGGGTGGTCAGGCACTGGAATGGGCTGCATAGGGAGGTAGTGGAGTCACCATACCTGGTGGTGTTCAAGAAATGTGTAGATGTGGTACTTAGGGACATGGGCAATATTTTGTGGTATGTGGATGTGGACTAGATGATCTTAGAGGTCTTTTTTTTAATGATTCTGTGATTATATGAACAGCTACAAAATTCTGAAATCCCTCCTGTAACAAACCCAAGACAGTCCCAGGCTGACAAGCATGCTGTGTGGTGCTCTCTGTTCCCCAGACCGTGCAGCTGGCAGGCACAGGCCCCTCTCCTGGCGCTGGGGGCTGCCCTCTGCACACATCTCCAGAATGAGGCTGTTACATGGGTTCATGAGCACCTATGGTACTCCCTGCTGTCGGCTAATGCAGGTGCTGCTCCTGCACACTTGTCCTTTTCCTCCCTATGGCCTTCCTGTAGCTCAGCGGGGGCTGCCCATAAGAGGCAATGTGGTGGTCGACATAATGATTCTCAAATCCATTACTGGCACGAGTCTCCTTTGGTAAAGGCTATATGACACTTCTAGTGTCCCTTATGCCACTGCTTAAGACATGTAACGCTCCGCTAACTGACATCTGTAGTGGCAGCTGAGTCCACACCAGGCCATTTTGTAGCTGTTGTCGTGATCTCTGGGCTGAACATACACAAGTCACAATTGCTTGTGACCTGGCTGCTTGGCTGCTTTCCTGTGTAAATTTATCTTAGGGAACCCGCTTTAGCAGGGGGCTGGAAGGTGCCATGACGAGATGGAGACCAACTTTTTACATGGCCTGATAGTGATAGGACAAGGGGGGCTGGTTTTAAACTAAAAGAGGGGAAATTTAGATTAGATGTTAGGTGGAAATTTAGGTTCGATGTTAAGGTGGTGAGATCCTGGCACAGACTGCCCAGAGAAGCTGTGGTGTCCCATCCCTGGAGGCGCTCAAGGCCAGGTTGGATGGGGCCCAAGGCAGCCAGACCCGGTGGGTGGCAGCCCTGCCCACAGCACGGGGTTGGGGCTGGCTGGGCTTTGAGGTCCCTTCCAGCCCAAACCGTTCTGTGATTCTACAATGGAGCCTCTGCGAGCTGCAGGACCTACTCAGGGCCCACCAGAAAGTTAAAGCAAGTATCTGAGGGGCCCAGACGCCGCCCGCCCACTGGTCTGGGGGCACCACGCGCCTGTCCCGGCGCTGGCCACCCTCAAACCGGGCGCTACGTCTTTAAAGGCCGGGGCCGGGCCTAGGTTTTCTCCCTCCTCCCTTCCCCCTCAGGCCCGGCGGTGCGGGGCGCCGGGAGGAGGCGCCTGCTGCTAACAAAAGTCGGCGATCGGCGACTGTGCCCGGTCTCCCTGCCCGGCAACAAGTGGCTGGAGGGGGCTGCCCGAGCTGCGAGGAGGGAGGGGAGGAGGAGGAGGAGGAGGAGGAGGAGGGGAAGAAGAAAAAGAAAAAGAAGAGAAGCGCCCGCGCTGTGCAGCGGGTCCCGTGGATTACAACTGGGGCAGGGAAGGCGCCTTCGCCTCGAGATGGTGGGCGGCAGGGAGCGGCGGTGAGCATGAAGGCGGCAGGATGGGCGCCAGCAACGGCAAGCAGTACGGCAGCGAGGGTGAGCAGAGGGAAGGGGGTCCTGGCTTGGGGACAGCCATAGACTGGGGGGGAACCCCGCCGCGTCGCCTACTGACTGCCCGCCTCCCCCATCCCGAGGCGCAAGTCGCGATAGTGCGGGAGTTGTTGCGATTGAGTTGGGATCGTGAGGCTTTGTCAGGCTTCCCGACACAGGGTTCCTATATCGTGCGGTATGCTGTATGACTGCTTCCTGTCTGAACAGAAAAAAAGAGAAGAAAAATTCGCTCCGGGAAGCGGGTGGGGGAGAGTTAATGTTCTCCAGCTGTTATCCGTAGGTCCCGCTCCTGCCATTTCGCTCCGGCAGAACTGAGCGCGTTGGGCTGTCGGTCCCTGGGAGTTGGGCTCGGCGCCTCTGCGGGTGCCTCCCGACGGGGAAATCCTGCCTTGTCCCGGGATGTGAAGGGTTGCCGTTCTGTCGCGCCTGGTCGCTTGCAAATGCCGTTGTCGAGGGGTTTGGGCGTGATGCTGGGAGTAGGGCTGCGCCTGTGGGACAGCAGGAATGTTTTGAGAGTGGGAGCTGGCTCGTTGCGAGGAGGAGGGCAGCTCTTGCACGGGCGAGGAGTAGCGAGCGAGCAGGGTGCTTGGGCTGCTTCATCCCTCTGCTCCGTTCAGAGTAGGATCAGCTTCTGGGACGGCAGCTGCTTGCGGCACTGACCATTGCGTTGGTTGAAAATAGGAGTGCTGGAACAACAGCAACAAAGAACAAAACTGTGGCCAATAGTTTGGTCTCTCAGTTCAGGTCACTTGTACCGTACATTGCCAGTGTGCTCTAGGTCTGGGTTTCCTGGGAGCTTCTGCACAGCGTCAAGTACTGTGAAATGTTGCGAGGCTCCTGATCTCTGCTTTCTCTCTGGGCGATGGAGAATAGATCTAGATTGATGAAAGGAAGCCTTCCTGATCAGGTACTCTGTTCCCATCTGGGGCCTCTGGTGCCATTAGCAACCAGAGTACACAATTGCTGTAGAAAGCTGCTTTTAACACTGTGTGATCGTGCTCCCAGTGGAGTGGTGGCACCGTCCCTCTTTGAGGAAATGTGTCCCGTTATGCTGTGCCCTGAGAGCGACCTGTGTATCTCGGTTGAAGTCCATAGAGTGCAACTTGTAGTTAGGTGCATAACTTTCAGCTTAGTGTGCTTTGTAGGCTAATGTCATACTGCAGCATGCGTTACTCTAGGGATGGAGGGAAGTATCTCAGTTTAGCTAAACTTCTTTGGTGGTGTCATCTAGTTCGCTGCTTGCTGATATCTGAACTGGGATTTCAGGAGGAAAATTGAAAATTATTTTTAAAACTGCTCTTGCTTTACACAGTTTTCTTACTCTTGTAAATCTGTAGGAAATCAGGAAATTGTCTGCTTAAACTACTTGTAATATCAAAGGTGAGGAGACAACTTGTTTCAGAGACTGAGCGAATAATTCCTGGCACCTCTGAGTATATCTGTTTTCCACAAACTTCGTTCTGAAACGATAAAACCTAGTCTGAACCCATTTTAAATGTCAGTAGAATTGCTTTTCTGAGAAGTGGATGAAGTATGACCACAACTCCCATTTTCAAAGGGAAAGAAATATAGCATACCAAATTTTGTTTACAGGAATTTACCTGGCTTTAGAAGTAGATAACCGAATGTAGTTTATTTTGCTAGTCATCACTTGGTTTTTCAAAATGCTTCCTTATGGGGATTGGCTTATGAGAGCTTGTTTCTCTAGAAAAATGTAGAGCTTGAGATTTCAGGCTTATCGTAGTGTGCGGTAGATCCTGAGTGATGTGTTAAAGCTCAGAGCTGGTCTTTCTGAACCTGTTCCAGCAGTCAAGTCTGAGCAGCATGACGGAAGCTTGCAGGTTACTGGAGCAAGAAATCCATTTGAGCATGGAGCAGTTCTTCTGAGGCTTGTGCTGATGTGGTGGAAACATGGGGTTAGTTGTCTTCCCAAGAGTGCTTATTGTTGTCCTTTGCTTTCTTGCCCTAGGGGTAAATCCTTCACCTTTCTGTCACTGATTTAATTCTTTGCTTGATTTGTAAGGGGAGGCGTTCCTAGCTCATGTCTGAGAATGGAAGGAGCAGCCGGTTGCTGCTGAAGCATTAAAAGTCAGGGTTTTTTTGTTCAAGGAACTCTGTTTAAAATACATTTTTGAGGAGAGCTGCAGCTGAATAAATAAGGCACGATTCCTGGCCTGGAGATGAGGAGGCTGGAGGGAAGCATATCCCCCCCCCCCCCGTGTAGTGCTGGGCTGATCAGACACCTAGCCTTGCTGCGTGCGGCCAGTGGTGAGGGAGGGAGAGATGGAACGGCAGCTAGGGCAAGGAGATGGATGCCCTGAGTCAGCAGCCTTGCTGACAAGCTGACTTGTTTTTCTTCTTGGATTTGCACATGTAACTTCAGAAGGCTTAAGTGGAAACTCTTTGGGAATTACTTTAACCCAGTTCTGGTTTTGAAAATCCTTCTCCAAACTTTTTTTGGAGCACTTGCTGTTCTCAAACCACTCAGAGGGGTAATTCCCATGCATGTCCACGTGTTGTGCTGATGTGAATGAGGGAGCAGAAGCCTTGGCCCATCACAGGTGGCAGCCACAAAGCACGGGTGGCAGGGTTTGTGAAAGTGGCTTGTAGAGCTCGTGTAGCATGGGCTGGTATGGGACAGTTGCAGCTTTCCTGGAACTGCGTTGTTTGCCAGCGTAAGGCACAACGGTGGAAGATGACCATTTGTGTTCATGTCAGAGTAGGTTGCTTTCTTAAATCCTTCCCTTCAGGAGAGGGAGAATGTTCCCAGTCTACTTTACAGACCCAGTATTTAAGACTTGTATCCTCTTTGTTGAAGCTGCTGCTGGACACTGCTTGTGAACTGCGCTGCCTTTGCTTGCAAACGAGATCCCTCTTTATGTGGTGCTGGTGACATTGTGTGAAGAAATCTTGTTCTCCAAAAATCCTATTGTTAAGGGCCTGTAGGCCTGTTAGGATTTACTTCCCCATAACGTGTTTGTAGATGACTTCACAAGCAATGCTTATGTCAGGTCTGAATAGCAGTACGGCATGGTGGTCTTGTGCTAGAGAAACTGTATTAGTGATGAGTAAGGTTTTTATTTAGAGAGTTAATTCATAGCAGTTCATCAACTTTTATCAGTGGTTTATATTGTTTTTTAGAACCTGAAGTGCCTCACAGAATATTTTAATGAAGGTAAGGGAATTGAAAAGACAGTAAAACTGCTTTATTGAATTATTTAATGATGAAATTGTGACTTCTCTGCTGAGTTGTCCTCTCTGTAGACTGCACCATCAGTGGCCAGGTAAGTTTTTGAGCCCAGTGTTTGTTTTTCCACCCTATAAAGCTTGTAGAACGAAGAGCCTCATCAGGTTAGGCACTAAGTGTCTCCCAGGCTGTGCAGTTTATTCCCACTTGGTTTTCATGTCTGAGTTGAGTTTGTGTTACTTTTTGTGCAAATTTCCAGAACTTGTGCTCTGACAGTGGCCAACAGTTGCTAAACAATAGTGATGGTTGTAAATGCTGGTGAGGGTAGGCTTTTCTTATGCAACTTACAACTGAGCAATGCAAAAGGATTGTCTTTGTGTTTATGCAGTGTCTCCAAATAGTAAATTTTCTCTAAGCTGTGTGCTCGTGTTAGTTCTTGTTGTTCAGCTCACATGGTTGTGGGGAGGTGGGAAGGGAGGGGCAGGGTCTGGTGCTCTACTTCACTGGGCTGCTGCTTCCAGGTTCTCCTACTTGTGAAAAGTATCTGCGTACACTCAGAATTGCCTGTGTGCTTTCAAGTTGAAGTTGCTGCTCCATAAATCTCCTGAGTACTTAGTTTTCTGCCATTTTCCATCCTTTGGCTACTTCTGGATTCCACACTTCTGCTAACAATTCCTAACTAGGAGTTGGTTTGATTCTTTGTGGGTCTTGTTTGTGTTAGGAAAGTGACTGGCAGAAGGCAGCGGATGACATCTGAAGGCTGAAGTACACAAGTGGTTTAGTTCTGTTATTTGTTTTGTAGTCAGCCATGCCTGTATTCTTTAATAAATTAGGGCAACTTTAATTCAGGAGTAAAAACCCTTCAGAAGTACAAAAATGGGTTATGAATTGTCAGTAGAAGTTTGGCTTTCTTAATACAGAGATGAAACATGCAACCTTTTCTGGAAATACAGATGTACAGCGTCTGACTGGAAGAATGTGCTGTTTGTTGCTCAGCATTTAGGTTGAGTCATGTAGTATAGCTGTAGCTGACCTCAGAAAAAAGTTTAGTTGGGTCTGATTATTTCCCTCACATCAGCTACAAGTCTACCTGTGTGTCTTTTAGCATATCCACCATATTAAGGATGGCTTTCTGAGACTTCTGTGGAGGAGCTGAAGAACAGAGGAGATGCTATCAACTTGATATTGTATGCTGTAGACCATTGAAGTTGCCATTCATCGCACCCTTACGTGCTCGCCATTGTGGCGTCTGCCTCTGTAGATGTCTACTTACAGAGGAGAAGTTGGCAGAGACTGTGGCCATTCTTCTCAAGGAATTAGTGATGTCTGCATATTGACCAAGGGAAGGGTTTTACCTCCAATAAACTCCTAAAGCAAGGCAAGCAGGATTCAACCATGATGATCAGAGAAATGCTTCAAAATATCTTCTGTAGAGAGGCATGAAGTGCTGTTATCGCAGAGACTGAATTGTAGGAAAGTCTGGAATGTGCACTGTTTTAAATGTTGCCTTGAAGGAAGGTTTGAGTCAGTTGGGTTTGGCTGGGTATTGAAGACAAAGGCTTCAGCTTGGTGCTGGCAGCCAAACTCAACAACAGCCTTAGTGAACATTTCTTAGTAAAATACACCTCGTCACCCTGCATACTTCATAACTTCTGCCTTAAATAAGTAAATGGAGGGATGGGAAGGAACTTGCTGGTTATTTTTTTTTTCCATATGCATTTCTTCTACTCCACTAAACTGAAATCTGTTTGAAGAGTGTGTTTCTGTACAACTTGGGGCTTGACACATTGGTCTCTATTCGAACTGGGTAATTATTGCAGCTGTCAGCATGGCACTGGGAATCTTTTTCTTTCCTGTGCTCAACAGGACTGCTGAAAATGCAACCCCAGCTTTTATATATATATGGCTCTCTTTTAAACAGTGGAATCTATAGCAGCATATCAGCTTCTGCTCTGATTTTTGTGGATCTTTGCTCAGGGTCGAGGGCTTGTTTTAACCCATCTATGCTGAGAATTGATATATCAAAATGCTTAACGTAGCATTTGGAAACTAGTGGGGTAGTGACCCTTGAACTGAGGAGTCATGTGGTTAGACTTGTTGCCATGATATCCCTGCTCTAGTAGTGTTCATATTAGTGAAGTACTTAACCTGGAGCTTTGTACTGCAAAGCACTGGGGGCATACTGGGGTAGTAAATCCTTCTGAAGAACCTTTCTGGAGTAAAGGGAGAAGCAGGAAGCTCTCTTTCATGCTCGTGTTTTGAATCAGGAAATTCCTGTCTACAATACATAAATTTGTCATATCAACATCTTAAATCACATGACTCTTTTTCTTTCTCAGAGATGCGTGTACAAATGTGTATAACAGCAGGAGAAATAGTATACTGAAGTATTCTGAAATAGTGTACTAACTTGGGGGAAGGATTTTTAATAATCTTTCTCAATGAATCTATTCTAAAACTTATTATCCTTAATTTCCTTTGTTTCTCTAAGCACATGAATGAAATTTGCAGGTAATGCTATGAAAGTAGCAGTTAAAAGCTCGGATGTCTTGTTTTAAGAAACAAAAAATAGCATGAGAAGCTGGAAATGTTGGAATAATATCAATGGTAGTTCATCAAGAAAAGAACTCCTTTTGATCAAGAGTCAAACAGACTGGTATGACAGCGAACGGAGAATGTGGATCAGGTCTAGTTATTGCATCAGGAGGGTAATCTTGTATGACTGCATGTACTATGAAGAAGCAGACCATCTGTTTAAAGCTCTGGTGCTACTATGTTACCAGGGAGCACACACACCTAAAGATGTGTGTGACTGGATGGGATAGAGGGGTTTAGTCTGTTTTTTCTTAATTATGTTTAAAAAAAAGTAAGAACATTACTTGGACTAGTATTTCAATTAAATCCCATCCTTGCAAGGCACCAAAGCTGTTGTGAGAGTTGATGAACAGACAGCGTGTCTATTTGATGGTAACTTACAATGCTCATGAACTCTTATGAAATATTTTATTGTTTTCTCACTGCACAGTGATGGTAGTACTTGATCTAAGAAGACACTGCTGGAGTGCAAGACAAAAGACAACAGCTGTTCACCAACAGAAGTACTGCACAGTACTACCTTTCTACAGTACTTAGTAAAACACATTTCTATTCTCCATTTTCCATTTGCCTTCTCTCCGACAGTTTATAAGAAAACTTCTTGTGGCATCAGTGTAACTTTTTATTTGACTAAGATGATAGAAACAATAAGCTATTGCTGAAATATGTGGTGAAAATTGTTGATGTTATACTACTACGACTCATGCTTTTAGAATTTTTGGAACCTTTGGATTTATTGAGAGGTATAAATAAAAGCCTCAGAGCAGTGGGATTTCAATTCCAGTTAGCAATGCTAGCATTAAGTTGAAACTAACAATATGCTTTTGTATGTCAAGAAGATCTAGTAGTTGACCTCCCTCCTTGAGTTCATGTTTGATTGTACTCTTTTGTAGCCAACAAGCTTGAGGACCCTCATCTGTTTTATAGCAGGGCTTGAGAACATAGGTGCTCTTACTGCAGAGCCTTTTGAGGAGTTGCTTTCTTATTCTGGAACATTGGACTGCCAGTGGAGATCAGCACAGGCAGTAACATTACACTGCCATTTCCCGATCAACTCCTGGCTGTATCTTGATGTACACTTTAAAGCCTGAAGTACGAAGATAGTATCTCTGAAGATGTCCAGTCCAACTCCAGCTCAAAGCAGAGCCAGCTAGAGCAGGCTGCTCAGGACCATGTCCAGACAGATTTTAAGCATGTCGAAAGATAGAACTGTTACGATGTCTCTGGGCAGCCTGTTCTACTGCTCAGTCACCCTTAGAGGGTGGGGGGTGAGCATGGGACAAGTTTTCTTATATTAAAATGGAAGCGCTTCTATTTCAGTTTGTGCTCATTTCTTCTTGTCTGTTTGCTGGCTGTCACTGAGAAGATTTTGATTCAGCCTTTGTTACTTGGGAAGGCCCCCTCCGCCTCGAACTTTCTTTTCTCCTTGCTAAGAGGTCCAAGCTCTGTCTGCTTTGCCTCACATGCTGGATGTGCCAATGCCTTCATCTTTTAAGCTCCTTGCTGGACTTTCCCTAACATGTCCATGTCTCTCCTGTACTGAGATCCTGACCTGGACACAATACTCCAAGTGTGGTCTCATTGGTGCTGAGCAGAGGAATAGGATCACCTCTCATGCTGCTGGCAGTGCTCTTCTCCTTCCTGAAGACAGGTGATTTTTTTTTTTTTTTTTTTGCTTTCATGCTGTCCTTGAGAACCACTCCCAGTTGCCATGACCTTTTCAAGATAGTTAACGAGTTGCCTTGCCATGGCACGGGCCAGTTTCATCAGTGCTGAGAGGTGCATCTGGTCAGATCTCATGGGTTTATTTCTGGTTCAGTTCAAGTGTTCCCCAGCTCCATCCTGTTCTGCTGTCTGCTCGCATGCACGGAAGGTGCTACCGGACTTTCAGAAGCAGAGTTGAACTGCAGCAAGTTCTGGCAAGTGCTAAGGCTGTCTTTAATTAGTTGATTATTTCTAAAAGTGCTTTGTAAACTCGTCTGCAGCTAGTTTAGAGATTATCAGCTGTTTGGTGGGTTTTTTTTTTTTACCTTACAGTAGTAAGGTAGAAGTCTTCCTTTCCACTGCTGAAAGAAACTCACTCTTCAGATTGACAGTGCTTTCCCTGGGAACAAAGTAGAAAGATCTTCCCAAGACTTCTGCTGGTCAAATCTGGCTCTGTTGCTTTTGTTGTCTCTGGCAACATGAATGGTCTTTGCTTTTAGGAAAACCTTCCTACTAAGTTTTGCCTGTTCCAGAAGGGAGAGCTATCCCAGGAACACATTTTTGCTATTCTAGAAAATGGAGATTGTTGCTTTAATTAATAAGTTATTTTAGGATTAGTCATGGTAGGAAATAATTTTCTGTATTTCTTAAGTTAATGTAGCCATGACTTCATCAGTTCCTGGTAGAAATAATGGAGAGTGATTTTACTAGAGATTTGCTTCTTTCTACATATTCTAGAATTGAATAATAATTAAAAAAAAAAAACAGAACCGAAATCTCCCTTTTAAATTATGTTGATAGATGTATGTTAGTATTCAGGCATAGAAGATTTCATTTAAAATTAAAGTTGTGTGCAACACAGAGGAGCATCATCTGGGATTTGGTACATTATACTACTTGACAGTGGTATTAAAATCAAAATGTAAATTCCAAGAAGCTATCTTTAAATTTAATTCACCTCTTGGTATCATCAATTCCATGAACGTTTCTCTTATATAGGAGAGGAGGTGACTTTCCAGTAAGATGGAAGGTTGCATGTCGTATGCTGTGATCAAGTCTGTGAAAGTTTTTGGAATCAGAACTATACCCAGTGTCTGAATTAAAATGTTCAGACATGAAAAATGTCACCCTTAAATTTTTTTCCCAAACCGTTTTTCTTTACATTCGTATGTGTAGAGTATACAGCATAGTCTGAGAGGAAGTTTTCATTGGCATTTGTTATGCACGGGTAGAGTATTTTGCTTATGCCTTTGTTTCTTTTGGGAAACTCTTCCTATTTATTCCTTTGTGAGTGTACCTTTTGTCGCACTATTTAGTTGTCTTTATGGGGAAATGTGAATGCTTGTTGTGAATATTTTGTCTCTTGCCAGGAACTGCTGGAACAAAGGTGAATGTGAAACTTCCTCTCCTTCAGACAATTACTAATCTTTCCCACTTTGGCTTCAAGTGGCTGCATGCAAGAGTTTTTCTCATAACTGAGAAATTGTCCAACTGTGAATGGCCTCACAGCTTATCAAGAAGTAAGGCAGGAACTGGGAGTAAGCGGAAGGGTTAGTTTCTGCTTGGTTGTCCAGGAATTTATTGATTTGAAGCATTGTGTTTTAATTAAGGGCTTTGGGGGTGATGTCATTTGCTTCTCACCATAGGATGTCAAACTGTATTTCTGTCTCCAGCAGCTGAACTAAAATGACTGTCCAGCATCTTAAAATTGAACGTGTTTCTCTAGTTCTGGGTCAGCAAACGCAGTGGAATTAAAGCACCCTGTCACCTACCTATTCTGAGCATGGGAGGAAATGTTGGCAGCACAAATTGGACAGAAGCGAGCATCGCAGGCTTGTTCCTTTCTGGGTTTCCTGCTTTCATTTTGTCAGGTTTCATTTTCTATAGAAAATTCATGCCTTTCTGTGGATAATATCTCCTGCTTTTCCCTCCCAACCTCCCCATCCTTCGCTGAAGTGTAGGGTTTCTTAATTAAGTCCCTACATGAGCAGCAGCATTCCTGGAAAGTGAAGTTCAGCTTCCATAGGATTAGCTTCTAAACCAGAACAAGTCTGGTCAGACATAGGAGCCTTTAAAGCAGGAGTGTTGGCAGTTGGTGGCTGTGTGGTTTGTCTGTTAGTGCCTTTCAAGCACTGATTAATCCTATCCATGTTTTCCTCAGTTTTCTTCTTAAATCAGATATCAGCACTTGGCTGTAAGGAATGTGGTAGGTAGGACACAGAGCCTGGTCTTTCTGTGAATCATACTATTAATTGCTGTGCTTCTGAGGATTGCCATCCATAGTTTGGAGTGACTGTGGGTGGAAATGTAAGACAAATTGTGAAGGATTCTGAAAATTTAGGAGGTATTTTGGAGCCAAGACCAGGTTTTTAACTGTGCACTTAAAGAGAAGAAAAATCCTTACACATTCTTGCTTTAACCCTGTAATTGCTGGCTTATGGCTAGAAAGTGGAGCGTAGACAAAATCTCTTAGAACCAGTAGAACTCATTCTTCTAAGTCTCCCTTTAATGTTAGTTGAAGAAATCCTCTATTTACCAAGATCAGGAAGTGGTGGTACTTCTCCCTTGAAGAACCCTTGAGTCTGCTGGCTCATTCCCAGAACAGCCATTTTGAACAAGATGGTTGAAGTTCTTCATCTCACATGCTGGATTATTTCAGTAGGTAGTGTTTGCCACTAGAGTTCGAAAGCAAGTTCAAAGAATTCTTGGGTTATTACTGATTTCTAATCTTCTTTAAGCATACTCTTCAGAAACTGAGGTAATAGAGGAATTGTCTGTGACACCTTTACATTCAGCATGTCCAAACTGCCCCTGAAGCCCTCTGCAATTCCTTTTTATCTCTCTTGAGCTATATTTTTCTACAGAAAGAAGAGGCTTCTTGATAATGCTTGCAGGTGCTACACATCACCTGGTTGGGTTTTGATCTCTGAGTTTCTGTAGCATCTAACAGAAAATAATTTTGTTAAAGGCAATAAGAGCTGCTATCTCGCTGCTATCTCTTTACCACTCTCATTGATTTGGATGCATGTTGCCAATAAATATTGTTGATAATTAAGCAGAGTTGTAGGAGAATTGGGGACTAACCTTCAGTTGTCAATGACTGGATGTCAGAACTGAGAGTAACAGACCTGTTCCACCTTCTCTCCTCCTCTTTAGGAACAGTAGATACTCTCTTTGTTTGAAGTTGAACTTAGAAGCTCTTTCCCAGCATTTACTACATTGTGACAGCATAATACTAGTCCAGTCTGAGGATTTGTTGGAAAAGTGTGTTGTAAACTTGACAACAAGAGGTTTTGAGGAAAAGGTTCAGTATAATCTCAAATGCAGCCAAGAGCTCTAAGAAAGGATATGTATAGATAGAAAATGAAGATTTTTTTTTTTCCTAGGCTGTCTCTGTTGGATACCTGCTGAAATCTTAATTTAACAAAAGCACTGCTTGAATGAGTGCCTTACAGACAGTAGGTCAGTCTGTTTCACTAGATAATTATCTAGTGAACTGACTGCTTTTAGCTATGCATGTGCCTGGATGACAGAAGATGGTGAAAGATGAGCAAATGACATCAAATGATCTCTGCTGTAGCAATGTCAAAGCAGTTTGCTTCAGTTGGAAGAAAGAGACCTTATCTCATGGTGTGGCTGAGCCTGTCATCTCTCAAACAAAAGCGACTGCTTTTTTTCAGATGGATGCTTCTTTTAGGTAAAGGACTTAGCTTCATCTTAGAAAAAAAAAGTTATTAAAAGATGAAAAAAAAATAAAAAAAATCCCCTACCTTAACATGCTAATTCCCGAGTTTAGGTTTGGAGTTTGCCTGCTAGACAGCTGGAGTCTTGTCTTAAGGATAAGAGAACTATAATGAGAGCAGTACATCTTGGACATCGTCAAAGCAGGATGAGAGAGAATAGAATTAACAACAAAATTATTCAGAAAACTAAAATTTGAGATTCTGTAAGGTCAATGTACACGACAAGGATGTTATGCATACATGACATACTGTGTTGTTGATATTCTGGCCTTTTAGTTTAACAGTGTAGTATTCAAAAGAAATTGTATTCACAGCTTGCTGCTTCTTGGTGTATGTGCTAAGTTAATGAAACTTCTAAAATTTGAAGCTGTGGACATTCCAGTGAGAATCCTCAAAGCAGGTTTCTATCTGGTTCCAGTAAAAATGGCTTTGAGGAATTAAGGTTGACAATATGACTTTCAGTGTTCTACAGTTAGCTTTGACTTTTGCCATCTGAAATAGAAGGCTTCTTTTTTGTAATACTACATTTGAATAATAGAACTGTATTGTCAATTTTTACTGTTAAAATATGATAATATTCTGATAGGGAAAGTCAAACGTACTGAATTGTATCCTTAAGTAGGGGGTGGTCAGGAAAAGCCCTCCACAAGTGATATGAGAATGGAATGTGTTGAGGCAGCTGGAATCCAGATTCACAATACTTCTCTTGAGAATATCTAACCCACATCAGTTACACAGGAAAGTCATTAAATTCTGGCTATCTTCTGAAATGCATCAGCTGAGTCTTGTTAAATCTAGTTGCCAGCAGACCAGAAACCAACTAATTGCATTTTTCATAAACATTTTACCATAATGTTTTCATAGCTGCAGTGGAGAAGGAAAAGAAAATGCATGCCCTATGTCTTTTGTCATAGGTCATGTTTGAACCTGAAGACATAGTCTTCTTGTAGGTGTTCTTCCATTCATCAGTGGGTTTTTTGTTTGTTTCTCTTAAAAACAAGAAGTTGATACCACCCTGCCCCAACAGGTATTAAAAACTTTTAACATCTTCATTAAAAGCAAATGTGACTAATATTTTAATGCCTAGACATTGCTAACACTAATGTCTATGTTGATATATATTATACAGTGCATTGAATAGACCCAGTGAAGCATGACAGCCCTAGTCTATTTATATAGGGCTATTCCTTTTGGGGAGTTAGGGGTTAAAATTAATTCACTGATGTAATGTGCTCCTTGTTTGCTGTCCTGTGCTGGAGATGATGACACCAGATGTAATAAGCTGAGCGTTCCCCTGGGACTTCCTAGTGGGGTATTCTGTGGTAATGGAGACAAGGAAGCTGCGTCTGGGCAGTGGTGGAGTAACACCTAGAATCTGGAGCTGTACAATCATAGCTTTTGTAAATATAAATTTGTTGTTTGCCTCCAGTTGCTGAAGGAGTAACTTTCATCTTTCCTTTCCCAGTATGTAGAAAGAGTTTGAGTAGCTTAGTATTATTTTTCTTGTTCGGTTGTAGTCCAAGAGACCTCAAGAATCTGGCACATGAGGCAGTCAGTTCTGAAGTGTTTTTATCTAAGTTGGAAAGAGTTTCATCAGTTTGAGAGGTAAATGAGCTTTTTGCAGTTTTTTTTCTATTACTTTGCCACTTACGGGAAGATTTGTATTGAAGTAAAATGAGTTTATCACTTGATAACTCAGGTAATCTGATTATCTTTTGTGAAATCTGACAACAGTTCTTAGATCAGTGACAGCCTGTGAGGTAAATAAAGCATTGGCTGTGGCCTTACATGGTGATAGTTGGCTGACTGCAACTGCTGCTTGACTCTGCAGCTCAGGTGATGCTTTTCTGGTAAGATGTACTGGTAGAGTTCAGACAGCACAGAGATGTTTAACATCCTGAGGTAGTACCCCTCGGTTACACCTCCTAACTGCTCAGAGTAAATTGCAAAGTGGCTAAGATGCTGTTTTCCTCTTGCTTATAGCATAGTTGTGCCTTCAGAGTGTAAGGATTTGTCTTCTACTATGTAGTTCTAGGAGTAGTGTGGGAGAGCGGGCACTGCAAGTGCTGGTGTTTTGAAAGTGTTTCTTGGGACCCAGACAAAAAGTCACGTCTGGAATATTTCTGTTTATTGTCTGTGAGAGGCACAGGAAATAAGAAAGGCCAACTGAACTACAGCAGCAAAAGGAAAATTTAGGAGTCACAGAACTGGGCCTTGCTGCCCGCAGTCTCTGTTCACATTTCTCATAAATCTGGTGACAGAACTAGGTGACAAAACTAGATAAAGGCTCCTCCACTCCGGAAAAGAGGAGGGGGAAATGAAGCCAGAGAGGGCAGAAGTTTGGAGCCAGATTATCAGGTAGAAAAAAAGAAACCTCTTCCCCTCAAGTCTTCCAACTCTGCAGGTGAGCTCTCAGTGAGCACCAGAGCTAAAGGTGAGTCTACAGGCAGGATTTCCTTTTGCTTTCACTTAAAGGTCTTGATTTTACTACTCTGAATCAGAGTTGAAGACAGTAGTGGAGGATGCTAAGGACTCATATGGTGCATAAGTGTGAGGAAATTTGTGTAAATCTCCAGGCTTGGCAAAATTTCAGTTACTTTGTGAAGATAACGACCTGCCAGGTTTGCTAAGTTCTCTTGCCTCAAGGCAAAGTCATTTGTATTTTCTGACTTCTGTTTTCTTGCAGCTGAAACTGTTCAGTCTTTAGGTTAAACAGAAGCATGCAAAATTTTTTTTTTAAATTTGAATCTGGGCGTTTGGCCATAATAAACAGACTAGAGTTGCTACTTCTTTGAACATTTAATGACAATAAAATAAATTGTTACAGAGTACCCCATGCCTCATTTGTAGCAAAGTACCACTTATCTCGGTGTTGTGTGCACATGTGTAATGTATAAATGCCATTTAGATTTGAACGCCTCTATTTTTGACGCTAACCTCAAGTGGTGGTTGGTTCCTTGGGATTCATTAGCATGCTTTCTGCTAACCCAAAACATGTACTTGACCTGTGAAAGCATGCTGCTGCTGTGGGGACTACTTGCCTTCTTCTGTAACACGTAGGATTTTGAGTATTAGCCCTTCAGAGCAGTCCAGTTTTATCAGTTTCCATCAGGGAGCGACTCAATGTGTTGCTGTTTTTTTTGTTTCCTGGAGTTTAACACTAATTCTTTGCTCTTGGGTCCCAAGAAATGTTGTATATTGATTGCGCAGGTGATGCTCATCTCTCTCAAGGATAAGAGCTCAGGGTTCTCTTACAAACTGTGTGTCCACTGATTAGTGACTGAAATTAAAATCGTACTGGAAATTATCAACAGTGGCAGAGGTAGTAATTTGATGAAAGGGGCTGCGTGGGTAAGACTGTAAAGATGCTTTTGGAGTACCTTTGCACAAACCTTGAGAATGCAGGTTCTGGCTGAAATAAGGGGTCCTTGGAGCCTGGAGTCCTGTCTTCCACTGGAGATCTAAATGGATTCTGAAGAAAGAGAATCAGGAGACAAACCTACCAGGTGATGTGAAGACATCTCTGCTGCTAGGGTTTCAGGTAACTGCATGAAGGGTTGTTTGTAAGAATCTGTAAGTTAGAGTTTTTATTCAGGTCTATGACTGATAGATGAAGTAGGAATGTGAGATATATACAGATGTGCTTTTTCTTGTTAGTTCTTAATTGCTCCTTATTTGCATGACTACAGCTGAAGCATTTAGTAGAAGTGAAATGCTGCGATTTTTTTGTTTTAAAATTAAATCCTATGAGTTGAGGCCATGTGTCTTGTAGTTATTTTAAAATGTTTGTTTCTGACACCTTGTGGTTGAGCCCCAGAGCAGCAGCAATCGGAAAAATTTCATTAGCAAAGGAGAGTCAATTTCTCCTTGTTGTGTAATGATGCTTTTCTGGCTCTGCTTTAAAAGTGTAGCCGTGTTGTGTGACAGTGTATTAACCTAGTTGTCCAAACTCTCCTTTCAAGATAAGATAATTAATCAAAACTCCATGAATCTGTGTTGAACTATAAAGGACCCTTCTAGGGTTCTGGAAATTCAATTTTGTCACGTGTACAATACATTGGATTTATGGACCGTAAGAAATAAAGCTGCCTTTTCTCAAGGCTTTTATTTTTCCTGCGTAAGCATTTTTATTGTTCATCTGTTTTCAATAGCTCTCAATAAAGGATGGGTTTTATAAAACATTTTTACAGTAAAACCTTTGAAGCGTATCGTTACTTGGGTTCATCTTACCCTGAAAAAGCTTTTTCCCAAATACTTTGCTTATATTACATGGGACTGTTGTATCTCCTAGCCATGTCTTGGACTGGATGGGACCGACTGGGACAGCTTTCACTTAGAGTGACTGTCAGCAGGTCTAAGCCTCTGTGCATACGTAAGGAATGCTTGTTCTTATGGGCATCTCTGCTCTGCTTGGAAGAAGCAAGACAACTTTTAAAATAGAAGTGAGAGCTAATCTATCAGATGACTTGATCAGCTAGTTCTAACTGGAAGTCTTAGGTCTGGTTTGGCTTACACTGGGAAAAGGGCATTTCTGGATATAATGTGTAATGGTTTCCTCAGATCTGGTAAAGTGTCCTTGGAGAGTCCTTATATTACTAGTATGGCTGTCTAATCTGAGATCGTTACCTGTGTAGAAGCTTTGCATGGGAAGAAATGTTTGTTGCTAGTGGATGTTACTATTTCAGCTAAAGTTTTGTAAGGTTGATCTGGCCTGTGAATTTCAAATAACTTGTGCAGAAATCCTTTATGGACTTGAACCTATTCCAGAGGTTTAAGAGGAATAGGAATGCTGGGCCTAAGTTTCCTCCTTGGTAAGGACAGAAGACAGGCAAATAGACACATTTACTATCTGTGATTATTGGCTGAATCCTGCAAAAAGGGGATTTTGTAGCTTGATAACAGCTCTGACTCAAAGCTGTTTAACTTGCATGTCTCTCTGTTTGCAATTATGTAATCCTGCTTAGGCCTGCTTTTTGTGAATACTGGTTTCTGTATAGTTAGCATTTCCTGCAGTATGAGGACAAAAAGCAATTTTGAGAGGTTTTTCCTTCACAAGGTAGGGTAGTCCATGTCTGAACAAATGTCCGATGGTAATGGCTGAACTCTTTCTGTAGGTCATATTTCTCTTCAGACCTAGTAGGGTCTGTTGCTCTCTCCTGGATTGTACTCTTAAAAGAAGAGTGCCAAGTACTCTAAATACCTTAAGGTACTTTACTAAAAGCTGAACACTCCCAGCATCTCCTGCTCTCCTCCAAGGAATACTCCTGTTACTGGCCCATTTGCCCATGTTTTGTCTCCTGGCAGGAGCAGCTTCTGGTAGCTGGATGTCAGATACCCGCAGGCATGTCAACATGGCTTTGCTTCCACACAGGGGAGTTGGTGTTAATATTTAAGATTACAAAGAGTAACTGGTGCTTGGAAACACCAGCTGCCTTGGTCCTCCCCATGTTAGGTCAGAAAATGGCTGTGACAGGTGAGCTAAACTGGGGGAACCTACTTCAGGGAAACTTGTCTTGTAGTAAGAGTCCTGAGAAGTTGGTTTTTTTTTTTTTATACTTGAATGTGTTGATTTTTAGGTGAAATGTTGATCTTGTAATTCTGGAAATACAGAAACAATGCAACTGCGAGGGCTGTTCTGAAAGTAATGCTTCCTATTTTATTATGTTGCCCCATGAAATCAGAGGCAGATCATAGAATCACCAAGGTTGGAAGAGACCTCTAAGATCATCCAGTCCAACTGTCCACCTATCACCAATATTTCCCACTAAACTATGTCCCTCAGTACAACATCTAAACATTTCTTGAACACCTCTAGGGTCAGTGACCCCACCACCTCTCTGGGCAGCCCATTCCAGCACCTGACCACTCTGAGATGTATTTCCTAATGTCCAACCTGAATTTCCCCTGGAGCAACCTGAGGCCATTCCCACTAGTCCTTCCGCTAGTTACATGGGAGAAGAGGCCAAACCCCACCTCACCACAACCTTCTTTCAGGGAGTTGTAGAGAGCGATAAGGTCACCCAGGAAGCTCCTCTTCTCCAGACTAAACAATCCCAGCTCCCTCAGCACCTCCTTATAAAGCTTGTGCTCCAGAGCCCTCACCAGCTTCATTGCCCTTCTCTGGACATGCTTCAGGGCCTTGTTGTCTGTCTTGTAGATGTTGGTGTTATGGCAGTAGAGGTTGAACCTTCCCACCAATATTCCGTTTCATTTTGTTGCCACTTGACAGATGGTAGCAGAGGGACAGTCTGACAGACTGGTGTCTAGCATGAAAGTATGTTTGAAGTAAAGGTGTGTTACTGAATTCCTCCATATGGAAAAATTGGCACCCATTGACATTTAGTGAATGTTTATGGAGATGAAAGAGTAATTGTGAGCATAGTGAGGCAGTGGGTGGTGTGCTTCAGCAGTGGTGACAGTGGGTCACCTCTGCTGGTACAGATTTTCATAAGCATGTTTTTCATTGCTGGGGAAAATGTATATCTAATGATGGTGACTCTGAAAAACAGTGTTTTGTAGCTGAAAATTTACTCTATCAAAATAGCATTATTACGTTCTTTGTATCAATTGTAGTTTCCATGGAAATAAAGTAGGAGGCATTACTTTTGGAGCAACCTGCATACTTATTAGTTAAATGTCTGGTCTTTATTATAAGATGGAATGTTGTAATGACTTGCCGTTCACTGATTCATTTAAAATAAATAAATGAAAACCACTATGGAAACTGTTAAGTGATTTTAAAAAGTAGTAGTGAGATGTGGTCTCACTTTGTGTACAGATCAAAAATAGTTAGACATATGGAAAATGACAATCTAAGCAGTTATAAGTGCTCTGACTGTGGCTATGTCATCAGAAATTTTTCCAGGCAGACATTCTGACTTTCTGCCTTGAGGTAATCAAGGTAAATATCTCGCTTGTTTTTCACAGCTTAACAATATAAAATTCCATATTTTATTTTCTGCTTTGTTATGCCTTCCATTAGGGAGTCCATGAGTGGAGGCTTGCTAGTGTCATGACTTTTGCTTGTTTGTGTTCTCTTCTAGTTCGTCTTCAGAGAATCTGTAGCAGGCACAGGACACTGAAGTTTAAGCAGCCAGTCTAGGCTGTTTTAATGCCTCTGCCATTTGAGCCAGCAGTAATCTATGAGCCCTGTAAATAAGTTGGTTTTATTCCCACTGATTTTCTTGTTCAATTGCATAGTTGGTGGAAACATCAAAAGTTGACTAGTAATTATGGTTGCCCCTCTTCTTTTAATGATTTTGCCTGAAGATCAGGATGGTGATAAGGGCAACCACACAGGACCCAAGTATTTATGTATGAGACAGAGCTCTAGCCTGTTAGTGCTTTTTTCTGAAGCAGGTCTGCTATGCTGTCGGAACTCCTGTAACTATTCTTTGTGTTCGTTGCAACAGCTTTCTCTTGTGCGTGAGTGTCTTCTCTTTGCTTTTAATTTACTTAATTTGCTTAATTTACTTAATTTGCTTTTAATGCAAATGTGGTTGCAGAGGTTGCATACCTTGCAAAGAATATGCAGATAGTAGTATTACAAACATAACTTCTTGCAATAATTGACATATAGTAACACAGGTATGGATTAGAAATTGCTTTATCTCTTTAATGAAGTTATTGAAACTTTTCAGTTGAAAGAGAAATGAGAATATATTCTCTTTATGTTAAAAAAAAAAACCTTAATGGCCTGCAGGTGGTTAGATTTTTGTGGAGATTTCAGTGTCCAGTTTTTCTTAAGTATCTGACTCTGTAGAGTTAAAATTACAACACATATAAACTTAGAATCTGATACGCCATATGGAATTAAATTTGAAGTTTTGTTTGCTACTTTGTCCAATAGAAATCCAACCCTAGCATCCAACAATACCTTACTGCAGTTATTGTATGCAGCGGAGAAACTTTTAAAAGTTTTCCCATTCTTGTAAGCTTTCATTTGAACATGTAAAGTGCTTTTAAAGACAGTGCAACCTCATATCTTCCCTGTAAATTGCATTGTCTGAAAACTGCTTTATTTAAAGAGTTTTGATGGACAAACATGCAGACCTTTGCAAATGTGTGGAACCCTACAGTGTTCGTATACCCGGACCAGGTGCTTTAGAAAATGTAGGTTAGACTTAAAACAAAAGGCTCAAGTTCTGTAACATTACAGCTGTTTTAGCTACTGATGTTACTGCTCTTACTGATTTTGTGTGTGCTCAGCTTTCTGTTTTTACATGTGCAACTATGAATCTTAGGAGTTCAAGTTGATTTTTATAGAGTTTGACCATAAATCATCACAGTGAGCTCTCTCTTGCCCTTGTGCTCTTGGTAACTGTATTTCTACTTCTACTTTCCTTCCCCCCCCCCCCCTTTTTTTTTTTTTTTTTGTGGAGGGAGGGTGATAGAGCAGTGTGGTAGAGTTTAGCTGCCCATTGAGGTGAACCTACCACACTCTTTAATGCTCTCTTCAGGAAAGGAGTGTATCTTCCAAAAGAGTGCCTTTTCCACTAATCAGAACCTGCAGGTCTTTGCTGCTTCATCTCCTCCTCTAATACCAGCAGTCCTTGCAAACCTGGTTCCTGAGAAGTGATATTAATTGCCAAACTTGCAAGAGCTACTGCTGTGATAGTCTGAATCTTCTCAAGTAGTGAGTCCTGCCTATCACAAGGCTTAAAGAAATAAAATTCATGCTCAGTTCATCAGTGTAACTCCTCAGCCCTTTTTCACAATATCCTTCTTACCTGGGATGTAATTCTCTGTTGCAGAGGGCTGATGGTTTGTTGGCTGTACAAAGTTCTACAGTGGCATTTTGGCTGCAGCCTCTCAGGTTGAGAAGCTGATGGTAGTGACTTGAGTGGAGAAGGGAGAAATTAAATGCTGATGGGAAATAAGATTGAGATAGTTAGCCTGATTTTCATCCTTTCTAATTCTTTTCTTGTTGAAACATAAGACAATTTAATACATCCCCTCCATTAGACTTGCTCATCTAGTTTTAATTAATCCTCTGATACAGCTTTCTGCTGGCGGGGGAAGGGAGGGGGTTGAAATGAAACTTGTCTTTGAGTGAACAAAGACTTGGCTGATGTGAAGAGTATAGTGAGTTGTTTTCAAGAGGGAGTCACCACAATGAGGATGTTCCCTCAGAGACCTGCCTTGAGTAATATTTTCATTATTGACTTTGAACTAATGAACTCGAGCAGTATGTGAATAACAATGGGAAGTGTTCCCACTACAAAAGGACTATACTATGCTACAGTAATGAAACACTGTGGAGCAGAAAAGTAGAAGTGGCACGAATTCAGTGGTGCAAGAAGCTGAGTGATGTATGGAGAGGGACTAGCCCAGTAAAATCTATGAGCATCTCACTGATTGAAAGCAGCTAAGGAGAGGGATCACAAGTGTGTTTCTTCTGTGAACTGTGCATGGATTGTCAGCATGGTTATAGTTGGAGGCAGGGGAAAGGCTACTGTGCCTCAGGGAAAGCATTTCTTGATTTAAATATATATATATATATTAGAGACTGTGTAAAAGATAATATTTAGAGGGCCTGAATGGCAGTGTTGATATAAGCTGGAACAACTGTAGGAAAATGATGTTACAGTGCTTGGAGAATGTGGTAACTCTACCTCCCATATAGACCTCTTTTTAAGACTGTGGTGTGTTTTGGACAGTGGAAAGAGAAATGGGACTTGTTTCCCAGAGGCTGAACCAAGTTGTGAGTGGATGTGCTTACTCCATACTTCTGGGGAGTCATCATTGTTTCCTCCATGAAAATGCAGGGGGATATAAATCAGTAACAGAGAAATAGGCTGAAAGTAGAAGTTATAATGCTTGATTGTGGTAATTAGGTTTCAAAATTAACTTCTGTTACCAGAGACAGGGATGCCAAGCAAGAGGTAAACTGTTTTGATGGTACTGACCTTTTTGTAATCTGGGGAGAGAGTAATTACCTGAATGAAAAAGCCTAGAAAACTACAACGTTTGTGCTTGCCATTTTGTTGTCTTCTTGTGGGGCCTTAAGTTTGGAGATTCAGTGGCATGGCTACTCTGCACACCTTTTATCCCATGAGAAAGAAATCTCTAAGGATATAAACTACCTTTCCCCAGTATTGGAAGTACAGCTCTCACTTGTCTGAAGTCATGTTCACAGACTGTCCTGAGTTGGAAGGGCCCCACAAGTCCAATTCCTGGCTCCGTACAGCACCACCCAAAATCCAAACCCTGCGTCTGAGAGCACTGTCCAAATGCTCCTTGAACTCCAGCACTTAAGGCCCTGCCCACTGCCTTGGGCAGGCTGTTCCATGCCCACCACCCTCTGGTGAAGAACCTTTCCCCAACCCCCACCTGCCCCTCTCCGTGCCGTTCCCTCGGGCCCTGTCGCTGTCACAGAGAGCAGAGCTCAGCGCTGCCCCTCCGCTCCCTGTGAGGAGCTGCAGCCGCCATGAGGCCTCCCCTCAGCTCCTCTGCTCTGGGCTGAAGAAACCCCGGGGGCCTTAGCCATTCCTCATGCACTTTGTCCTCTAGACTCGTCACCATCTTCATAACCCTCCTTTGCACTCTCTAATAGTTTCACCTTCTTTTATTGAGGTGCTTAAAACTGCACACAGTGCTTGAGGTGATGGTGCACCAGCGCAGAGTTCATGCTACGTTCTGCCAGTCAAACACCAAACACAGAAGTTTCCACCAGCGTGATGGTTCTCAAACCCACACTAGTGTGGCCCAGAGCCACAATTTAAATTTACAAGTACAACATTTGCAGGAGGAATGAATATAGCAAGTAAAGAAATATGTCATATTTCACTATGACCACACCATTTTCCTGTACTAATTCTGAATTCTAGTGACACAGCCATTTTCACTTGGAAATACAGCTTCCACGGTTTGTTGAAAACATTAGCAGCTTTGGTACTCCTGGCTACAGATGACCCCCTGTAGCCTGATTTAGCACTCAGCTGACTGAAATGTTACAATCTTTGTGGAGTTGGGCTGCTCCCACAGTTCATACCATGCCAAACAGAGGGAGCAGTTAAGAGGCATGTTATTAGCTCTCTGCATCTCTTGGTCTGTCTTGCTGTGGGCTGTGCTTCAAAAAACTGCTTAATTAAATGTCAGGACTGTTGCCAAATTCCAGCATGAGGAAACTGAAACATTCTCTACAGGCACGCTGAGCAGACAGTTGATGAGAAACCTAATGCGTCGTGGGGATTGTGCTCTCCAGAGGATGCTCTTCCACTTCAGAGACTGGAAAAAAAATGAACAGATGAGGGGACCAGATGAGTTCTTCTGCAGCGCAGACAAGTTCTCTGTGAGCTGAATCTCTTCCTTCTGTCTTTGCAGGAAGGGCAGTAAGTAACTATTTGCAAGAATGCAGCTCAGTTGTCTGTCAGTTGCAGGTATTTCTGCAGTTTTTTTACAATGCTGCCATGACAGCCAGTGCAGTTCAGTGCACTGTATCAGTGCAGACTTGTTAGATGAAGAGAGTGACATGACCACCTACTTCATCCCTTGAGTTTTACAGCTTTTTTTTTTTTTAAGGAATAAATCATTATGGAAGATAATGTGTATCATGACCCTGCATTCCTTTGCAGGGATCCTGTTATATGTCACTTGGCAGTTTGTTTTACGCCCTGTGGGTGGGTACTTGATCAGCTTCCATAGAAGTTTTTAATTCTCTGCTGTTCTTTTCAGCAAAAATGAGATTAACTGCTTGCCCTTATCAGCAAAAGAAGAAAGCTTTTCTTGGGCTCTTCCAGAATTGAAACGTTGGTTGAGCTAGTCGCTCCTACTGGGATAAACTTCCACTCTTCCAGAGCCCATTGCCATGAATGTATCAAGTATAGAAAGACAAGCAAACAAATACTGTTTAATACTAGATGACTTGAGATATTCACTTACCTACTGGCAGACTACTCAAATCGAGGAGGGTTTCAGCGATGAGACTCGATGCTACTTTGGTTTGCAGATATTGCAGAAGCTTGAAGAGCATCTTGAGAAGGGTGACTGTGGTTTGTGAGTGTCAGTAGGGAATGTGTGGCACTGAAGGCTGGGGAGGAAGAGCCATTTGAATGGTGAGCTTCAGTAGATCAACAGGAAAGGTGGGTATAGTAAACCATGAATGAGTCTGAATCAAATAGTACCTGTGCACGTATCTGGGATACTTTTAATTGTGCTTGTTCGTTAAGTGAACGGTGCACACAGTGCTAGTTATCACCTTAAGATGTTTGTTATTAGTGTTGTGAAACAAGAATGTCTGTTTTGGAAAGGGAGGCTGCCAGAATGCTTAAGAAAGGTTTTTCTGCGCTATTGCAAGCCAGTAGAGAGGTGTAAGGAATGCTTGGGCTGCGATTTATCCCTCTGCGTGTTTTGCATAGTAAAAGGTCATCCTGGTGACAGATGAAGTTCTGCATAATGGATTCCTTAAAAAACTTTCCTTTTAAAAGAAGTATTTGTTAGTAGTTATTTTTCTTTCAGGTAAGAAAAAGCAACCAAGGCTGGATGGTAGGCAGTCCTTTCTGGGAGAGGTGTGCTTTTCTTCAGAGTCAAACATGATAACTGTGCCAAAAAGGTGACTGCTGTCTGGCATTGTCAGCCAGAGCTGTGAGACAGCTTGACCTTTACGTCTGACCTAGGCCGGTAGATGCATGCTTAGTATCCGTCTCTTCCTTTATGTGCCAAAAATACTTTGGCAAAGGATTTCAATAGTAGTGTGTTTTTAAATGCTTTAGATATTAGGTTCTGAACGTATGTGGTCACTTGCGAATGGACTTACTGAAGATGTGTGTACCACTTACAGATTCTGGTCTCGACAGCTTCACATTTTATGGTGATGCTTTCTGAAGCTGGATTTTAGCGCTGTACTTCAAACTTGACTGTTTTTCACTTTATGTACAGTGTATTACAAAGGAAAAGGTCACTGCATTTTAAGAAGCAGCTAGTGAGAAAGGTTGCTGTGAGAGGCTCATTGACATTGGAAATAAAAATAATGATTTTCAATGATGTAATGCTTACAGTTGTTGCATTGTATGACTTCATTTTTGAATTGGTCTTAAAAATGAATTAAAAAACCTTCCTTATATGATCTTACCTGTGCTACCAAACACTTCACATATATTCCTGCTTGTGTTCTAACATAGACATAGGATACGTTTCACTGTATATATTTTGGCTATGACAGATAATGAAGAAACGGCTGTGATGATTTTAAGTATTCGTGCCACCTTTTAGGACCTAAAAGGTCTATGTTAGATGAGCATGTTGTTATTGGTTCCAGTGGAGAAAATGGCCTGTTTGTTAAAATTGGAGTTAGCTTGAGTTAATATAGCAGTTTTTTTTTGCACTGAGGCATGTACTGTGCAAGAATGTGACCTGCTCTATTTCTGCTGCAAGCACTGCTTGCCACCAGCACAGGTGAGGTAATGGCCGAAGGCAGTGTAACCAAAATGTGGACTGCTGCTGCCCTGGGACCTGGTCAGGGTGTACGCAGTGAGCTCTCTAGGCAGAATTAGTGACCCTGATGGTCCTGACCTGATATAGGACTGCGGTGGACTTAGTGCAGCTGGAGGGCTTGTACCTATGTTTAAAAAAGGATTACCTTCAGAATTCCTTTAATGAAGGCACTGCTTAAGGAAATGCTTAGATAATGTTCAAGTGAGAATTTGATGCTTCTGTATTAGCTTTGGTATCTTGTCAGCTTTAGTAAATGTGCACTTGTGTTTCAGTATTAATGTATATCCAATTGACAATTATTCAATGATACATGAAATTATTTTTGCATTTCAGTTCAAGTACGTTTTGCATTACATACTAGTCAATCAGTTGGAGTATCTCAAAACTTTCTGAAGGTCCTTTCTCTGTTCAATTGCCGAATTAGTTCTTAGACTTCTCACCAAATATGGCACTGGGTAAGATAGTGGAGAACAAGGTAAATCAACAAAACTTGTAATTAAGTTGGACAAGAAGTATGACTCCTCGTTGTCACTGTGCAGGTGGTTTTTGAAGACTAAGAGGAATAAGGCAGGTTCTTAGGGTATTACGTAGCATTTCTCGAACTGTAATGTTATAGTGGTATTTAGTTAAAACATACATTAGAAAAAATCATATGAGCTGTTAGCAGCTTTCCTAAGCGTGCTTAGCAAAGGATACGCTGTCCTTTTAAAAGGATGCTGTGGAAATGAACACTGGAGCAAGCTTCCTGCACCTGTGTCTCTTTGACATCAGCATGTTTTGATCTGATCTGCAGTCATAGGCAAACTAAGTCCAAGAGATGCAGGTGTTTCCCTCTGGCTCATGTAAACTATATGCTTCCCTGGAAATAATGCAGCTTGCTATTACCTACAACTGCAAGAATAGATATTTACTAATTTAAGAAGTGCTTAGGTATAGCAGGTGCTAAATGGCACTAGACAAGATTTTTCAAAAATGAGGGAGTGAGAGGAAATGGACAACTGTTGTTAATTTCCAGGATATAACTTCTCTGCTCCATATTCTGCTTTTACATGTAAAAGTCCCAACTTGTTCTGTCTGCTAGCAAAAACTTAAAATTCACTGCTGTGTTAGTAAACACAGTTGCTAGAAATCATCAGACAAGTTGAAGCAAGGCAGGAAGATGCAGAGTAAATCCTGAATGGCTAAATTGTCAGGCATTTTTCCTCCACACATCTGTTGTTGCCTCGAGAGTGTTTCTTGTTAGTCACATTGCACTCTCCCAGGAGTGATTTGCCAAGGACGACTGCTTTCAGCAGAATAAAGCTGAACAGAGACACGGAAAGAACTGAAAAAAGTTGAGCTGTATTTTCATTGGATGATTGGTCAGGTCTGCCGTAAAGGCTGTTGTGGACTCTGCTTCATTTCATTTGTTCATCATGTCACCGCTCTAAGTCACTAGGAACAAGTTGTTAGCCCAAGTGGTTCTATTTAAAGGTTATCTCCCTTATCGCACTGCGTAGCTGATTTCAGGATGATGCGAAAACCATTAAGCTGAGTAATTGAGTGGAAGATCACGCAAGTGAAGAACCAGGAGCTTGCCGGTAATATGCTTGGGCCTTAGCCTATGACCACAGAGCCTGGTCTGCGCTTCCCATGAGCTTCAGACCACTTAACAGCCCCACTTGGATTTCTAGTTTCATTCCCATATTATGAACTTTATTTCTTTTCACAGCATTTTTTTTGAAATAATGAACTGTTTCTTCTGTACTCATTACTGCTTGATTGCCATAGACGGTTGGTTGTACCACTTAATATGCTCTGTATGCAGTTTCAACAATTTCCTCAAGCTATAACCAAGCTTAACAATTTATTTATTTTTTTTGCTGAATCACTGGGGAGACTATTTTTCATATTTATCTTTGGTGTGACTTTTGTTAGTTTTTTTTTTACCCCTGCTGCTTAATTAAAACATGTTAAAGTGGGATGAAGAAGTGGAGATAATTTACTGAGGTTATTCTGAGTGTTTCAGGGTGCGTGCTTGCCAATATAGTAAGTGTGGTGAAGATGTGGTGTCAAATGATGGTCCCCCCCCCCTTCTGTGCCGATGAGTGGGTCAGAGGAAGTAATGTGGCGTTAATAAAAGAACACTGCAGGAATTGACATGGTGCAAGGTGGGGCTGTCAGGAGCTGGAGCCTGGTTCCTTGCCTCAGCTGGGGCTGCCATTGGGGCCTGGGCAGGTGGGAGGAGGCCTGGGGGTTGAGCAGGGGCAGGCAGGGCCCTGAGGACGGCATCTGCAGCCTGGTATGCTCTGTGGTTTCCAGAAACCATGCAGTCAAGAGCATCCTGAGCTGGAGATTGGACTGTCTGGTACAATAGTCACTAACACACCTGTTGCCTATAACTTTGGCTAATGCCTTTGGCTTCCAGTGACCTGAGCCAATTCATTCTATGCCTTTCCGAAACCCTCATGAGACTTTACTCAATCTACTTTGCATAATCTCTTCTGTTTTTGTCTTAAACTTAAGAAGACCTAAGGCGGGTTCAGGTAGAATAGTGTGAGCTGCTGAGGCTGCACCAAGCCAAGGTTAAGTGGTTGCTGTCCTTAGCCTTCTTCCAGCTGTTTATCTTGGCTCAGGCTGTAAGTGGCTGTCGTGTTGTTTCTGTTCATTTAACTTCAGCTGCAGAAGAACCATAGTTTCACTTTTTTTCTCTCTAATGAGGTGCTAATACTGAACACTACTGAAGGAGTGTGGGTTTTTTAAGCTTTCTTTCTTCATAGGAACAGAATTATTTCATGTCTGTACTGTCAGAAAGAAAGGACTGAAGAATGTCTTTTCACAGCAATACTAGATAAAACACTTCTGAAAGTAATATTGTTCTGAAACTCTTATAGAATTATGTAGCTTAATCTGAGCTTTGTATATGTATTTCAGAAGAGACTTTCTTATTCTCGAACTATAGCCAAACAATCCTGATGTCAGTAGCGCACATACTGTTAACTACTAACAATGGAAAAATTATCAGTGAACAAAACTGAATTACTTATTAGTCAACAGGCTACATGCTAGCTACCTTCATTTTTGTCTTAATGTGTCCTTCTCCTGCCTGGAAGGCCTGTCTGGGTTATAAATAACAGTGCTCTGGTGAAGGTAATACTGCAGGCTATAAGCTGTCCTTTGTCTTTTTGTTACTAGTCTGTTGGGATAACTTGGAGTAAACTGTCCTTAAAATAGATGAGGAAATTATAATGTCTTGTGGCTGATGCGTTTGCAGTTAACTCCTGAGAGTTTCCTTGCCATACTGTATTCTCTGAAAAGTTTTATGTGGAAAATGGATAGAATATTGATAATGCTGAAGAGGAAACAGAACTGCTGAATTGGCCCTGAAACCCTGTAATTTTGATGGTGAATTGCTCCTCTGTTTTGTTTTGTACAATCATCTGTTCCCAAGGCTTAGTATTCAGGCAGCAACCATATTGTGCTGCTGTGTTCACTCTGTATACAGTGAAGACTAGAAGATTGGGCAATTGAAACTAAAGTTCTCAACAGAAATAATGAAATTACTTCTATTCTAATGAAATAATCTGTTATGATTCAGTTTTACTAAGAGTTGCAAACTGTACTGATAGATTTGCAACTGATGTTGGATACTTAATCAAGTGAAAATGTGTGTATATAAATAAAGAATTTAGACATTACTTTTATTTTGAAAGTTTTGTTAGGTAACATTACAAGATGTTCTGTGGTTAATGCATAGTTAGAGGTCCTTTAGGTTTCTTTCTCCTTTTTATCTGCATTCTGCAAAATTCAGTTGATGGTCAAATATATAGAGTCTTAAAGTTGCATTTGATTTGCTGTTGTTGGAGCTATGCTAATGAGTTGGTTTCTGAACGCAAGTGTGGCTTGTAACTTTGATAGACTTGATACTATAGGAAAAAACGTGGACATTTCTTAAGATTGCAGATCACATACTTCTAATTGCCTTTGAAAGACCACTTTGTATTACTATACATTTTTCATAAATGATCTTATTTAATTTTCATAATCTCATAAGTTTTGAAGTCTCCCTTTACTTGTATCCTTAATTCTGCCACTTCCCCTTCCCACTCTTCCCCTCCCTATGTCCATCAGTGAAGAAAAGCTGAAGTAACTGTGCTTATCTAAAGGAGTAAAGCGATCCTTGTCTGTTTCTCCTCGGCTGTCAGATTCTTCTTTGTTCTTTTTCACTTAAAGAAGTGGATTTGGGTTTTCATGTTGTATTGTGATGTGAAAGCCTTTTGCATCACTTTTCACAGTGTACATTGGTGCCAGAATACTTCGTGCTGTCTTGATGAAAGGTATTTCACTTCATCTCCTTACTTTCTATTCTGACTTAATCAGCTGTCAACATTCAAACCAGAAAACTGGGGACTACTCTTGGTTGTTTTGGTGTTACTATGAGCACTATATGCCAAAAAAGCCCTTCCGCCATCTCTGCTGCAGCAGCTGCCTTCAGCTATTGAGTTCCTTTTGCTTTCACGGTATCTGATTTAGCAGTCATGCAGTTATAGGAAGAACCTTTATTGGTTCCTGTGTAAGATTAAGAGAGGAAAATGATTTTTTTTTCTCAGATCAGCAGTGTATGCTATACCTTATTGTGCCAATTTAGTATTGGACCAGGAAAACAAAGCACCTTTAGCAAAACTTTGTGAATACTTTTAGCGTGGTTCTCACATTTTGCTAGATTTTAGCTGACAGTATCACAAACTGTGGGAATTACGGTATCATGAGATAAGTTCTGGAAATCTATTACCTACTTGATTTAAGTACAAATAAGAACACATTTTGGTGAAGAGCCTTCAGTCAAACTTGTCAGATGTCTGACCAGTTGCCTTCATGCTCTGTGGTGCTGCTATGCTTGTTTGGGTAAGTTGAACAATTTGCTTTCACTTGTCAGTGTTTCCCAGGTGGTGGTCTGCAAACTAGGCATTAAAGAAGTGAGTCCACAAGTGAAGCCTACAACAGGTACTATGGATAGCTTAGCGAGTCAAGGAAAGGTTTGGCAAAGTTAACAACCAGCAGTGTGTTACAAGATTTCAGTGGAGGAGAGGTCAGCTGTTGCAAAGTGTGGAATAGCTGGGAAGTGGATTGGGACCATGGCTTGTTTTGAATCTTTGAATCTTCATGGAGGAGCAAATAGAATTGTGGAGCTGGACTGGCCTGGTAGCCCTGCTTCTAGATATCCTTTTGTCTGAAGAGATGAGATATGACTGGGGACCACTGTATTCAGGGAAATGGTCTGCAAAATTGCTTCCTTAAGTGTTGGTTAAAGATCTGTCTGTTAGACTGATGACCTATGTCAGCTGTAAGCAGGGCTTTGATGCCACAGCTTTCACAACTGCTTCTGACTAAGAGCATAGCGTGTCTGTTCATGTAGCAGTTATGGGCACCTAGCATTTTAGTGCACACGTTAGATGCAGTTCTAGTAAGTGGATGAAAATGATCATTGAGAATATCGAAGCTGTTGTGCTTTAAGAGAAATGAACAGTAAGATTCGTAGCAAAACTTAATATGACCTTTTGTATTCAAATGTAGAGGCTAGTTGTTCATGGAGAATCTAAATGCAGATTTTAAATGATGATAATGTTATTGTGGAAGAAAACCATGTATTCAGTGTTTTCAGTTTTAGACTTCTGAATGTTATGTTACTGTAATTTAGACCTGTTCCGAATGCCTGATATGTTCCAGTGCAACAGTCAGTTCTGCAGCTACTTAGCCTATGCTGGAGCTCATCTTCTCATGTTGCCTCCACTTGCTGGCATGTTTCTTACGGTAATATGCAAACAGAGTTCATCAGCTCATGTTTGGCGTTGAACTGAACAGATTTTGCCTTTTGTGAATTATGAAGGACCAGAATTCTATTGAAATTTTGGGGAATGAACAGTTCAAAAGCAATCAAACGAGTGGAGATCTTGGCATGAAGTGACTTTCTCAAAGATACTGTACTGGGAAAAAAAAAATTCTTCCAACTCAATCATATTGATCAATTTATTTTGCTGATTTAATAGCTAATTTGGCGTGTTCATTGGATGAATAGTAAAGCTAAGGTAAGTTAGTGCTTGGGAGGTGTGTACTAAGGTAGCGTTTTTAACTTAATTTTAGAACAACATATCATGAGTAAGTACCCCTCTTTAAAAGATGCTGGTGATTGGAAGACAAAATGTAATGAAAAGATCTACATTGAATAAATGGAAAAGTTTCTACCAATCACTGAACTTTGTTAGAAAGGAGAAAGCTTTCTTTTCCCTTTTCTCTAGCTGAGCAGAAGGCAATGGAATAGGACTAGCTTTTGGAGCATCCTCAGCTAACCTGTTGTAGTGAAAGGTGCTATTTTAGGACGTAATGAAGAAATGGTGGCCAATTAAGCAATCAGAAGATGATGCTACAGATTAATCATCTTGTTTTCTTACTGAGTTCATGCAAGAAACTTGCATTCCTTTGTTGTTAGGCAGCATTACTTAAATAATATCTGCTTCCTGGACTAAATTGTTTATGGCCTTTTCCCAGTGTCTGAGAAGTAAAGCCTTAACAGTTGGAATGGGTGATGAGTATGAGTGCAAATTAGCAAAGCAGATGATGCGGGTGTCTGCTATTGACCGCTTACCTAGGACAGCAGCACTGATGAGCTGTTCTTTAGGCACCTGGGTGACATCTCAAGTTTGGTTGTTTTCATCCTCGTGGGCAACTTCAACTTCCCAGACATAAACTGGGAGTATCATAGTGTCTCAACAAGGCTGGTAAACTCCTAAAGCATGTTGAAGTTCATTTCCTGTCACAAGTAACTGAGTTAGCCAACTAGAATAAGAGTCATACTGGATCTGTTGTTTAATAGGGAAGGTCTTGTGGGAGAGGTGACAATAGGTGGCTGTCTTGGACTCAGTAATCTTGAATTAATTGAGTTCAAAATGTTTGCATAAGGAGAAAAAAGGTCAGAGTTGCCACCTCTTCGAGGACTTTGAGGGCAGGCTTGAAGATTCTCAAGGAGTTAGTTAGCAACATCTCCTGGGAATTTGGTCTAGAGGATTTAGGGGTCTGTGAGAACTGGTTGCTTTTCAAGAACTGCCTTTTAAAAGCCCAGGAGCAGGCAATCACATTGCGCTGCAAGTCAGGCAAGCTGGGCTGAGAACCAGCCTGGCTAAACAAGGAACTCTGCCTTGAGCTAGGGGAGGAAAAGAAAATAGGAGCTATGAAAGCAAGATATGGCTTCACGGGGAAAGTACAGAGCTGCAGCTCACCTCTGCAGGGAGAGAACAAGAAAAGCCACTGGCCACTGTGACATCAAACAACAAAAATAGCTTTTTCAAGTATGTCAACAGCAAGAAGAGACCAAGAGAAAACTTTGGATTGTTAATTGGAGTGGATGGTCACTTGACGAGTAAGGAGGAGGAAAAAGCAAAGACAATATATATATATATGCCTTAGTATTTAACTAACAATGGATCTTGGGCTGCCTATGCCTCAGAGTTGGAGATCTATGACTGGGGGAGCAGTGGTATCAGCTCAGCGTTTGTAAGTCCACAGGGCCTGGTGGGATTCTCCTCAAGAGTGCTGAAGAAATTGCTGGGCATTGTAGCCAGGCCCCTCAGTAGTTTACTAAAATCATGGGAGTCTGTAGAGATCCTTTCTGACTGGAAGTTGCCTAAATGATGGATTTGGTCTACTGTCCATTTAAGTCCTGAACTAACTCGGTCGCTATCTGCTGAAGCTAGATGGGTAATTGGAATAAAACATAATATCAAGAACAATGTTGTTGTCATTTTTCCAGGGTAACTCTAAGGATGACAAACTGTTGTGTGATATTAGAAGGTCATGTAAGATACAGCACAAAAGCAACAACACCAAAACAACCAACGGATTACCCAACAAGAGACAGAAACACACGTCTGAAATCCAAGAGCAACTGTGCTGTAAAATAAAACCCAGTAAATCTATTCTAGGGAAAAATGAAAGGATTTCCCTTCTAGGACATACCTTTGTCTATCTCATAGGTCAATGATTTTCATGTGTCTTAGGCCTTGTATCACATAATTCACTCCACCTCTTCTTACGCTAATTGCATGTGCAGTAGCAATGAGCCAAATAACAAAATGCAAAGAAGATGACCCTAATGCAATCAGAAACATTGTGCGTATTAAGACAGGCTTTATAGAAGCGCTCTTAGTAAATAGGTGTTTCAGTCTTCAGCAGCTACAGACCAGTACTTCTGCTGTTACTCATTACCAGTCCATCTGCCTGCGGATGTGTTTCTTAAAGATCTTGAGTGATACCATTAAGATGCGAGGGGAAGCAGTGTCTGGAGGACCTATTTCTGCAACAACACATGAGCTTCACTAAGCGAAGAGCAAGAGTGCTGGAGCGGAATATATGGACTGTAAAAAAAAAATCTGGATTTTGCTGTTAATAGTTAGTAAGACCTAGAACTTTACTATTAAGTTGTACTACTAAAGACAAAAAAAAAAAATTAAGTTCATAGCCAATGTAGCCAGTTGGAAAGGCATTTGCATAACTAATTTTTTCACTGAAGTGATGAAGTCATGGGATGATTAGCACAGTTCACTAGTTTTCAAAATTATCTCCTGGCAGAAGTACCTGAATCATAAAATTACAGAATCACTGAGATTGGAAAGGACCCCTGGATCATCTTGTCTAACCCCATTGCTTAAAACAGGGTCAGCTGAAATAAATTGCTCCTAGCTCAGTCTGTTAAGGTTTTTGAGCATTTCCATTGATGGTGACTCTACAGTCTCTCCAGGCAACCTGTGCCAGTACTTGACCATCTTCATAGTTAAAAAATGAAACAAAACAAAAAAATAAACTACCCCTATGCAAAGTTTTGTCTTACATTTAAGTGCTGAACCTGTCACTCTAGTTGTGGTCACATCAGTGCTGAGCAGAGGGCGTGGATCACCTCCCTCCAACTGCTGGCAGCACTTTGCCTAGTGCTGGTGGGTTACCACTGGCCGTCTTTGCTACAGGGGCGCATCGCTGGCTCATGCCTGACATCTGCCTGGACCTCCAGCTTCTTACTCTGCACTTTCAAGCCCCTCAGGCCCCAGCATACATTGGTGCAATTTGTCTTTGTTTCTCACTACCAAATCTATTTTAATTAGCAATATATTAAATTAAATTTCCTCAAGTCAAGTCTGTTTTGCCTGTGATAGCAATTATTTGCTCTGTCTTTTATCTCTGCCTGTGAGCTTTTTCATAGAATGGCTTGGGTTGGAAGGGACTTCCTCACCATCTTCATAGTAAAGAATTTCTTCTTAACTCCTACTAATTTAGAAGTATGTTATTACATATTCACGTTTCCTTTAAAATCTAGAAACTCTAAATCTAATCTAAATTAGATTTAAAATTTAATTAGATTTAGAATTTAATTCTAAATTTTCTGAATCTAAAAATCAGAATTCTGAAGTGGTAACTGCTGCAATTAAGGAAATAATGGTTTTTAGTTGGCCTGTCTTACCCCTACAGTACCGACTTTCTGTATCACTTTTTACATTTACTAGTATCACTAGTTCAGTTTTATCATTTTATGGAAAACCAAAAAGGGGATGGAGTCTTCTATGGAGATATGCAAGACCTATCTGGATGCCTACCTGTGTGATCTGTTGTAGAGTACATGCTTTAGCAGGGGAGTTGAACTCGATCTCTCGAGGTCCCTTCTAATCCCTGCCATTCTGTGATAAACTACTCAGGGGAAAAAAAAAAAACAACAACCATACCTGAATATCTTTGCCTGCAGAACAAAACATTATACGGTGTATCATTAAGCAAAGTACTTACAACCACATTTGTGAACACTGCCTATATGACTAGGTCGAACAGTTGGGTGGGCATCTGGCAGTTCAGTAAGGTCAATTTGGTACACCACTGAATTAAACAACTCTTTCAGTTGAGATGTTACATAGACCCAATGCAACATACACGTGGAACCAGAAAGCACAATATTTTGCAGTTGTGCTGTTTTTTCATGTCAGAAGGCATATAAATATGAAAAAGCTGTTTTTCAAATTGTCAAATTCACTGTATTTGCATGTGAATAGAAGTCAGAGCAGTCACAATTCCTACTGCTGATCTCCATGCACTTTGCAAGCCTCACTTCAACAACCTCTTACATATCCAATCTTCTGTTTGCCATTGTGAACAGTATCTGCTGGTAGTGTTTTGTTCACACGGCCAAACATCCGTGTGGAGTTTCTTATCTAAAAGATATCCTGACAATAGGGGAATGGATATGAAGTACTAATAAAATGAATGTTGTTCTTGACAGCAAGCCCAACAACCAGTAGTTAAGGATTCTCCAACACAAAAGCAATTCTTAAAGTAGCACTAAAAATTATAGAAAACTAGGACAATGCTGATCACCAACAGAGAATAGCAACATATTGAGATCCAGCTTCTTACTGCTGCTTTTTTTAGAATCGTTATTGCAACGAGATTCAACAAACCACTTATAAGGTGAAGTTGGTGATACCATGCATGGTAGGAGTTGGTTTAACTCTGATATAAATACTGTCAAAGTTCTGCAGCCATTAAGGCAATGACTTATTCAGTATACTGTAAAATACTTTGAAAAATTACATAAAAAATGCATGTGTGGTATTGAGTGGTTTTTTTTTTTTTTTTTTTGAGAACTGTTTAGCAGAGTGATATTCATTGCCAGGACGGCAAGTCTCTTCAAAAAGGCTGGATTAAAATGAAAAGTGTAGGTAAGATTCTTGGTGTAGGCACAGTTAACTAGCTCTAGCGGATTCTACTTGCTGTGTGTTGGTGGAAGCCTGCTTGATTTACAGTTGTAACACCCTTAACACACATGTTGCTGCCAGATCGCTTACTGTGATTTCAGAATGGCTAGAGACTTTATTTAATAAAAGTCTTCAAGTGGATCACCTCCCTCTACTTGCTGGCAATGCTTTTGCCTAATGCAGCTGGGATACCACTGGCCTTTGGCACAAAGGCACGTAGCTGGCCCGTATTCAGCCCGGTGTCTACCTGGACCCCCAGGTCTCTTACTGTGTAGATGGTTTCTCAATGTGTCCAGGTGCATGGAGTTATTCCTCCCCACATGCAGGACTTGGCGTTTCCTTTTGTTGAACTAATTTCCTGAGGTTCTTGCCAGCACATTTCTCAGTCTGTTAAGGTCCCTTAGAATGGCAGTGATGTCGTGGTGCAAGAACTACACGTCCTCATTTTGTGTCACCTGTGAATTTCCTGAGTATGTACTTTTTCTCATTATCAAACTCAACTTGTTTGTAGAATGCTTGAATGCCCTTATGGATTATTCCTTGCATGTGTACCTGAGGCTACAGCAGCTAAATCTAGGCTATTTCACGTTTCAAGAGTAGATGTAGTGTCTGCTAATCTGTTTAAAACACAGAAAGTATCTCCTGTTTGTCCTCCTTACCCAAATGGAACGTTCCAATGTAGGCAGAGAAAAGGCTTGTTGAGGCTGTATATGGTAAGAGAAAACTCTAACACTATCATAAAATACTAGAAGTGTCTTTGTAGGAAGAACTGGTATCCAGTGCAAGCAGTAACAAGAATGTTTTTCTCAATTTCCAATTTTGACTTCTCATAAGGAGTTGACATATTTTGATATTCAAGTAGTAGGGAAGTACCTCGACTTATATCTGGTATTTCACAATTACTAAAGAAGTGTGCTCCGTAAATAATCTGTTGCTATTGGATGTACTGGCACTCAGCACCCTGTAGTGGGTAAAGTCTTTTCATTGTTCTCTTGGGGCTTGCTTGTACATGGTCTCCATATAAATATTATTGATGTTGGTGGGGAGGTATGTAGTCACAGAAAGCAATAACTTTGTGAAAAAAGCCCATGCCACGGATGCCCAGCTATCAGCTGCTGCTGTTCTGATAGCATTGACTTTCTTTTCCCTCCAAAGTGTTTTTTTTTTTCTTTAGAGGTAGTCCTATTTATTTGCTTCGAGGAAATCATATTTCCAGATGGTATTTGATTTGATGTGATTTCTGCCAGTCTGTTAAGGGGTGCTGGTGCTCCTTGGATATTTTTCTGCCTTTGCAGCTGTAGTTGATAGTGGCAATACCCTCAAGACACCTATCTCATCATTAATATCAGCTATTGCAGGCATTCCGAGTTCTCTGGTCTCTTCCTGGGAGCTAGCATTTTGCATTTACCCTTCTCTTTTCTCATTTGGATTTCTTCTACTGCAACTGTAGTTGCCTGAGCCCAGAGCTATTTTGGGGCAGTCATTTCTAGAAAGACCACAGTCCATTACTTCAATTTGTGCCACAGCTTACGAGCAATGGAAGTGATATTCTAGGGGCACTGCTTCTGGAGTTTGCTTAAAAGGAATGTGAAAAGCAGTCAGTGAATCACTGAAGGTGCACTTTTTTCTCTTTACCCCACCCAACTACTGGCCTTAGCCATTTATTTTTTTACTTCCTTCTGGCCTTTTTAATATCCTTTCACTCCACAATCATCTCTCAAATCCAAACATGTTAACTTAAGCAACTTTATGTGGAGAATGATTCTCTAGGGTTGGCTGACGGATTAAGTGGCAGTACCTTGGTTGTGAAGCAACCTACGTTTGCACATTCTCCAGTCGTTTCGCATTAAAACTTAAATCCTTGTTCTGTTGTGGCACCTTTAAAAAGCAGACCTCCTCCTTACATCTAAATGTTATGAAAACCAGGCGTACTGTAACCCAGAACCCCAAGGAATGCTTGATTGAAATAACAGATCAGAGAAGTCTCTTGCTAACATTCCTGTGATTATAGGTTTACTCAAGTGACAGAAACATGGTGTCAGCTAGCTTTCTGCTTACAGTGTAATTTTGGTTCAAAAGCTAGCATAGTTCTTAAAGGCTTTACCAATGCAGTGTTGGGGGGATAGGTAATTTCGAAAAGTGTAACAGCATTCATTACCTTTCCTCTCTGGATTTATCTCATATATTGCTGATAGGGTGGTTGGTCTGGTTCCTGCTGGGGGAGCAGAGCGTATCCCTGTTAGTAATTACTGACATCAAGCAGAATGAGTGGAGAGAATGAGAAATGAATAATTCTTGGATCCTCACAGGTGACCAAAAAGGCAAGCTCATTTTAGCAAATTTTTTTTGCCGAAGGTGGAACCCCTGTGACACTGAACCTGTTTGCAGCCATAGTACATGTAAAGATGCGCATCTGTGAACTACCGTGCAGTTAGCTTCCACCTGAATGAGTCCAAAATGAACATCAGCTGTTTTAAAATTAGTTTAAAGCTTCCTGGAACTGTTCCAGGTTCTGATATGGAGGGCCCTTCTTTGCTGTTGATACTTGTGTTTGTTCTTCCTCACCCTCTCCACCTCTTTCTTCCTTTGCAGGCAAAGGCAGCTCAAGCATCTCATCCGACGTGAGTTCAAGTACAGATCACACGCCCACCAAAGCCCAGAAGAATGCAGCTACCAGTGAAGGTAGGCATCTGGTATTCATTACTCAGGTCGGGCCCCCAGCATAATCCTAGCTATTTTCAGAAAAGGAACCTCTCCTCCTCCTTATTCCTTCTGTGTACGGTGCTATTAGCATACTAGAAATTAAAAAACAGTTTTTCTTCCTGCGTGGAGTTTCTGCTTCTACCTGCGGTATTTTCTGGTTTAAGCTTGTGACAAAGGATTTAAGATATCTCTGCAGAATGGAAGTGTGGAGAGTTTTGACTAACGTTGCGTGTTACTTCTTCAGCAGAAGCTTTTTATACTTAAGAATTGATGTGATCTGATTTTGAACTTATTTCTGAAGAATATACTTGATGGAAGCTTGTTTTGGCACGTGTTCTAGGTTAAAACTTAGCCTCTTATTTTCGTATTAAGAACACCATGAAAATGTGAGTCGTTTCCACTGAGTTTTCAAAAGTGTGGCTATAGACATGAAGAGCTGACAGGATTTAATTAGATTGATGCATCTCACCTGCAGTTACTAGACTACCACCTGGGATTAGATTTGTGATGTCTAGGGGAAGGAGAGGTTTGGTATATCAGTAGTAACATAACATTGTACTAACTGGCTGATGAACAGAGAAATGCTGATCCTTTCCTGCTGCCTTACTACATGTGAGTAGGTGTGCTTTGCTAAATGGAAGTACATTGACCTTAGTTTTTACTAGAGTGTGTTCGGAGGCTGAGAGGAAATCGTTAAATCTGTACGTAGTTTAGTGATGTAAGCTGAAAGCATTTTTTTAAATGATACATTTATAGACCTTAGCTAGAATTTCTACTCAGTCAAAATACATCAGTTGTACTTAGTAATTATCGAACAATAAATTTGACTTCTTTTACTTCTGCCATTACAAATTAAGTTATAAGCTCTGGTTGCTCTCGGTCTGGCTTTATTTCTTATTGTTAGAAGAAACCATAGGGTTTGAATTGTTCTCGTTTGGCAAGTCTAGCTATGACTGTAGAATCTGAACAGTAAAAGGAGTTCATGTAAGTAATAAATGACCATATAAATCACGAGAGTTTATTGTTAGGCATGCACAATTCCCTATCAAGAGTGAAGATCTGGCACCTGTGAATCATATGAGATTCTGGTTTAGAATCTCTGCTTTTTAGTCTGAACAATAAATTTAACAATAAATGAATATACAGTTAATAAAGTTAAGTTGAATAGTAGATTTCATGTTTCTCTGAGCTTTAGATCGGCAAATTTTGAGGTACATGAAGGAGATGAATTGCCAAGATGCCAAGTAAATTTAGGAAATGTATAAAAGCATTTTAACTTTTCTGTATGACAGCCAAGAAAAAAAAACACAAAGAAATAGTGGAAACTCTGAAGTCAGTCCTTAACAATTGCTTTAAATTTCCGTTTTACTTCAATCAGTAAAACATGTATTTTCCCCTTATTTTCAAATCAGATAATGCAAAATAATTCATTATTAATCTCTAAGATTTAAGTTGTTAATCTAGCCTATTGTAGAGCCAGTGAATACCAGTGTAGACTGTAAAATCTTCACTGCAATTTTGCAGCTGTTTAATTCATTAGTGAGCGAGGATTAAATGTAGGCCAGCAGATGCTGTAGTAAAGATGTTTTCTGAGTTCTCGTGCAGATTCAGAGTTCACAACAGTAGAGTTGTTATGTTTTCCACTCCTGGAGACAATTTCAGATATGAGCCTACACCCCCTACAAAAGGGTGTAAATAGGAAGGTGAGTAGATGACGTTTATTTTGATAGCAGCAGTGGTAGTCCATTCCTCTGTCTGTGATGCTATTGCTTTTTTTTTGCTGAGTAGTTATTATGGATCAGTTAAATATAAGTTGTATTAATATGGATTGCTGTATAATCTGTCAGATGCTTTAAATGACATAACCAGGGAGTGTGAGGGTTTTATGAAGGCAAGTGAGAGCAGAGAAGTGGAAGTGGTGTTGAGGGGAAAAAAAAAAAACAACAGGGTCCTGTACAAACCAGTGCTGTTCCTGGAAGGCCTGTTTTTCAACCAGTTTGTCTGTGGGTTTTTGTTTGTTTGTTTTGTTCTTAACTGATGATGCCTCTTTCCCCCGTGTGTAGTAGACCTACCTTGTAGGAGGATTCAAATGAAGAGAAGGACTCATGTTCTGCAAGATGAGAAGAGTTCTGCGCTTAAAGAACTGAATGTTTTTGTACAGTTCACTTACAGAGTAGTGTCTAGGGAGCAGCTAAGAACAAGAGCCTGATTGTGTTAGACACTGTACAAGCAGTTGCACTTATGTCTTTTCATTGGGGTGCTTACATAACTTTTTTATAACTGTTTAGTTAAATTTACCTTTATAGTACTCTATCCTCTAGTGTTTGCTTGTCATGATACGGTAGTACCTGCCCACCCTGGAGACTGCTAAGTGTATCTTGCTCTTCAACACGAGTTTGAAGTTTATGCAGCGTTACTGCTGAGGCAAACACTCAAATTCTGTCCTTTGCTTTAACCCCGTGTTGTAAATTCATAGCACTCTATGCTGTCTTGTGAATCAGCCATGATGTATAGTGAGACATGTATATCCTAGGTCTGGAGCAGAAAGGAATACGAAAGGTTGCTGGAAGGAATATGGAAGGTTGCTGATGAACTTTTCCTCACCTTCATCATGGGAAATACTCTTAAAAAGTTACATTTAATTTCTTTGTATCCCTTGAATTTCTAGTGGTGGCTGAATGCTTGGATGCCCATCTCTATGAAGAGCATAGAATTTTTATGTGAGGCTGAAGGCCTTTCTTGTCTCCTGCCCTCCAGCTTTGCAAACAGACCTAATTCTCTCCAGTTCTGCACAAAATCTCTTCTTTTTCTTTAAGACAGTTGACAAAATGCTTATTGAAGCTGAATCCCTGAAAAGCCTCAAAAAAACTAGGAAGGAAATCTATGAGACCAATTCACACAGCTCTTTGGTACTTTACATCAAGGAAGCAGTCATGTAAAATACTTGCAGGCAGGTATAGATTCCCAAGGTCTACAAAAAGATGCAAGGCAGGACTTTTCCTTGAGAGAGGAAACTACCTCAGGAGCTCTCTGGCAGCAGGTGTTATCTTGCTGTTAGTTTGAGCAATCGAATGAACTCCATATTCAGTCTTCTGCATTCATTCTATTTGTGAATTTTCAGCGCTGTGATGTTTCTGTAGAGGGTGAGTTCAAGAAATGAGTGACTACCTGCTTGAAATGGCTTATGTGGCATTCCAGTCCTAGGTAGATATGATGTTGAGGTGACAGCAGTTAAATCTCTTGATGGGAATGGAAGTTGCAGTTACGGCCTAAATACAGTGCCACAGTGCCCTCCTTCACACTGTAGACTGTGAACATCTGTAGAGTTGTGGGAGACTACCTTAATGTTTCAAAGAGGCAAGATATTCTTAGTGCTATCAGATGTTCCTGGGTGAACTGCACAGCTTCTACCAGTGAAGAGCAGACAGTTAGCAGACTGCTCAACTTCCTAAACTCAGACGTGAGATAACAGTGATGGGAGTGGTGCAGTGATGAGGCTGCACTGGTGCAGAAACTGAAGTTCTGTCTTTGGTGAAGGTGCTCTCACTGCGGCTTTTACTTTCTGTACTCCAGTAAAGGGCAAGAGGCAAAAAACAGATGTCAGGGCCTCTCAGTGTAAATAACTGAATGTGCTATAGGTACAGTTTGGCTACAGCTTGGCTCTGAAGAATGCATGGTAGACTGTGGGTGTGCATGCACTCTGATGCCTCCGCTCTGTCTCCTCTTCTGAGGATGCCATTTTCTGTAGCTTTGCGTATACACTGCATTTTATCTCTTTTCCAGTCTTAGACACTGTCTGTAATCCTTTACCCCATCAATCACTTACAGTTAGAAACTTGAGAACACATGAGTTTTTGCTACCCCCCATTGCTGTTCTGGCAAGTGAAAGACTAAATGGATTTTTGTGGGCTGTTTAAATGCAATTTGCTAGACACAGCCTCAGCTCAAATATTATTGTTTAAAGGTTGATTTAGAAGACTAGACTGAATGTTTTTGTATGGGCTTACCTTGGTTAGGGAGCTTTCTTCTAACACTTACCTGCAGAGCATGGAATGTTATGTCCGGGATGGATGCTTCATATTAACTTGACAGTTTTTCAAATAAAAAATCAATACTGTTTGCACTTCATGTGTAGATGGCTCTTAAATGGTTATCCAGAGGCTGCTTTAAATTGAGAGCTCGTGCATGAGCTCCATGTATGAGTTCTAATTTATTTCTCAGTTTCTATAAAATCAAAATGAAGTGTTAGGCCTGAAACAAAAATACTGTTTTAGCAGTAGGGTTAAGTGCTGAAATACCTGTGAATATATCTTGTTAATGTTTATTTTAAGTTCTGTGGAAATACAGTGAAGTCAGTTGCTGTGCTCTGCAGAAATTAAAATTATATCTGCTTTTATTGATGCTGACTTTTAGAGACCTTGAATTTTTTTTCCCTTCAGCGGTATCCTTAGAACTCCAGAGTCCGTCTTCATCACATGATGTTCATGTACCTTAAATAAACTTGAAAATGACTCAGTTTGGAAAACAGACAAATTAAGAGGTGCACAGCTTTTTGCACGATAACATTGCCTTGTATGCTTAGTATGGAGAAACTAAATGCATTTGTTTTGGCAGTGCCTATTTGCATGCACCTCAGCAGAAGAGATATTATATCCAAAGTTTAGGTCTTTATTTTCTACATGCAAGGAAGGTGCCCAGTCGTAGTTCTGGTAGTTTCTGTTTTATTTGAGCTTTTCAGCGGTTCTGGGAGAAGCAGCCTCAGTAACGTGATTGGAATAACTACATCCATTAGGAGCCATTCATTTCATTAAATCACATTTGGGGCTCAGCTGTGGAAAATGTAGCATTTCACAAACATGTAATGCTTTAATTACTCATATAAGAGTGTTACTGTTTACCCTGTGTGAGATGACATCTGGCTAAGATCAATTGAGTAATGTTACTGTGGTCCTTGGCATCCTTTTCTGGTGGGTCCCTGATAGTGAAACTTAAATGGCTGGCATGTTGGCAAGTCCCAGTTGATGTTATGGAATTTCTGCTGTCTAGCCTCTTCCCTTGACATGCAGATAGTTCTAGAGGAAAGGGTGGCTGTGAATGAGGAGCTACCCTTTTCCCTGTAGTGGTTCTCGTTCTGACATGTCTGTAATTGCTGAAGTCCTTCAAAAATAAACAAATACTGGTGCTTAGAGTTTCAGCAGGTTGCAAGTCTGACTGAGAGCTCTGAAATTCATAGGGCTGTTCTGAATATAGAATTACAGGTGCTCATTCAGGTTTTCTTCTAATTGCAGAAATGCCAGGTACCTAAGTAGCTGGAACTGGGTTTATATTCAGTTTAATGAGAAAAAAAAGTGTAGCTGAATAAGCTTTTTCAAGAGAAATTGTCTTCTATTCATGTAATAATAGTAAAAGCGCTTCATATGTTTGCTGTGCTCTTCTATTCATTTCATAAGAAAATATGAAGTGTCAAGTGACCTTCAGAAGTGACCAGAATTTGACTACTTTTACTGCATCTCTTTATTCTACAAACTGTAAGTGAATTAATGCATGATTAATATCTAGTTGAGGAAAGTAGGAACAGAGAATGTTCGGTTACATCATTTCTGCTTTGACACCTAAAATATCCAAGTCATTTTGGAGAACTGTAGAGAATAATGGAGAAAGCAGCTGCTTTTCAAACAGTTTTCTATGAACTAGGGAAAGACAGACTGAGCTTTATCGATACATGAATACTCTCAAACCAGTAGTTTCACACTCTCACTTATTTTATCTAAGAATGATATATGCTTTTGTCCCAGGCTTTCATACTCAGAAGCATAGGAAATTAGTCATTGCCTTTTTTTTTTTTTTCCAAAAAAACTTTATAGAACCTTCTTTTCCAGAAACTTTTGAGTTCTGTATTAGAAAGCCCTTGTCAGTGCTCTGTGTGAGAATATATGAAGTGACGTTTGTTGAAGAGAGAAAGTTCCATTTGGGATATATGCCTTTCATTTCACCTTACCAATGAGAGAAAAAAGTGAGACAAAATACACATTATAGGGTCTTTTCTGGGAAGATCCCATGCTGTTAATTTCTCTTGGCTTCATAATTATGTTCTTTAAAATGTCTGGGTGTCTCTGTATCTCCAAACAGCCCTTAATTTATTTGGTGAGTTTAATGAGATCTTTGTGTTGTACTCAATGATGGACACTATGAAAATTTGGAAAGATGGAACTGTATCTTTTGATATTGAATCTTTTGGTATTTAAGTAGCTTCAGGAAGAAGAGGCATGTGAGTTTGAAAATTTGGGTAAGTACAGTCCTGATGTTATTTCAGAGGCAGATAAAAAAATCCCAGAGAACCAGTTTATGAATAGGGAACTCTTCCGTGTATTATGTTTTGTGGGATAAGATAGATAGCTTTGTTTAATATAGTGGAGTTCCACTGAAGCTTTTGAATGGCTTGTACATCTTCTCTGGACGTGGAAATACTTGTGTTGTGGAAAAAGATAGTTGTTGAAAAGAGATGCTGTTTTCTGACCTATTTTTTTCTTTTTTTTTACTGTCCTTTTGGCAAGAAGAGCTCTTTTGATCCATTCCCATGTCTGATACCTGTTAAATAATCTTTTCCCACTTTCGTTCTTTAATATTTTCCCTTTCATTTTGTCTTTAACATTAGAAGCTTACCAATTTGGTATTGGAACTGAGAACTTATATCTGTTCTTTCTGAATGCATGTAAGCGTACGCATAATTCCTAATTCATGATGTCAGTTTTCTCCCTGTTTATCTCTGTCCTCGTGTCTTTGCAGTGTCTTTGGGAGTTCAGGCTCTTGGTTCTCCTGTTGAAGTACTGTCTAAGCAGTCTTTCTGTGCAACAAGCCATGTCTGAATTTGATATGAGTTCCTGAATTTGCCCTTACTTACTTGGAACTGGGCTGAGATTCAGTTGGCTTTGAGTGAACTGTGGCTGTTTTGAGTTGGTAGTGAAACTGGAGACCAGGTAAGCTTCCTAGGGTTTTGTGTTACTTTTCTAACCGTGAAGTTTTCTAGAAAAGTGAAATGTTGTGTTACTTGATGTGCCAAAATAGAATCATTTGAAGCCAAAAAAAAAAAGGGGAAGAATAAGGGGGGTGGGAGGCGTGACGGTTAATAAATCCAAATCTATAAACACTTTGGCTGAATAAACAGAGCTCACTATTTAAGTTCCTCTAACCAACATATCTGAACGCATACGCAAATATAATCACCTCAAGCAGTATGTGGAGGTACAAAGTAGTGTAGAGGCTTGTTGTTAGCCCTTACTTTTTGTGTTTAACTACATCTTGTTATGCTTTTGCTATCTAATAGGCAGTGTTCCTGCAAAGCTGTTCTGCTAATTGTAACGATATCATTGCAATCGACATTTAAATCAGAGTTCAAATACAAGGCAAAAGTGGTTGGGATGTTGGCTAGGTTAAAACTACAAATTGAAACCTTAGATTATTCTGGCTAATTTGTACTGAAATGGTATAGGCAAATGCTTAAAACTTGCCCAAACAATGCAAGGAACAAATTGGAAAGGTACATAAAACTGCAGTCTTGCTTGATCTGCTGCCTGAAATGTGAGATCTACCAGAGCAAATGCACTACAGTATAGTTAGAGAGAAATGATCCCAATGTAAAAACCTAGCATTAGCTTTTCCAGTGCAAGATGTGATGCTAGGTAGGAGTGATTATGGTCTACTCAATTACCTGTAAATCTGATTTTAAGAAATCCAGGATCCCAGATGTAATTCTTTCTGTAAAGTTCTGTACCAACCCACTTGTATACTGCTATCACAGGGAGTTTTTGACCCTCGGCTGTTCTTTGTTACTGCCTGTGCTATAAGTACTTTCCTTCTTAGAAAAGTGAAGTCATCTTGAAGTATCTGATGACTTCCCAACATTTGCTAGTCTGAAAAAAATATTTTTTAATTGCTAGACTGTGTCTGAACTGTTTGAAGAATATATGTAACCTAATAATGGATGTTCAAATATGTAGGGCTTATCTGTTTTCCAGAATTTATGAAATGACACTAGGGAACTGCTTCAGATTAACTCTAGAACTTGACCAAAAGAATGAAATGAAATTGGAATGGCAAGTTTTTGCCTTTAACTTGACAATCCCTGTTAAAATGCAGAACTGTAGTTTAAATTTATGACCCAAAATATCCTGCCTCTGTTTTCCTGTATCATTTATTATTGTCAGATTGTCAAATGGCTGTATATTTTTTTAAGAATGATATTGCCAACAGAGCTAAACCTAGCTGCACACTTGAGAAGTACCTGCTTAGTGTTGCTGACTTGCTTTTTTCGTCTCTTGCTGCTATACCATGGTGCCTGTTATGGTGTTTTTCTCAAGTTACTGAAGTTTGAAATCATCTTATTTCTACCAGCATTCTTCAGATTTCCCTTGAAGTATGCACTGAAATTGGCAGATGAAAATGGCAGTTCAAGAATGGATAATGGTAATTCTTATGTTCTTGTTAATCCTGACTGGTGGATCATCATAGGTTTAGGTGATTATAGTAGATTAGGTATAAGCAGAATTTATGAGCTTGAGTAACCTGGTGATTAGCAGTTTACATTTTCCTCAAGCCTTAATCATCCGCAGTTCAACATTTAACTTGTGTTGTGGTGGTGGTGTTCCTGTTGCGTGTTCAGTAACCATCCATCTTGATATGTCTTCTCATGTTTAAGGCTTTATTTTGTATTTGAATATGAATATGGATTGTGAGTTGCAGCCCCTTGAAAATCAAAGTATATTTTTATAGCCATTTTTATGGTTTAAATAAAGATTTCTAATACAGCAAAGCAAGGACCTGTGGCAGCTGATCAAGTATGCTGAGAGAAGGGAGATTTCTACTCACCCACTGTGTTGGCATCTATTGTGTACATAATGTCTTGCTGGCAGGCAGGCAAGATTTTGACAGAGATGCCTTGTAAATACTTGTTTGTAAGATCTGGCAATCCGTTTAGATCAACTGGTTTTGAGCTATCCTCTGGCAAAGTAAAGTGTGGGCATCTCTCATCTAGCCTATCCATATCCTGTTTGTGCTGCCTTACAGGTATGGGTACATGATGGGGTAAAGCTTAATGGCTTTACTGAATGACTGTAACTTGTGCTGCTTGCAGTGACTTGGATAAATCGTAAATATCCATTGTAAACTGTCACTAGACTCAAGATAATTAAATTTCAGTTTTTACCAGTGCTAATTTAATCTACAGCTTTTTTTGGTTTTCCCTAAAATGAAACCCATTTTCATCTTGTGTATAAAAGAAGTGAAAATTTACTGGACTATTGAGTATTTATTGTTTGTGGGAAGTCTTTTACTTGTTTGTTAAAATTAAATACTTCTCTTCTAGAGGCTCCCAGCTAGGAACATTCGTATTAAGAGTTCTCAAGCATGTGGGTAGAAGGAACAGATTCATTTTCCTAACTTGGAGGCTTGTGATTTGCTTAATCTGAAGATACTTGCATGTTCATGCAGATAAATACAGATTTCTGTTTCCCCCAAACCCTCACTGGCAAGATAAACACTTGTAAGCCTTGACAGCTTAGCTTGTTAGATCCCACTTGAGCAATAAAAATTTTGTGTGGCACTTGAAACTTCAGAAGCTCTGCACTGTGCAGAGCGGTTGTTTGCTTGGCACCAGGGAGGGCTATTTCAGTACTGTGTTTGTGGGTATTTGTTTGTTTTATGTTTATCTTCCAAACAGGAACAAATGTGATCTAATTGATAAAAGCATAACTGTGCTATTGTGTGTTGACTCTGGTTTGAGAGCCTTGTGATTATTTGGTCCTTCTTTACTGTGGGCTGAGATAAACCATTAGCTTGAACTTTACTTTCTGAAATGACATTCTTTGCTGGGGAGCCTTTTGCTCTAAAACAAGACTTTAATCATTGTTTGGAATCTGAGCCAAAATTACAGTTCAATCTGATGTTAACTGTAAGTGGACCTTGTCTTTACTGTTTCAGTAAACTATCCCAGTGTTTTTTTTTTAATGTCCTTGTAGCTCAGATACAGTTGTACTACGCACTTTGTCCTGCTTCACATTTGTATTTGGAAGACTTTTGCGGTGTTAAGCGTGTGAATCATTTTGCTCAAGTAGAAAATGTACCCAGTTTTAACAGATTAGTCTGAATCTCACCAAAATTCACAACACTGAATCTGCTTTGGCTGCTTCTAATAAAAGTACAGGTATCAGTCAGTAGGTAGGTGTCTCTTGGTGCTGCTGCTTTGTCAGACTGCTTGACTAACATCTGTTGGGGAAAAAAATTCTTTAGAGGAGCATTTGGTTTTCTTTTATCTGATGTGGCACTGGATGGGCGATGAATACGCAGGCTTAATTTAGTATTTATTCAACAACATTTCTATCGGTGTCTAATTGAGGAAGACAGATTTCCACAGCATTTCTTGAAGTCTAAATATTTTGCTGGACTTTGCTAAGAATGTGTCATCCTTCATGAAATTATATCTGTATCAATGTAACAGCTGGACCATTCAGTTACTGGCTTCACATTCTGCTAAGCACATTTAATGTTTGAACTGAAGGATAATTGGTCTTTTTTCAGCCTGATGCGTAAATGCTTTCATATATTGATCTATTAATTTTGTACACATGATGTTTTTAAAGAATGTGTGTTTGCGCAAGGGAGAAGAAACCCCAAACACACAAAAAGTACTTCTTTTTTTCCTTTTCACTTCACCCAATACTTTAAGGAATCTTCCTCTGTTACTGTGAAGATAACAGACTTTTAAAAATACATTGTTCCTACGAGGCTTCAAAGCTAAACATCATGCAGATCTGTGGTGAGAAGGTAAAAAGTTATTTGTTATGGCTACCATAGATGTCCAGCATTTGTCTATTTCAAAATAATGGGTGAACTAGATTTGGACAACTGCCTAATGAGAGGAATGGTGATATTCTCTCAAATTTGCTGATAAATTAGTGCCCAGACTATTCTTATAACTCTGCTTATAACTTGTTATTCATACTTCAGAATTTTATGTGGTTCTAATCTTCTCCAGTGTGGATCTACTACTTTCACAGAAGTTGAAACAAATAATTCTAAAGCAACTTATTTATTCCTGTCTAAGCCAGAAAGATCTTTTCGTGTAAATCTCAGTTATAAAATAAGCATAGAAGGACAATATGCCATGAATTTCTTACTGTTTAATATTAAGGAGTTCTAAATTAGAGCAACCCAATTAAGCATATTATATACTATGCTATTTAGGAAAGAACAATAATGTAACAGTTACTTGAAATATTCGTCTAGCTAGGATCACAGGGTCGGGGAAAGAGAATATAGTTGGAAACTGCAAGCAGTAAAGCTAGTTAAGTGAAAGAAAAGCAAAATATATTAGCTGTGAAATTATTATTAAAAAAAAAAGGTGGTTAAAATGTGGCCAAACATTTACATCCTATTGACTCTTGCTCAGTATGATATATTTTGCTTATAAGCATAAAGGCTGTGATACTGCTGAAAAAATAAATTGTTTCCTTTGGGCCCCTTTATAGAAATCATGTCCTTTTGTTTGTGAGGTTGGCCAGTTCAGGTCAGAGAAACTAGCACTCTGTAGTGGATGGTTTAGTTAACAGCAAATGTAATGTTAGTGAACCTCAGGAATTTTGTGACTCCTGGAAAAACTGATGTATTGTGTTGCTTCAGTAACCAGGTATTCTTCATGAATCCAAAAGGTAAACTTCCTAGTTTTACTCTATGATTGTGGTTCTAAAAAATAGTTCACATATAATTCTCCATTAAGTAAGTTTCAGTTACTAATTTTAAATCCTAATGGAGGCCACATTTCTTCAGGATTTTGAAAGAGTTCAGTTAATCTTTGTGAAGGATGCCATGCAATCTCACAGATATATTCCTATATTCCATCGGTAAATTTCCTTAAAAATGGAAATACTTGATGAGCCATTCTTACAAGGACTCATTTGCACGGGAGTGTGGGGACCTTGTAGATGCAAAGCACACCTGTCCTTTTACAAAGTTGTTACTGGACTGAAATAACTGGTCCTCTTTGTTAAAGGGAGGTAGAAAAATAATATCCCTAAAACTAGAAGTAAAACTCCACACAAAGCCGCTGCAGAAGGAAAACAGCTAACTGAAACCTCCCTGCAAATCTGAGGAATGTTTCTCAGCTTCTTTTAGCAACAGGAGTAAGGTCACCTTTGGTATGAAAAATGATGCTGTCGTTAATACCAGTCTCCATTTGCATGCTAATGCATTTCTCTGTAGCAAGAAAAATGTGTGTATTTTAGGTGGTATTTGTGTATGGTTTTGCTTATTTACGTTCATATTCATTAACTTGTGTTAAAGAAACTGAATTCAAGACCTGGATGAGCTTCAACTCTTCCCATCTGTGAGTGCATTGGAATTTTCTAAAAACTTGGCATGGGAAGATGCTCAACTGAAAACACATTGCCAGTCCTCACCTCACGCAGCAGGCTGAAGTGTATGTATGTTGACTCATTAGAAAAGTTTAAAAGAATGTGTTGCCTCAGTTGCTTCTTGAAGAAAAAAAACAAAAAACAAACAACAAAAAAACCAACAATAGTTCTGTTCTGGCAGTAAGCATGTTTTAATGACTATAGTGTTTCAGATATCAGCTGAAATAATTTGTTTGTTCTTGGGTAGTGACTTCTGACGTGGTGTTGAGGGCACCCTTCTGTTCTGTGAACAGCTTTGCTCATCCTCAGGGTTAAATCTTCTACTGGGCTCAGGAATCCTTAGCTACATGCTGGTTTTTTTTTGACATTCTAGCTTAATATCCTCTTGTGTACATCATGTCTGGTAATTTGATCCAAATGAAGGACACCCTATTCCGACCACAATTTGTCTGAGCATCCTGCACATAACTTTTGGCAGAGTAAAATTATGCCTTTGCTCACCAAGTTGCATGCATTTAGGATGATTCATCTTAATAGAGATGTGCAGATTAGCCAAAAATTTTGAAGCTTCAGGTGTCCTGGTCAGAGCCATTCCTATTTAACATCTGAAAGCAGTAGAAAAATCAGCATTTCCTCAAGGAAAGAATTGGAGATTTACAGAAAAAGACCAGGGGAAACCAGGTGCTTGTTAACTGTGTTGCACCGTCTTGTAAATCATGTTGTCTTAAATAACCGTATTAACGATGGTCTTCTAATACAGGTACTTGAACCAAAACAAAGGTAATGGAGCGCTCTGTGGCAAAGGTTTAAAGGTGATGGTGTGGCTGGGAGGCTGGCAGTCCTATGTAGGTATTGAAATACGTGTTCTGATTCTCAGTGTTTGAACATTTTGTGTTGTATATTGGGGCTGTATGAAATACTGTGTAGGAAAAAAGCACCGATTTATAACTTTTTTTGAAGGTTGTATTTTTGATGACTGAAGTTGAATCTGATAGCTCCTGTCCTTTCATGTCTAACTTTTGAACTTGAGCAGTCATACTTAGCTTTAGCATTGAGCTTGTGACTAAGGAGTCTGAATGGAGTAGGATTTTGTTTGATCTTGGCATTTCTGCCTCACGTTAGTTCAGTTCTATATCACAGAAGTACCAAACTGAATTTTACTTTGGGGAGTGAAGGGACTACTCAAACTAAAGGCATGGGATTCTGACTGAGGAAATGAAACAGTGTTGCCAAAAGGTAAGACAAGAGATAGCAAACTCTACCTTAAAAATAAAGCTTCTGGGCTATATAGTACTGAAAATGTGGATGTAGTTTCAGATTTTGTAAGTAGGGTGAGAAACGGCTAAGCAAGTGATAACACCTTAGGGCAGATGAAAGCTGTTTTATTCCACTCCTGGTGTTCCTTTACAAAAAGGTTCTGGTGGAAGCAGCAACATAATCTTGATAAAGTCTAGTTGGAGGCGAGTAATGAGCAGAGTACCCCAGGAGTCCATGCTGGATCTAGTCCTGTTTAACAGCTTTATCAGTGCTCTGGGTAATGGGGCAGAGTGCACTCTTAGTAAATCCACAGATGACATGAAACTAAAGGGAGTAGCCATCACACCAGTGAGCCAAACAGCCATGCAGAGGGAGCTGGACAGGCTGGAGAGGTGGGCTGACAGGAGCCTCATGGAGTTCAGCAAGGGGAAGTGAAGAGTCCTGCAACCAGGGAGGAACAGCCCCAGGCACCAGCACGTACTGGGGACACCCATCTGGGAAGCAGCTCTGCAGAAAAGGCCTTGAGGGTCCTGGTGGACACGAAGTTTAACACTAGCCAGTAATGTACCCTTGCAGCAAAGAGAGCTAATAGTATTCTTGGCTGCATTGGGCAAAGTATCACCAGCAGATCAAGAGAAGTGATTCTTTCCCTCTGCTCACTGTTGGTGAGGAGTACTGTGTCCAGTTCCAGGTCCTCCAGAACAAAAGAGAAATGGACATGCTGGTGAGAGTCCAGTGAAAGGTCACAAAAGGGAACTCATCACTCAGCTCTCCTGTGAGGAGAGGCTGAGAGAGCTAGAACTGCTTAGCCAGGAGAAAAAGAGGCTCGGGGGATCAATGTGTATGAATTCCTGAAAGGATGGTGCATAGGGGATAGAGAAGATCTTTTCAGCGGTGCCCAGTGCCATGACAGGGGGCAGTGGGCACAAACTGGAACACAGGAGGTTCACTATGCACATCATTAAGCTCTTCTTTAATGTGTGGGTGACAGAGCACTGGCACAGCTTGCACGGGGATGCTGTGGAGTCTTCTCCATGGAGATCTTCAAAAACCTCCTGGATGTGGTTCTGGGCAAGTGGCTCTGGGTGTTCCTGCATAAGCAAGGATTGGACAAGATGGACCCAGAGGGCCCTGCCATCCTAAAACCATTCTGTGAAAGTCGTATCGATGATCTAATAAAAGGAACATGATCAATTATAGATGAACGGAAATCTAAAATAGATAAAAGATTGGTACCTTATTGAAACAATAATAGCTTGTGGTGATGAATAATTTTGAGTTTGTACACCCTGAAGGATCCTTATGCACTGGGCTATCCTTGAAACAAGGTCTCTGTGTGTCAAGATAGTTATTTTTTTTTTTTTAACGGTAGGCCATAATTGCTTTTTTAATGCATTGATTGGAGTTTATGACTGTAGGTATGTACAACTGCAGTGTCAGAAGCTTGCCTGTCCTTTTAGATGGTCTGTTAGAGAGTTGGGAAGCATCGTCACTCTACCAAGTATTTTAAATGTTAAAGTCATGATAGCAGTATTTGCCAAGAACCACATCCTGAGTATTTGATTCAGCTGGGCAAATGCACTTCAGCTATGGAAAAAGACATGCACAAGCAAAAAAGGAAGTAATCCTGTTGCTGTGTACTTGGAATGTGATAGAAGGTACTTTCCATTGTGCATAGAACATCATTGGTTCAGTGTAACATGCTACAAATTCTTCGAGAAGAACAATTGATTGAGTAAAAGTTGAGACGGAAATTTTTGGTGCTTCACTGAACTTTACATTGGAAACAGTATGGTTCAGATTTTAATTCCTATTTCTTCAATTGAAAAAATTTTATAGAACATCCTTGATATGTACTTTAATCTAACACAACGCTCAAATATGCAAGTCAGCCCAGCGAAATCTTTTTATTTCTGTCTGCTTTCTTGTGGCAGCAATACCTCTTTTTCATTGCCCTAGTTTTACCATCACTCTGGCGAGCTTTGGATAACACTAGTAACCAAAATGCCAGCAACGCCCCTGGGTGATGGAAGGGCTGTGGGTTTCCTCCTCTTCCTCTATTTCATGATCCAAGCTTGTTTTGCTGAGCATTGTATTTCCTTGGCCATATGGACAATATCAAACCCAATAGGTTTTCTTAAGTTCAGCTCCTGGAAATATCTTGCCTTTCCTTATTCCTACATCAGTCTTTCACTTTCTGAATGTGGGATGAAGCTGTCCTCACTGCCTGCTTGTTGTTTTCCCGAATGTGCTGGCCAGCCTGAAATGATATACTTCATATTACACTCTTGCTGCCAAATTTTAGTCATATGTATTGCTCAAGCTGCAAACCTCCAAAGCAAACACAGAGAGGAAATCAAAATTAAATTAATCCTCTCCAAGGATGTATAAAGTATGGTTGCACTGAGGTTTACAAGTTGAGGGTGAGAGGGACCATTGGTAGTGTTTGTCAGAAGCCACTGGTATGCACAGCCCTGTTCTATTGCAGCACTTGGCTGGACTGGAATTGCTGAGCGTGAAGACCTTAAGGTTTTTTTCGTGATAGCTGCGCCTATGACTTTTCAAAAGCTTGGTTAGCTATGGAACCATAGAGCATTCTTAGTAGCTTGTGTTCACAGAATTAAAGACAAATGAGTTACCATTTTCTCTTGAGCCCTGAGAGCGGTGTTTTCATGTAATTTTTAGTCAAAGCATCTTAGCTGAGGCTGAACGAAGTTCTGGAGTCTTCACTTTTGAACATGGTACCAAGGTGAGGTCGGAGACCTGCTTCTTACTGCTCCTGGTTGAGAGGTCAGGTTTAGGGACAGCATTTAGTTTTATTGCACTGAACACTAGGTTTGGGCCTGGCCAGCAGAAGTCAGTGTCTCCTTTCGTGCCAGTGCAGGGACAGCTGGCATGAAAGTCCTGGCATGAAAGGAGACAGAGGCATGAAGTAGTAGCTTGTGTCTTTCTTGAAACACACTTTCAGGCTATACCTAGCCCATTTGTATGTGGAAGACATGAGTGAAAGAAGTGAGTGACTGCCTGCAGGAGACAAAAACTAAATGGAATTGCATGATGGAATTTTGTGCAATTGTAGTTTTGGTAATCCCACTTGAAATGAATTGATATTCCATGCTGTATACGTTTCAGAAAAAATGCCTTAGCAAGTAATGGCAGTCAAGATGTAAGTGCTTTTTTATCTATTTCCACAGGCAGAAAGGTAGACTTGATTGCTGAAGTGACTGTTGTAGCTATTCTTCTACCAAATGTGTGCAGGAAGAAGGAATAAAAACCTTGCCTGATTTTTCTGAACTCATACGGGCTTCAGGATTGTAATCCTATTACAGAGTGTCATAGTGAGCACCATGATTTATTTACCAGCTGCCTACTCTGAAGTTCATTAAATTATTAGAAGTGGTTAAACTGTCTTGAATAATTTAAATGTCTGGTTAAATTGCTTTGAGAACCAAAGCCATAACTGAGTAGCTTGATCTGAGTTGTTCTAGGGGAAACACTTCAAAAATGAACGTCCCTGAAGTAAATGAGTTCAGAAGTTACAAACGTTCCTTATTCTGCTGATACAAAGAGAAGTATCTGATTGCAGTCTTGCAATATCATCTGTTGCTGAGATTTTGGTATTCCTGTTGCTTGAGATTAGACTTGCAGAGAAATAATTAAACTTTTCAGAAGAGTTCCTGTGGTGGGAAGTTACCAATCTGTTGTCCTTTTGTGAATTGTCCCATCTTTTGTAAGCTTAATCTTTGTACAAGAACTGCATGATTAACTTCTACTGGTAGGCAAACAATTTTCCATCTCTTCTCTACTAAATATGTCAATTTTAGATTACAGTTGAAGCTCAGACACCATTAATCAAGGATCTAGTGTAGACCTAGAAGGGAGAATGTAAGAATTATTGTCCGTAATTCTTGATGACTGTACAAGAAATCACTGCTTGCCAAAACAGTTAACAGAGTAGAAGTAATGTACTGTGAATGTCAAGTTGTTGATCTGTAGACCTCAGCATTTTTCCATGGCATGCAGAGTCCAGCTGTGCATTTAAGCTTGCTGACAATAGGGTAAATTTTTCTCTCATTATTGAAAGTCCTAAAGTCCTAGCATTTCAAAAGTAAGAAGAAACTTTTGAGGTAATGAGATCTCTTCTGAAAAGGGGATTGTTTTGGTGAGAATCAGGTAACTTGTTTATCTTAGAACCCATCTATGGAAGTTGTCATTTATCATTTCAGTTCCTTTTGGCCTAGGAAAGAAGCAGGACAGCTATCTGCCACCGAAGCAAAATTTATTTTTCTTGCTTATTTTTTGTTTGGTTTTGTTTTCTTTGCTTGTTTTAAATGGTAGATATTAAGCTATAATTCTAATATCTTATTATATTGTTTTATCCTGTATGTAATGAACTTATTTCTAATTTGAGTAAATTAAGTGTGGCATTTAAAGGCTTTGACATAACTTCAAGGTTCTGACTTAAACTGTGATACTTAGCAAAAGCTTGGAGCACAAGAAGATCTTTGAGTATATGGTCTAATTGATAATTTTGCTGTGTCGTAGAGAAGAAAATACAGTACGAAGGAGGACGTGTCATGGAGTAATACTTAAACATCCTCAGTAGATTTGTCAGAGTTGCTCTAGGAACTGCCTGATCCTAAGAATGTAGCTTCTTCGACGATCTGTAAACTGAACAGCAAAATTGTTACAAGTTCACTTATGGAGAAAATTTTTAAGATGAAAAACATCGTGCCCATGGGAAATACTTGCTTTATTTATTTATTTATTTATTTATTTATTTATTTATTTATTTATTTTTGTGCTTCTCATAGTGTTGATGTGAGTTTCTACCAAACCAGATTGGCTTGTAGAAGTCAGCTCAGGTTACTGTAAAAGCAATTAAGTAGCTTAGTTTTCGTAAGTAATTAATTTAATTCAAATCTAGTTGGTCATGATTAAGATCTTCATTTTTGACAGTTGTGATTTATTGAAATGTCTGAAAAGAAAATGGAAAATTATAATTTTGTTTACACTGAATTCTAAGTTGTCTATATACACACATCATATATATTATATGTGTATATATATGCACGCATACATACGTTTCTCCATTGTATAGGTATATACAAAAAATATGTCCGTGACTGGAAGCTCTTCAGTCCTATAAGGAATTTTAGCAAATATCTCTTTTAGACAGTTGCAGCAAAACCATTATACTATGGGAAATGAATGTTTTCCTTTACTACCTTTAGCAGAAAACAATTCAGAGACATTATTTTTGTGTTGTGATTTTTTTCACAAAATTAGATTTTCATACTTAGCTAATGTTGTATTAAGTCAGGCAGCATGACTTGAAAAGTAGTCTTTTGAGTCTTCAGATTTGAAATTTTTTTTTTCCTGTCCACCTTCCACTTTTGTACTGCATACATAGAACCATAGTGAGAAAATTGTTAACAGTATTGAATTGCATTACTTTTCCCTCTTTTCCTCCCTGTTCTATTTTAGAGGCCAACTTAATTCTCCATCTAGGTAGACTTGATAAATGGAATTGTTCCAAGTCTTGTGTGCGAAAACAAGGCAGGAATAGACGGGAGGGTTGAAAATCTGCCAGAGCAAACTTGAGTGGAGTAGCCTAGTCCATCCAGTGTTGCACTTTGTAACGCTATGGGGCTTTTAAAAGGTATTTCCGTTCTCAGATATATGTGGTCCGTCGGGTGTCACAAGAGGCAAGTACCTTTGTAACGAATAAATTCCATGTCCTGAAGTGCTTAGGCGGATTTCAGTCATCTTGGTGAGGAAGAAGGGACTGAGCTAGCCACAGCTACACAGTTTGACACCACAGAACCTTTCAAGTATTTAAAGTAAAACATGCTGCATAGGTGGCAACAGCCACTGCAGGGTCCTAAGAAAAGCAAACGTAAATGAAGTTGTTTCACACATTTAAATGCCTTCCCTCAGCTTGCAAATTGCTAAGATAAAATATGCAACCTTTTCTTAAGATCAAATTTGAATACTTTGCATTTCAAGCTGTATGCTTACTTTTAGGAAGCATCTTTGTAGATGATTTGAGGACATATGAGTGTATTTTATTAGAAGTGTAATGATCAGAGTAAATTCAAGGAAAAATAAGAATGAACAGAAGTCCAAAAAGTTTGAGACTACTGAAATACGTACATTTATTTAGTCCGTTAAATTAGGGAAGAGGAAGCACATGGATATTTGAATACAGAAAAATTTATTGTAAAGGAGAAAGGATTAAGGTCTATTTGTCCTTGCTACGGATAAGAAAATTAGACCTGAAAGAGGGAATTAGCTTTAATACTGGATCAATTTTTTCTCTGTGTGTTGAACAAGATTGTGGTAGTTTCTGGGTTCTTTGCTGGAGATGTGAAGGAAAGGTTGGCTTAGATGTTTGTGAGACTTATGCTCTTGTAGCTAATACTGTTGTGATGCAGATGATGATGAAAGGGGACAACTAATGACCTGTGCATCTCCACCTCTTTTCTCCCATCCTGTCAGGTTTGTTCACAAATGAACATTTTGCTTACTGCAGTGCTATTTGTAACCTGTAAATTGAACATGAATCACTGTTCATGATGTAAGAGTGTACTGATACTGTGGAGAGGCTCCATGTGGATGAATGGAAGATAATATCCTTCTAGTTTACAAGAAAATTGCGGGTTTTGTGTTTAGAGAATACCAAAGAAAAGAGATTTGAATTGCTTCACAAGCTGGAAAGTATCACTGGAAGTGCAACTTCAAGGTAATTCTGAGGGGACTGAGACATACTATAAAGGGACTCTGGGAAACTTTCAGTACTTTTCATCTACCTGCTCTGCCATTGGCTCCTTTTAGGCATTAAAACCATAGTAAAATTTAGCAGAAGGGCAAATGGAAGAATAATTTGGCCTCTACTTCAAAAAACACATAGGGTAAAATGGAACTTAGACATTCTGATGTATGAAAATATGTTTAGGGAATTCACTGAAATTATGATGCAGGGTAAATTAATAAATAAATGAGTTACTTTGTGAGAGCAAGTATGTGTGAATAATAGGGATCACTTTTCTATAGATGTAAAGGTCAGGTGGTACCCTTGTAATTTCCAGTTAATAAATGACACCAAATGCCATCATTTTTTTCCATTAGATCAAAGTCTTTCCTTAAACTGTAGGATGAGAGGATAGTTGATGTAGGAAGAGAAAGCAGAAGGTTGTCTGTAGTTTCCTGTAACAGTTCTCTTGGCCTGTTTTGGTGATTGCTGCTATTTTGCAGTGTCTTTTGTCATGTCATCTCAGGTTTTTTAGTGAACTGGTAAGACTTTCTCTGAAAAGGAAGCTGGATGTGTATCTGAGAATGGAAGGAAAATGGGAAAAAAAGGTTAAGTGGTAAGATTCCTTTCCTGGTCAGGAAGAGTGGGACAGGATAGAAAACCTCCAAAATCTATAGTGTCTCATGTTTGTATATGGCTTTGGAACCCGCTGGCCAGCTCTCATTCTGTTTACTGCACTTTACCATGGTATATGATGATGGCAGTTCTTGAATTCTCTGCTTGAACAGCGGAGGTTTGTGTAGTGAATCAGAAGGTGATCAACGGTTTTTGAAACAAGCAGGTTTTAATACAAGGCTGCAATGTAAAATTCTATTTTAGGTTGGATTAAGCAGTAAATTTAGAAGTTATATATCACAACTTCAAATAACAGTCATGGCTTTAAGCTTAAGCACTCTAAAATTAGCAAATTCTGTAAAACATTAACTTAGATTTGTCATACTTACATATTCTTAAAATCTGCATTGCAGAGCTTTCCTGTCTCAGTTGGTATTGAGGTCACTGTTTGATCAAATTCCTGCTGTTTTGTTGTATCTTTTTGCAGCCATTTTAACCGTGGCACCAGTCCTTCAGGTGTAGTCCTCCCAGTATATTTTGGATAGAGTCGTATTTGCCTTTCTGATGTATCAGGAAAGCTTTATACAAATCAAAAGCAATGACAGGCTTTGAGTGCTCGTGTATAGACATGCAGGGCTTACTTTTTCAAAGAAAAGCACTTTGAAGCACAGATCCATTGGCCTACGTTTAGCATCGTGTCTGGAAATCAGACTGTGTTGGGCAACCATAAAATGGGAAACTGACTACTAAGTCATTCGGGGATTGTTAAATGTCTTAAGTTTTAACTTTAAGTTAAAAGCATTCAAAAATGCGTAATTACACTGTCCACTTGTGCAAAGTGGCTGTCCACAGCTCTGTGGACTTTGTCAGGGGGATATCTAGGCTCTTGGTGTTGTAATAAACAGCACCATAGTGGTAAACTCCTGCTGTGGATTTTGCTGTGAATGAAGTCTATTAATAACCTCATTGCATGGTTCTCTTTGGGCAGCGTGCCTCGTGCATGTCATATGTGGACTTCCCTCCTGAATGAAGAAGAGTGCAAGAAAACAGTTTTGTCTTGTGAATAACTACCACCACACAGGAGAAAAGGAGACAAACTCATAGCATGCTGACATTTGTTTTCTAATTCTTGAGTACTTGACTTCATGACCTTGCTACTATTTCTAAATCTAGAAAAATCTATAATCCCAGTATTGCTCAGTCTTTTCAGCTGAATAGCAGGGGTAAACCCAAGCTTCTGGGAACTGAATTTGACTCTCAGCTTTTCTTCACACTAATTCATATTGCCTGATTTCTGCAACTCTTCTCGATTTTCAATGTTGTAAGATCGGATTTTTGAAATAACTCTTAATATGTGTATATGTTTTTATTGTTCTTAAATGCCATATCTAAAGATCTCTTCTTGCTGCTTGAATCTCTGTGTCTACTGTAAATCATATGAGTTTCTGACTGATCATGAGATACTAGTATGTGTGAATACATTCTTGTACTGTTGTGCACAAGCAGAGAAAAGTATATATAAGCTTCACAGCCGTCTTCCCTTCCACGTGTAGCTCTCATTTGCATAAACCTAGGATCCCATTTACTGTGATCTCTCTGGGTAAGAGAAGGGAATAAGGTTGTAGTTTGTCTTTCTGCTGAATGGACGCCAAGTAGTGACTAATGAATACAGCAGATGTTTCTACTTTCGAAGGCTTTTTTTTTTTGAAAGAACTTGATTAATCAATTTATCATCAATTTATCCTTCCTCCCAGGAGATATTGGGACAGCAGTGTAGCTGAGATCTAACAATTCATTACATAAGAGAAAAAAGTACTGATGTTGACCCTTGCTATGTTGACAGTAAGGTTTGAATCTAACTTGCTTTTTGGTCAAATGCATCCAGGTGGAATTGTCTTTAAATCTTTCAGCTACTGTCCTACGTTGTGATGTCAGCCACGTTGTAAGCAATTTGGGAGGTAACGAGTCTGAAGCTTTTCACTTGCACTTGTGTGTAAATCCAGGGTAACTCCACTGATGTAATAGTGTTACTTCAGGTATTCATTCATCTTACTGTGGGATGTAACCTGACCTCTAGTTTTGATCAACAAACAACCCGTGTCTGATTTGGTTTGCCATTAGGATAGCAGGAGTGTGGAGCTGGAAAGTTGTAGCATGTTCCTTCTGCCCATTTTGTTGATGAGCTCTCAAAGGCATTCATCTGGAGCTAATTACGTTAAGCACGAGAGAGGACTGCTGTCTTGAAGTTTCTTACTTCTAAGTGCAAGGAACATCTTGCAGGCAGCCTCAGTTTCGAAGTTATTTTTTTAGTGGACGTTTTCCTACCTTCTCTTCCTGGCAAGGAGGTAAAGCTAGCAGCTGTGAGAACCTCTGTGAGATAGTCAAGAGGAGATACTTGTGGTTGCATTAGTCTTCTTCAGTAGTCACATGAGAAGATCATCAAATAGAGAGTACAAATGGAGATATCCCTAAAGTTTTCATTCTTTTCAGCTCTTACCCAGGGACTCCCTCTCTGGGTGAAAGCAAGCTCCTCTCCTTGATACCATGTCTTGCTGGGCTAGGTCAGTTTGTAGCACCTTCTGTAGACAGAGCAGGGTGCTCCTGCCTTTTCTTCATGCGTGCATCCATTCTTCTAGTGCCCAGCACAGAGCTCTTACTCCATACACTTCAGTTCCCTTGTCCTGCACCTAAGAGGCAAGGATATTATGAGCACCACATGCTGGTGGTCTGTGTGCATCAAGAACATATGACCTTACAAATTGATTTCCTTTGATCATACACTGTCTCACTGTTTATGAAATATATTTAATTATGAGGGCCAAAGTCCAGAGTGATGTAATCATCATGGCACCATTAATCAGTACAGGCAGTGTGCTTTCCAGGTGGAAAATGGTGTATATATTGAATATACAGTAAGTTATGCACAAAATCAAACATCTAAATGAGCAGCTTCATTTAAAGCATGGTTCCAGAAATAAGAAAAAAAAAACAAAACCTACTTGATAAGCAGGTAGTTGCATTGTTTCTACTGATTACTTGCAGATTTCTGCTGAGGCAAGAAGACTTTGACCAAGGCAGGTTCACAAACCAATTCGCTGTCTTGAGCCACCCAGTTAATGTGAGAACAGTATGCTTGGAAAGCCTTTATCTGTGCATGTGTACATTACAGTCTAACTAGCTTTCTCCTTTTACCTATAAGGTTCAGAAAATTGTAAACTTAAAGGTCAGTAACTTTTTAGTGCTGATTTCTCAGAGTCAGTAAATCCCATGATGAGATGAATATAGGAATTAAGTAGGTGCTGGAGCAGGTCCAAAGAAGGGCAACAAGGCTTGTGAAGGGCTTGGAGAATAGGCCTTACGAGGACTGACTAAAGGAACTGGGGCTGTTTAGTCTGGGGAAGAGGAGGCTGAGGGGGGACCTTATTGCTCTCTTCAAATACCTGAAAGGTGATTGCAGTGAGTGTGGGGTTGGTCTCTTCTCACTGGTGACAGGTGATGGGACAAGGGGAAATGGCCTCAAGCTGCGCCAAGGGAGGTTTAGGTTGGATATCAGGAAAAACTTGTTTACGGAAAGGATTGTTAAGCAGTGGAACAGGCTCCCCAGGGAGGTGGTTGAGTCACCACCCCTGAATGTGTTTAAAAACTGTTTGGATGTGGTGCTCAGGGACATGATTTAGTTGTGGGTTGTTAGGGTAGCATGGTTAGGTTGCGGTTGGACTTGATGATCTTGAAGGTCCTTTCCAACCTGAGCAATTCTATGATTCCATGAAATGTGTGAGTGGGTTATGCTTAGCTTTCTTCTGATCCACAAAATTCAAGCAGCAGGCTGATACATGTAAAGTACTGCTTTGGAGGGAAAAGCTGTTCCTTATAGGAAGCTAAATCAGCGTTAGTCCATATAATCTATCTGTATCTCTGTGAAGTGGTGTAAATTTCAAGTCGGTTGGAAAAAGCACTAGAAATTCATTTCTAAACAGCAAGTATTGCGTTGCTTTTGTTACCAGAGATGTGTTCTCCTGTAGTAACATCCCTGTAATTATTTGTGTGTGCACAGACTACTGTCATACACGGGGGCCCAAGCCCTTTAAAGCAGGAAATTCAGAAGTTGCCAGTGCACATCACTGTTCTTCTGTGCTTCTTATCGAGTGGTGCTGGTGTGTGCCCTGCTCTGGTTCTGGATGGGCAGAGACAGTCCTTTTAGACTGATTCTGTGGCATGAGAGGGAAGAGAGAACCAGATCTGGTAAAAAAAACCCTTTCAGTCTGTGGCCATAATCAGTAGAGGCTGTTTCAGTTAAATACACGCTGCCAAAGGATGGTGTGTGCAATTGGGCAGTAAAGGTGGAGTTTTTGTCTTTAAGCTTGCTTTATTCCAGAGTGTGGTGGCTGCTTTGAGGTGGTCCTACAGTAAGATTTAACTGTGTTGCTTCTTAATTCTTGTTCCTACTTTGCAGTGAGCGTTTATATCTTTTGCTAAACGATGATTGTGAGCACCTCCAGTCCAATCTGGGCCTTATTTTATGAGCTAGTATATGTGTGGGGCACATAGTGATAACCATAAAGAGCTTTTGAGTTGCTGCTGTTCTTGTGTGGCTTTGGTTTGTTTTGTGTGACTTAAGCTAGGAAAAGAGGCTCTTGATACTGTATTAATATTTCACTTGTCGTCTTGTTAGATGTTTTCATGAGGTTGTAAGCGTACTGCAAGACAAGAAGAAGCTTAAAGATGAGTTCTGAAATTGTTTAGCTGAGCTTGGAATATCCTTCTTGGAGCAAGACAGGGAAGGAAAAACTAGTGGAAAAAAGGCAGCAATTGAAGGGGGGAAAAAGCTGGATGGGTTTTACAACCATAAATGGTAAAAGTAACCTTGCTCTGCTGCCAGCGAGCAGAACGATGGAATAAGGTTTTGATTTACAGGAACAGCTCAGCAAGGGCCTTGTAGAGTGCTTCATGCCTGCTATAAAAATGTGATTAGCTATAAAATGGGAGAGATTTAACAAGAGAATTTAAGCATCGGCAACAGTGCTGTTTCACGCAGATTGTGGATGCCTGCTTTTAGAGTTCTGGGAACAGAGGCTAGTTAGAAAACTTCATGTTTTCCAAAGAGAGAATGTGGATTTTTTTTTTATTTATTCCTTGAATATATTAAATCTTGTTTCCTTGTCCATTCATTGTGAGTTCCTTAAAAATTAAGCACCGTTTATCCTTGTAAACGTGTGGGGACATGCAGGCAGGTATGAGATACTTTCCTTACATGCTGATATTCCACTGTGTTGTCAGATCAGCTGAACAGTCTCTCCCTACCTGAATATTACAGCTTTTGCCAAGAAGGTAAAGGTAAGTTTATCAGCTGTAAGTTCATGTGGTCAGTTGACCACTAAAGCTTCACAGCTGTAGATAGCAAAAGCCTCTGCCCAGCTGACAATCTGCAGTGAAGGAGGCTCTGTGCTTTTCTTAACAGAAAGCTTATGAGTAAATGACTTATCTCAAAACGATGTCGGCAGGCAGAAGAGGAGGAACAGTAGTATTTTTGGATGCCCCTTGTGATTCCTTATGGGAACTCCACTGGGCACAGGGAAGGGGAAAGGGAATTTGTATTCATCTGAAAAGTGAACTGTCACGTTGATTATGAACTGTTAGCTGTCCTGGTTAAAAGTGGAGGCCAAATGTGTTTTTTTTTTTTTTAATGCATTCACTGCACTTATTCAAAGATAAGAGAAGACGCTGCAGTTGCATACCACTATATGACCTGAACCAAAACTGAATTATCCATCACTCTCAAACCAAGCTAATCTGCCTTCATCTTGCTTTCTTTGCATCTCCTTAACATTATTCCTCTTTCACATAGTTTAGAAGCAATCTGTTTAAGACTAAACACGTACCTGAGAGCATGCAAGAATCAGAGTTAAATTATTAATGCTAATTACTTTTCTCAATTTAATATGAAAATCAACTCAAACATGATATAGACACCAATGTAGTAGAATGTGTATGTGCCTATAAAACTGTAGGTTTCTTAAGATATCAGTTTTGTTTCTTTTTAAATCAAATAGAAACTTTCTTTGCTAGTAAAAAAGGACAAGAACAAAAAAAGTTCTTTTTATCTTTTTTTTTTCTGTGTTCTTATGTGTCAAAATTACACAGCTGGACTACTGAGTGTAATACACCATGCATAAATTCAGAATCACAGTATCCTTTAAGTGCGTATAGCTGAAAGCTGAGAAATACACTAATATTTTATACTTAAATGTATATTTTGTGCAACAACGGATATGGCTCTGCCAGTATTTCATTACTGAACTCTTCAGAGTATTGAACCCCTGCACAGTGGTAGAACTGTGTTCCAAACTGTCTGGAGGATACTGTCCTCAAGAAATCAGGGGTAAAAGCTAAGTCAGGGGTATACAGGGTGTGTGTGTGTGAAAATTCTGCCTTTTGTTGTGCCTTTAAATGGGGAATTGCCTTGAAAAGGATAGTCTTATTGTCCCTATGGGTTGCACGAAGTGATTCCTCGCTATCTTGTAGGTGTGACTTAAGCAACTGTGAATGTAATCATCTGTGTTCCTGTTCAAGTCTCTCATTTCCCGGTTGCAATGTGTAAGCCTTTTCCCCAAAGTTAAGAAGTGTATCTAGTTACTTTTACATTTTTGTATAGACGAGAAATGAAAAACTGCTAAGCAATTCAAAGCCTGACACCTGCACTTCAGATTTGTTATTGCTCTGAGTTAGCTTTGTTCATTTCAGTCTCCTGGACTGACTGAAACACACACCTGGACTATAATAAAAGTTTTCGTTTTCTGTATTCGTGGTGTAGGGCCTAAGGATGGTTTGCGTCTGTAGAGTTTTCTATCATCTCTGTGGTATCTTTGCCTCTGTAAGTAAATGCTTTTCCCCTGTCTTCATTTAAATGAAATGCAACTGCAGTCATTGGTATTGGAGCTGACTCTTGCAATGTGAACTATCATTTGAGGCGTAAGCCACGCTAGCATTTTCTAAACTCTAGTGCAGAATTTTCTTTCCTGTTCAACAAAGAAGAAATTTTGCAATAATAAGTATTTGATCAACTCCAAGATGGATGCTGACTGGCAGAAAAGGAGGTGATTCTGCATATACTGATCAAGTGACTGTTGTCTTAATCACTGATGTTAATGATTGACTGAGCTTGTCTTATCATTTGTACCTTTACAGGTATTGACAAATATTTGTGGGCTACTTTGTCAGCTGTACGTCTTAAGTGTCCCAACTAGCCTCTGTAGATGTCTCAGTAGAGAAAATTGATCGTTCAAAGTTTAGGATTATTCTACTGCAGTGATAGTGTAGACAACACTGACTCTCCCTTGGCGGCCAAACAAATTAAGCAGACGTTTTTTTACGTAGACAAAAATATGTTCGTGTTTGGTTTAGCAGTCCTTCTTAGGATTTAATTCATGATGCTGTTTCACTGATGCAAGCACAAATCCTTGCATTTTTATGCTTTTGTTAAGTAACCTTCCACATAGTAGTATAAAAAAAAAAAAGTAAGGGACAAAAGTGGTTTTTGTAATCTTTTATTATGAATGCTCAAATGTCATAGTTTTATCAGAACAGTGGAAAATACTATTGCCACACTAAGATAACACAGCATAAATATCCCGTGTTAGGGTTTAATTGTGCTCTCTTTTTTTCATGAATTTGCCTCAGTTGTTTATTATCCGTGTATTTAGCACTGTGGATTGAATTTCTGCTCTGAACATTATTTGTTACACTATGAAGCAATATGCTAAAATATTTAAAACATTTTTTGAGTGGTACAATATGCTTAATGTCCTATATGAATTACTGAAGTGCATTAAGGTCACGGATAGTTCTAATTCATCGCTTCTCATTTTTCTTGGCAGTTAAAAGAGAAAATCTTTGCTGAGAAGGGAAGAGAGCTCGATGCTTCCGTTGCTCCCTTCTTATCTGAAAAGACTCCACATCAGTGGAACCTTGAATAGTTGCAACATCTTATTTGAAAAACTAAACCTATTGAGAGAAGCTGGAGTTTATTCATAATTACCATTAAACCTGACCCAGGATGTCTAGCTATGTTGCTCCAATTTAATCCTTATTTTCCCCCATTATTGATTGCATACTACATGGTATTGTAACTTTCATGTTCCTGCGTATTCTCATTTTGATGCCATCAGGATCTGAAGAAAGTAAAGATGGCATTATTTTTTTATTATTATTTTTTACTTTTAAGAATTGGACCCTTACAAAGTCCCACTGATAAGTAGCAGTGAGTCAGTGCCTTACTTTCAGCTAAAGAACACGCCTTTCTTCAGACCATGATCTTTACTTTCCTGCGTGAGTTTCTAAGGAAGTAGAAAAGGCACTGGTAGCAACTTACTTGCAGGTGTAGGACTCTTGGCTCATTGTGAAGTATATCATTGCTGTCATAGGTTTAATCAAACCTGGCCAATAATGCGAGGGTCGGCTGTTGTGCAGGAGTGTGCCCTCGTATGACATTGTCACAGGTTGGGATATAGTCCATTGGCACTCCTCTGTTCTGAAAGGTGTTTCTTTGCTAGTGTGTGTATGAGCGCATTGCTACGGTGGTGCCACAAAGCATATGGCTGAATGCCCGCTGGCAAACCTGCTATGTGTTTAGAATTCAGGGAAGGCAAAGGAGTGATGGTCATATTCAGGACTCAGCAACGTGAAGCTGAAGAAGATGGATCTAGTTCTGCTGAGCTCCAAAACTCCATGGAGTATTTGTTACAGTACAGAGGGGAAGTGACATGTCTGAAATTCTCCCAAAGTCCAGCTTTTATCCTAACTCAGTTGGGATGCATCCTCTGGCTAGTAACTTGCTTGTAAACATATTGGAATTAATTCTACTGGACCCTGCATAGAGTTCTTAGGGTGAGGAAGACTATTACTAACTGTGTAAAAACTATTGAGTGGTTCCACATGTTGAATTTCCTTCCTCTTTTCATTCACATCACCACCAAGCACACCCTTGCTTTCAGGTGTTTAGTCTTGGCTCAAAGAAAGCGAATGTAATGTTCTTTTCTCTGTCTTCATGTCTTTGCCCATGTTTTTTTCTCCGTTGGATCTCAGATGCTTACAGTACTTAGTTGTATCCTTTTGGATCTTTAACACTCCAAACTTTATTTATTCTCATGTGCATTCCATTTTATACCCATAGAAATTAATTTAATTTCCTGTGCATACCTACCTCCTCCCCCCCACTTTTTTTTCCAATCTATAACTTCATGCTGTTTCTCATTATCCTTTGCTGTGAGGTTTTGTGAACATTTTCAAAGTTGAGGGTGCTTAATCCCCTGAAGTATTACTCCTCTCCCTCCTCCCCCAAAAGTAGTACCCTTCTTTAGCAAACATTTAAACAGCTGTCTTCAGATATTAGATCACAGGTAATTTGTTCCCTTTGTAGAGGAATTGGTGAAGTTAATCAGAGCCAGACATTGCAGTGAAAGGACAGTTGTAGTGTTACCTATGGCAGTTTTGGGGAATTGCGTGGTGTACCTCTGGGGAAAGCTGTTTTCTCACCGGTGCAGTTTCTATAGGATAACTTTTTTCTGGTTTCTCCTCTTAATTTCCATAGTAGTAAGGCATCTTTCACATAAACTCATACCACTTCCATGGCCACAGTAGCAAGTTAATGTCTGTAGCTGTTCTGCGTCCAGCAGTGGTGTGTCCTTGTGCTAACTGTGGGATGAGCTGACATCCACTGTCAGGATGTTTGCTGTCTTGGGGAGCACTTGTAGCAGGTACAATTTTGAAATGGTTGTACTTATAGAAAGGAAGGTCATGAGACACAAATCTAGATAATGGTCTGTAGCAGAAATGCTAAATCAGGGCGTGAAGCAGTGATTGAGCACCTGGTGGGAAGGCAGGACCAACCCAGGGGAGCTCAGGTGCATGCAATGCGTCTGAGTGACCAGAAGGGGTGGAGCCAGGATCCACCCCTTCCCAGACCTCATTTAAGGGTTGGCAGTGGAGGTGAGGGTTTCTTGCTGGATATCCCTGTGTACCTGCGGCCCTGTGAAGGTAAGCAGCTTCTTTCTTTTATTTTTGTGCCCTCTGCTGTTGTGTTTCAGTGAATCCTCACTTGCTGCAGCCTGGGGTCTTGCTGCTCTGCTGTCGTTGTTGCACTTTTCATTGCGTTACATGGCCTCATGAGTGACCTGGGTTAATCATAATCGCTATTGGGAGTACACCAAAGTCCAAGAAAATAGAGGGGGTATTAGAGTTTTATTTTAAAAAGAGATGGGTTTGAATTCTTCATCTGAAAGAAGCACTACTGTGTCTGCACTGAAGTTTTTCTAAATTTTCTAATAAACAGATGAGTTTTATTAGTATTAAGAATTTCAGAAGATCAAAATTTATTAATGAATACATGAGTGACGGATCTGAAGCTGATAACTGCCTAAGTTTTATCTGTGATCTTTTAAACATGTGCGTAATCCTCTGAACTAGCTCCTTGTTTTTTTTTAACTGAATGATTTGACTGTGAAACAACTTCACCCAAAGCCAAAGTGCTTCAATGACAAAAAAAAAAAAAAGCGTACCAGAAATGCCTGTCTTTATCATGCTTATGAACAGCTGCTGCTGACAAGGTGTTCATTTTTTTAGAGTATATCTACAGAGCAGTTTCCAGAAACACAGCTCAGTATTTTAAGTCTGTTTCTGCTGTGGGTAGCTGAGGGCATAGATAGAAACCTGTACTTCTGCTTATGTTTTGGTTTCATTTTGGAGGGAGAGGGTGTGGGTGGAAGCACAAGAAAGTAATTCCAAACTAGGCTTATCCATACTTTGAACTAATAATTTTGATAATAAATAGTGAATTCGAGCCCCATGTTCTACACTTTTGTTCTCTCTGGCGATCTGGGCTGACAGAGTCCCATGACTGTGTTCTGCTGTGGGTTTTGAATAGACACATGCGAGTTACAGATTGCAGCCAGTTTCCCGGCTGGAAAAGGTCTCTAGAAGCAGACAAGACACCTCACTTGAAGAAATGCATTTTAGTGTCTGAAGAGCCCGCTTTGTACAGTGTCATTCTTTGCAGAGTTATTTTGGCTAAAGCCAAGTATAGAAAAGTAATTTGCTTGGGAATGGTAACTCTTGAGGAGCTGTCAGCTCCACCTGCACGATGCTCTTCTGACAGTATCCTTCATGAAGCCCATGCTTACTGTTCTAGCCTGAAGTCTTGTAGGAAAACAAAATCTGATACAATCTGATAAAGAATGTACTGTAGGTTATTAGTGCATAGATGTTACTCTTCCTATTGTTAACCCAAAATAATGTATACTCTTGTTCTGTAACCATGGTGTAGCAATCAGGAGAAAGCAGATAAAACAGTGGAAGGCTTGTTGATAGTAGCGTTGCTTATAAAATTGAGCTGACAGGAAAACTAACCTACTGCATTTTTGTAAGTCATTGTCAATTCTGGTAGTTAAGAGTAAGTTGTTATCTCTAGGATTTTGACACAAGGGCTCAGTCCACCAGCTTGCCATGATGATTTCTGATGAAGGAATTATTGAATTCTTTTTCCCTTGATTACACCTAGAAGTAACTGTCCTATCCATCCTGGTTTTTTAATCTATCTGCACCCACTAAGTTGTACGTGGAATATCTAAAAACGCTTTCTGAAGATGGGGTTGTGCTCTTGGGTGACATCTAGTTGAAAATAACTTTTTGGTTATGTAGGCTGTTACTTGAATTCCTTTTGCTGTCAATTAGTTCAGTCAGTTTAGAAAAATCAAATTTAAGTCATACCAAAAGCTATAAAAGTAGTTTGTATTCTGGTGAAATGCCGAGGGAGAGTTCTATTTAATGTAACCTCCTGACAGTTTCCTGGAGAGCTGTGCGTACTCTGCTTTTCTCCTGATACTAAGTGATCTATATTTTGTGGAACTCTGTGCTCAACCAAACGTACATCAGTCCTTTGTGCCTTTCTTCTGATACCTGCTGTTAAAGTTATTCAACCTTTTAGGCATTAGACTACTGCCAGAATTTTTTCCAGTTTCTCTTATATATGCGTGCCCATCTGCATGGGTATAGAATTTGTGAACAGTGGTTTGGCTTATTTCAAGACATTTTTGTCTGTATGATTGCTGCTTGGTGGCAGCTTAAGAATGGCTTTGGAAGCAGCAGAGGAGGAGAGCCTGTATAAAACCAGTACTAGTCTTTTCATTTAGCAGAATTCAGCCTTGAAGAACATTTAGGGCAAAGGTGGTTCTTGCAGAACCTAGTCTTTGATTTGTGACACTTAATAAAAACAGTCTGAAAATTGCTGTTACTCAATAGATAAGATTTTGAAAGATGCTCATGCTCCTTTTCCAAGTGCTGTGAGTAAACCTTTTCCTGTCCTAAGATTAGCCAAAATGTGAACTGTATTAATAGTGCTTTTAGAAAAAGCAGAAATGCTTTGAAGAACTACTTTCCTGTAAATGTGTTATATTTTACCCTCTTTGCAGATGGCTCTTTGGAAGGAAAGAACCAAACCAACAAAAACCAGCAACAACCACCAAAAGGGGAAAAAAAAAAAAGCAAAAAACAGTTGTGAGCCTTGGTGATAATCAGAAGTTTCTCATTTGGCAATGTTTTCCCATTTAGAAATTATTGCTTTCAGCTGTGAAAATAATAGGCTCCTCTTGCAAAGAAAGAGGGAGAGAGGATGCATTTGAGTTATTTAAAACAAGTATCAGTTCTTTTTTACAAATATGGAAGAATAATGACTATTGTTTTAAGATCACACAGGGATTCCATAAATATTGCTTGCATTTGTGGCTGAATTATTTGATTTAATCAGATCAGAGAAGTCCTGCTTGAAAATGGAGCTTTGAATGTTAATGCTGCAGTTGTGCTGATGCCCTTTTTATGCAACCTCTACACAATGAAAATACCTTAAGGGCTGTATATAAACAGAAGCCTCAAATAAAGTTTTTTTTATTGGTTACAATGACATAATCTAGCCACAGTAATTATCTCAGAGCTGGCAGCGTTCAAGTGGGACCCACCAGTCAGTAGAAGACAGGATGTTTCCAAATATAGCCTGTCAGGTTGATTTCATAGAATCATAAATGCAATAAGGTTGGAAAAGATCACTAAGATTATCTAGTCCAACTGTCAGCCCATTCCCACTGTGCCCACTAACCCATGTCGTTCAGTGCCACATCGCCAAGTTTTTTCAACACCAGGATGGCAACTCCACCTCCTCTATCGGCAGCCTGTTTCAGTGCCTCGCCACTCTTTCTGTGAAGAAGTTTCTCCTAAGATCCAGCCTGAACTTTCCATGGCATAACTCAAGGCCATTCTCTCTCATCCTATTGCTGTTACCAGGGAGAAGAGGCTGACCCCCACCTTGCCACAATGTGCTTTCAGGGAGTTATGGAGAGTGATAAGATCTCACCTGAGCCTCCTTTCCTCCAGACAAAACAATCCTGGTTCCCTTAGCAGCACCCCATAAGACTTGTGTTTCAGACACTTCACCAGCTTCGTCATCCTCTGGACACAGTTCAGGGTCTCAGTGTCTTTAGTGTCTTTCTTGATATGTCTTTCTTACAAAGAAAGTACAGAGTTCCTCAAGTACGAAATGTGGAAAAAGGGCCTGTCCATTTGGGAAGAATCTAGGAATTTTTTCATGGTCTGTAGGGATGCAATGGGAAGGCGAAGGCTCTCTTGGATTTAATTTTGCAAAGGAGGTAAAGGATTACAAGAAAAGTAGTGGTGCTTTTTTATTTTTGATGTATGCCAACAGTAAAAGAAAGACTAGTGAAAATGTGGGCTGTTGTATTAGACGAAAAACGGAGTGCTCGGGATGTAACGCAGAAGGCCCTTCCCCATGGTGTTTGGCTATTGGCTGACCTACTTAGTTGAACCCGTGATGTAGGACCCAGAGGCGGTACTCTTTTCCTTGATAACAAACTGCATGACCACTCCGTATATGGGTTTTTGGAAGCGAGTGGACAGAGCGTGATTTACAGTATGATTGGCCAGTAGCTCGTGTGAGCTTCTGGAACAGTCTAGTAAAAGATAAGAAATACTATATAGTTCTGTAACTTTTACCAATAAACGCCATTTTGCTCTTCATCATATTGGTGCCTATATGCAGTGTTTGGCCTGGACCAGACTTTTGGTCTCAGCGTGCGAGGATAAAATACAGAGGGTTGCCTGCGTTCGGCAACAGAGGGCCCCCTACTAAATGAAGATGCATGCCCTGGTAACAGGGGATGCTGAGAAGGTAGAGATGCTGAATGTCTTCTTTGCTTCAGTCTTTACTCTGAAGACTGCCCCTCAGGAATCCCAAACCCTGGAGCTAACAGAGAGAGTTGAGGGAATGGAAAGCTTCCCTGAGGTTGAGGAGGAGATGATTAGAGAGTATCCAGTGCACACAGATCCATGGGCTCTGATGGGATGCACCCACATGTGCTGAGGGAGCTAGCAGAGGTGACTGCTGAACTGCTGTCTATCATCTTTGAAAGGTCTTGGCAAACAGGAGAGGTGCCTGAACACTGGAGGATAGCTGGTGTCACTTCAGTCTTCAAAAAGGGCGAGAAAGAGGATCCAGGAAACTGTAGGCCAGTCAGCCTCACCTCTGTCCCTGGAAAGATGATGGAACAACTTGTTCTGGATGCCATCTCTGAGCAACTGGAAGAGGAAAAGGTTATCGGGAGTAGTCAACATCCATTCACCAAGGGGAAATCATGCTTGACCAACTTGGTTGTTTTCTGTGATGTCATTACTGGCTAGATAGATGCGAGGAGAGCAGTGGATGTTGTGTACCTTGACTTCAGTAAGGTGTCTGACATTGTCTCCCACAACATCCTTGTTATGAAGCTTAGAAAATGCAGGATAGATGAGTGGACAGTGAGGTGGATTGAGAACTGGCAGAGCTCAGAGGGTTGTCATCAGTGGCACAGAGTCTGGTTGGAGGCCTGTAACTAGCTGTGCTCCCCAGGGGTCAGTGCTGTGTCCAGTCTTGTTCAACATCTTCATTAACAACCTGGATGAAGGAATAGAGTCCACCCTTAGCAAGTTTGCTGATGGTACAAAGCTGGAAGGGGTGGGTGACACACTGGAAGGCTATGCTGAGAGTTGGGTGGGGAGGAACTTGACGAGGTTTAACAAGAGCAAGTGTAGAGTCTTGCACTTGGGGAGAAATAACCACATGCATCAGTACAGGATAGGGAATGACCTGCTGGAGAGGAGCTCTGCAGAGAAGGACCTGGTTGTTCTGGTAAGGAACAGGTTGGCCATGAGCCAGTAGTGTGCCCCTGTTGCCAAGAAGGCCAGTGGTATCCTGAGGTGCATTAAAAAGAGGGATAATCACCTCCCTAGTCCTGTTGACTGTGCTATTTCTAATACAGTAAACATTTCAAATAGATTTGGTCACATCTCCCCTCCCTTGGAAATCAGGTTGATGTTTATTTGTTGTACTACTTCTCTGTGACAAGATCAACTGTTGTTTGGGCTTCTTACCAAGTACAGCCAAATATTTTCCAGAGATATATTAAAATAAAATATTCATTGAATGTGCAGCATGGCTACCTGGTCAACAGAACTTCTTGCTTACACATTGCTCTTTGTGACCATTCAAGCATCATCAGAGGAGGAAAACAAATCTTTGTATGCAGAGTCTACATGAGAGGCTACAGGGAATGTTTCAGGGACTGCCACCCAGGGAGTGTTCCAGGCATCTGTGTGGCTTTCTTCTGTTTTTAAGAGCAAAGGTCAGAGTACCATTTGCCTGGTTTCTTCAACACTCCCTTGTCCTTTCAGTAATGTGAACATTGTGAATGTTACAGGAATTGTTGGAAGAATAAATAATTTAAAAAAAAAACCAACACATTGCAAGACAGCAATTCAGCACAGCACTTAAATGTGAATCAACAGATGAGCAATAGATAAGTGAGAATGAAAAGCTGCTCCATCCTAAAGGCTAAGCATGCAACTTGCTTTAAGAAAAAGTAATCCTATAGGAGGATTCAAATTGAATGTGTATATTAACAATGTAGCTTTCTTTTTGTCTAGGAGTCTTTAAATAGCACTATATTATGGGGTATTACTGTAAACTGTATGGTCATTCCAATTATGTAAAATGTAAGGAAGGGTCATTCGAGCTCTTGGAGTATCCTTCTCTTGGAGTATCATTCTTCCTACATTTCTGTATCTTTTGGTGATGCATCATGTTGGCAAGCCTGCATATTACTCATTAATGTTCTTTGTGTTCTTTGGAAGGCCGTAACATTTCTGCTTTTGTTTACTGAGAATTATTACTGAAAGCAGACTTTCTGGTTTGCGGAGACTGGTCTATTGCAGACACTGAGAGCGGCACTTGAGTTGAAGTGCCTTCTGTAAAAGTCTTGCAACCGTATTGGAAAGAATGAATGTTTTTTTGGTGTTGATATAGACACAAGTAAACTATTCTAAATTAGTGTCGCTATCCTTCCCCCCCAGGTTGTGGGAGAGATTTATTACCAAGTTCTTCCCAAACCAAGGAGGAATGAATTTGCCAAGGGTGCCTCAAGGCAGGAGGTGTTTTGCTTAAGTCAGGAGGAGATGTGAAGGAAGGCTGCATGTCTGACATTGTTCAGTAGATGTGGGATTTCAAGGAGATGGGACACTTGTGGACTAATCAGGACTGAAGGTTGGAATTTCCAAACAAGTCTTAGAAGTGGCCCTAGGGAGGATACTGTAAAACAAAAACCCATTTGGTGACAGCAGGCACGCTGGCAAGTTGCCTTATTCAGAGAATCTAAACCTCACTTTTGGGGTGAATTACCTACTAGTTGAAACTTGCTTCACATTTGAAAAAGAGGCAGCAATGGGAATGCTGAATTGGCAACATAAGATCTCAAAATTCATAAAACAGCTAATGAACAATCTGGAATTGGTTGAGATGGAACTGTTTAAGAATTCTAGGAACTGAGCCTTGAAAGAAAAAATAAAACTATAAATCATCTGAGGAGAAAAGCATTCAAAATGGGCATAAACAAAGTAGATCATAATTCTTAGTGAGTATGTTTGCCACACACACAGTATTAAGATGCAACACTTAGCATTGACTTAGTACAGGGTTGTTGCAGTATAATCAGATTTTTATGACCTTACAAATATTTGTCTGATCAATGGTTTCCTTACACTGAAATATTACTCTGCAGTATTGCCTACTCTGGCTGTTCATCATGAAGTGCAGATGAGTATAAGCCAAATCTCATCTTTCTTTTACCCCCGGTAAAAGAGCAAGAAGTAAGTGAACTCTTAGAAAGCTGGTACATTTCCATTTGAATACATTTAGACTGGGCATCCATTAATCTTGACATCGAATTTCAGAGTACTCAATTCACTTACCTATTCCGAAAGCTAAGTCCTTTATATACATCTGTAAACCCAAGCATCAGCATTTTTTGCCTGTGTTAGTTAACTGTTATAAAAACATCTTTACAAGCATTAATCTTACAATTAGCCTGTTTAAAGGCCTGATGATAACAATAATTCACTTGATTATTTAATGACCTTAGACCACTTCAGAATTTCTCACCTACACATGCTACTCCTGTATGGAGTTAACTCTTGCTTGTTTTTTTTTTTTGTTTTAGCATGCCTACTGTTCTCAAATACAGAAATATTGTTCATTCCAAACCCCTAGTACATTTTCCTTTATCCTAGAGAGACTTTTCTCTGAGCTTTAATACATTAAAAGCTAGCCCTGTTTGGTACAAGAAGGCAGAATATCCTAGAAATGCAGAATGCAAACTGTAAGAAGAGAGAGTTCAACCCATTCTTGTTAGCCCCCATGGTCCTTTAGTGAGTTTCTGGTTTTTAACTGAGAGAGGACTGCTGTCCTCTGGTCCTGTACTATTGCATGCAATTTTAAATCTGGCTCAGGTGAGACAGGTCTACTTCTGTGACTTGTAAGTTCTGCTCTTTGGTGGCAGTACAGTTGCAATGAAATCTTCTCGAGGTCCATACAAATGTTCCTGAACAAGGCAAGAGTTAGAGCTGTAGGACATAATGGGTGACACCAAAATAATTTCCACGTGTCTGTGTCTCACGCAAGGATCAGTTTTGCCCTGATGACCCTTGGTGTTCTCACTTGACCTGTGCTTCAGGAAAGCTTTCTGTAAGTATGTTGCTGCTAGTTAAAATTCAGCCATGTTTCCTGTTGTAGAGCTGTTGAATACAGCAAGGGAAAGGGAGAAGAAGGGGAGGCTGATTTTTGTTTAATTGGCGATGACTTCTGGCTCAGCAGCATGTGCTTGATGATGCTATTTATGGATGCCTAATGCCAGAAACAATATTCATGTCAAATTATACTTCATGGTTGAGAAAAATCCTCTTCCAGCATGTTACCACATTTAAGCCATTTTTTCACTCTGCTGCTATTTGTTGTTCTAAACCCCGTTGGTGAGCCTTCCCCAAGTGTTTTGCTCATACTGGGTTTTCTTTCACTCTTTTGGAGAAATATCTATAAATATCTATATATACCTATAATTCAGTATTGGAAAGTTGCTTCTGGCAATTTTTTTCCAAAATTCACAGTAATTTCATAGCTGTTTGTTTTTTCTATATCTGCATAGTGCTTTCTCTTTGTCAGACATCAGTTACATATACTCTCTAATCTCCCACTAGTCAGCTACTGTTCCTTTTGCCATGTGAACAGCTTTTTCTGACTTGATGCATGCTTTTTAAAGGAAAGAAGAGAGTGGTAGTTTATCATCCAAAACAATTGCAGATTCCAAATCTTAAAGCACAGATTTATATTCGTATTCCCAAATTTCTTGCCTGGTGTTAGCTGGCATCTCTGTCAAGCAGCATGTTCCCTGCTGTTTGAGTATTCAGTATCTGATATTTTGTGTCCCATGATGCAATGGATTAAATGTAAATATCAGTTTCATTTGTATCTTTTAGGTGAAGAATTTTGATTGAAGGCTCCATGTTTTTTAAAAATGAGCATCTGTTGCAGATATTCTGAATTACTATGGAATTTGTCTTAAAGGGAATTAAAATCCCTGTGTGCCTTTCCAGTCATCTTCCTGGGGATATCTATTGCAAATATAGAAGTCCATAAGGAAAATCAGTTTTCTGACAGTGAACACTACCAACTGCAAGCATCTGTCTTGTTTTTCTGTGTCTGCAGCTGACTGTCGTGGGTAACCAAATGATTTTGTGTTCTCACCTGTTCTGCATTTAAAAGCTCTGGCTGTTCTGCTAACTCAGGGCTTCTTTTTCCCCTCTTATTTGGCCATATGTGGTCATCAAATCATAGTGGTCAGCTGCTGAGACCGATTAAGTCATTTAGCTGTTCAGGTCTGAAATAAATTAAGCAGCACAGAGCAAGGCCAGCCTCCCCTGCACAGCTGTCAGACTCGCATCTCTTTCCAGAAGAGAGACATGTTATTTGCTTACACAGTACATCAAATGAGAAGTACTCCTGGGTTTCTGCGCTTGCCTTGGAACAGTTGCGGTTTTGGAAGGGCTGGAAGAGCATTGGGAGCCAAGTGGATTACCCAGAACTCCATGGGACTCATTTTTGCAATCCATCTAGGAACTCGAAATAGGATCTGTAAGGCGAGAGAAACTTTCAATGAGGGACAAGACTCTTGAGGAACAGTGCTATGCCATATCAATAGAGCTACAGCATTTCTTCCTTGCAGTGGGAATGTTTCCCAACAGGCGGTGGTGTGGTGGTGGGTGGTTTTTTTTTTGACTAGTTTAGAGTGTAATCCTGTTTCATTATGATACACAGCAATAGGTACCTAGTAGCAGATTACCGCTGTCTAGCTGAAAACATGTTAATAGAAAATCCTTCATTGCCTGGGCCAGACTTGGCCTGTTTGTTTGAAGTAGAACAACTGTCTGGAAATGAGCAGCTCACTGAAAGCTGAAGTGAGAGGAAGATTTTTTTTTACTTCACTGCATGCCACCCCCTTTGTATTTATTCTTCATTTTTTCAGGTGTAGTGGGGAACTGTTTCTAAGCTGTACTCTCTTGTTTGTTCAGTGTTCGTGTGGGGTTTTCAAAGAGCAATTTGTGTTTTACATAAAAACGCCATTGTCTCTACTGTAATTGTATCATGTTTTCTTTGTTCCTTCCTACAATTGAAAAACTGGTGTATTAATACATGAAAAAAACAGTAATAATTCCTCACAGAGGTGCATCACTGAAATGATGCTACACTACCTTTCCATGATCTTCCACTGTTTATTTTTGTGTTGTATGAAATTTGATGAAAAACGTAACAAGGCATTAATGTCTTTCTGTTATGTTTGAAGAGGGGAAAAAAAGATAAGTAATCTTTAATGTGTAGCATAGTTAACATCTCACTGACACTTAATATTTACTCTTTGTGAGGAAATAATTTGCGGGAGTAAAATAATAAAAAGGTTAGAGAGATAGCAGAACTGTATTAAGACCCTTTCAAACATGCTGTTAGTGTTTCATATTGCCCTCTCATCTGTGGTAGCAGTATTTCAAATAAGAGTGCGCTCTTACTGATACCTGCAACTTCCTTGTGAAACAGTTTTAAAGATCAGCATTGTTAATTCTCCAGCTTCATTTAACAGCCAAGTGGAAAGATGGCAGCTCCACAAATCTGATGATAAAATATTATAGGAAAGCAGGCTGGGTTGTAAATAGATAAATGAAGGACTTAAATTTGCTAAACAATTTGCAGATGCTAGAAGCACAGGGGATTAAAATGAGAACAGAAAACCGAAGACTGTAACAGGGATGTATACTGTGGGCCAAGTTTGTAGAGGCCTCTACTTGGCATCTTGCATGCTATTTGGTTACTTCCACCCACAATTGACTCGTTGAAGCAAAACTGGAGCCACAAAAAACAAAATGTGAAGTCCTCCTACCATAATGTGCAGAGGCTAATAGCGCCTGTACCCATAAATCAGGTGTTTAACTATGTGCAGTAACTTGAATCTGCAAGTGATTGAAAGCTTCCCTATCCCTCCCATCTATGTGATGGGCGTAATGCTTTTTGAGTGGTTTTATTTATTTTTTGCATAAAGTAGTTAGCTCTGTAAAGAAGTCACCTTGTCACCTTTGTGAATAGCTTTGTGAATAATAGTATATTATTTCAAAAGTGCAGCTTTACGATATAAAGCTCAAATACTGCAGTGGCAAAAACAGTTTTTACCATTCGCACCTGCACTTAAAGTGCAATTCTGGTCCTATTCCAGAAGAAATATCTGGAAACTGGCTCTCGGAAACCAAGTTTCTAAAAATAATATTGGGGTTTTAGGAACTGCCAGCGGGTGTGTGCTGTCATGTTGAGCAGTGTTAGCTGTTTGCATTTGTGAGTTCCCATTGTCAGGTCTAGAAGGAGAAACCTTCGCAATATTTGAGACATGCTTATACCCTAACCCAGGGGACAAAATACATTTATATTAACAGTATCTTGAGACTTGTAATAAAACTGACTTAGTGATGTGAGGTTTCCTGGCTGGAGATGTCAGACTCATGCTAAGCATTTCGATTTGTTCACGTATCTTTCTGGGACATCAGTGACAGCTGGAATATTCCAAAAGTGAGTAACTTATCTAGATAGTTTCCAAACTGTAGGGACTGGTCAAAGATCCCAAATGATAGAGGTGGAAAATCTGTGCATTTAGGAATCTTTTGGAAGTCTTTTATCTGGATTTTCTTCCCTCCCTTCACTTCCAGTAAAAAATAAAACATAATTCTGTACCCAAAGGCAACACTTCCAGTATGAGAGTAAAATGCAGTTTTTCACACTTACTTTCTGTTTCAGAATAGCATAATATATCAACAAATGCTATCGTAAAGGTCTGTTCTTAAAGGCAGTAAGAATCAAAGAAGCATATAGCAGTACAGTAGGATGGTACCTGGAAATAAATGCTGCAGTCTGGTTTAGTCTTACCTAGGCTAATTTGATCAATTTCTTACATGTTTCCAGTTCGCTTTCTGCGTGGGCTTGTTCTTAGCGACTCTGTACTTGAGTGTGCTGTAAGTATCCTCATTTTGTAGATGCTGTAGTATTTGTAGTATGGCTTGTTGCAGAGAGTGTCTTGAGAGGCTGAGACCTCAGAATTCAATAGCTGTCGGAAAGAAACAGAGTAAAGGCCAGTGCACATGTGAGGGATTTGCCAGGCCTTGACTGTGTCATTGATAAAAGCAGGCGGGAAAGAGATCTCACTATTTCTATTGACCTGTTTGGCTAGATCTGGATGTAATGCAGCTTAAAGGCCAGAATCCGGTCAGCTGTATGGAACAGGCCTCGGTCTTGTTTTTGGTTTTTCAATGTGACCGGGAATGGGTCATTCTTCCTCTATGAAATAATTTTAACTATTTTAATATGGGGTAATAGTAAGAATGATTTTTGTGAGCTTCTTAGTCCTGGATTCTTCTGTGCTAGCAAATCTGTCACATCTTTACGTGCAGCACAAACTCTATAGTGATGTTTTCCTATGAAACTCACATAGTATTCTCTAATATTATGGAATAATTCAGGTTGAGTGGATATGTCAGACCAGGTTGCCAGGTCTTTATCCAGATGGATTTTGCAAACCTCCAAGGACAGTGACTGCATGAGCTCTGAGCATCTTGTTCCACAGGTAACCACTGTGCTCTGGGCCCAGTCATCCAACTAGTTTTTGCCCATCTGGTTGCCGATCTATCCAGACCTTAATGTCCCAACTTGGTTACAAAAATGTTGAAGGGATGACATAGAGAGGCTTAATAAAGCCAAGTGGAATTTACATGTTTTCTCCTGTTGTCTACAAATGCACCTGTTCATTCATTGATGGCAGTCAGGTGGATCAGATGTAGTTTACCCTTGGTAAAGCTGTGCTGTTTCCAGTCATTTTCTTATACTGCATATGCCTAGAAATGGGTTCCAGGAGAACATGCTTGAACTCTGAAATTTGTCTCACTTCTCAGATGAGAGAGGTAACGTGAATGGGAGTTGGGTAGGCCCAATTCAAGAAGAGAATTGTAGGATGATTATTCTGCTTCAGTTTCTCATTCCAAGGACTTTTCCGTGTAAAGATTTTCATGTACATTGACAAAGCTGAAAACTGTGCATTTCCCTGCTTTCTGTAGCTAATACAGATTAACGACAGAGTGGGGCTGAATACTAAACAGGCAAATTGTTTTGGCACAAAGCATCACACCAATACCAAAACTGACGAAAGCATTCAGTGGAGCCTCACATTAAAGATGCTTTCTGGGGTTCAAGAAAGTCTTTTAATGAACTTTCAAAACAACTTTTGAATTGGCTGATGATTTCCTAACTGACAAGTACTCATTAAATACCTGGCAGAGATGTTCCTACTACCTTCCTTTCAGGAGGCATCAAGAATTTCCTTAGCAGTCACCCCAGTGCTGGTGCTTAGCGCTCAGTTTTGTTCCCCCTTTCTGGTGTCTGGCCACGCTGCTTGCTGATGTGAGGCTGCTTTCCTGTGCAGGACATCCAGGCTGCCTCTGCCAGGCTCTCTGCATTCCCTTGGGGCTTTGTTCCAGCAGCAGGAAAAGGGGCTCTTCTGCTGTTAACCTGCTTTAATGCGGCACGGGGTCCCAGAAACAAGAGATTTTGGCTGCTCAGAAGTTTCTTCCTCACCTGACAGCCTCAGCTGTGCTGTCATCCCTGCTGGGCTGTGGCACCCAGCACCCTCCACGCAAGGCTGTCTCCAAAGCCTTTCTGCCTGCCCCATCGGCTCTGCCAGGGCTCCGGGGCTGAGGCAAGTTTTCACTGCTGTGCCTGTGTGCCCTGAAGCAGTGCTTAATATCTACTGCAGGGATGAGTGATTTACTTAATTTGACTCCTCTGCGTGCCCTACAGAGTCTGTTTTTGTTTTTAAGCATATATATTGTGTTTTATTTCTTCATTTATCTCTATATATGCATACATATATATACTCACGTATACATATATATATACATGTGTATATATATGCTTTTGATTGCTGTTGGCTGGATATGTGCAGCTGCCTAGACACCACAGTTTGAACAATTTCTACTGTGGTTTATACAGATTGACGTATACAGGCAAGGAATGTAAGCCACAGAAAGCTGAAGATGAAACCAAGCAGGGACTATTAAACTGGTAGCAGTGAACAACTTAGCTGCAGTTTAGAACAGTATATAATTTATGGAGGCTTAAGTTACATTGTTCCGTTTTTCAATTGACGTTCCAGCAGCTGAAGAGGAGTCCTCTGCATATATGCTGTAAATCTCCAGACCCAACTCCTCCTACCCTGAAGCTTGCATCACGATTACACATGCCTGTAGCATTTTGCTGCAATAGAAGTGGTACATTCCGAAAGACTGACTCCATTCCTGCTTTTCTTCTGAATTCTGTACTCAGCTGACTAATTGAAGTCTGTATTTAATTGACTTAGAGTCAAGTTTCATTATTGTGAGGGGAGAGAACTTTTCTCTGTGTTCAGTTTCTATACTCATTCTAATACATCCAGTAAACTGTTATAAAAGCAAATTTTTGTCAGTTTTGACACTGCTTTTTTTGACAGTACGGGTTTAGAAAAATGGGATGTTTTTATACCGTAAGGTAATAGAGTTAATAGAGATGGGGATCAAAATTTGCTGTAAAGGTAGTTTGCAGTATAAGACTACACCAAAAAAGAGAAATCTTTCATTTGTGTATCAGAATTGTGATTGATTCCTGTCAGTTGAATCTTTGTTTCTATTTTGACATTTAATATTGCTTTTCCTAATACTTGTTGCAAAAGAAAGCATTCATTTCACAATGAAAAAATATTTACTTCTGAAATTCTTCAGCTGTTGTGCTGACTTCTCCCTAAAACTTAGCAAATGATTGACCATTATTTTAGTCTTCTGAAAGATGCTGCTTTCAAGAGAACTACATCTCAGCAAAGTGCTTCCACTGAAGTTCTTCCAACCATTTTTCTCTAAAACTCAGCTAGCCGTGGCACATGTTAACAAACTGCCCTGAGCCTATCTCAAAATTGGGACCAAAGTTAAGGACAGAAAAATAACTTAGTAGTATCTCTACCTCTAGAGTGAATTAGTGTCTTTAACCTTAGCAACCTACTTCCACACAGATCCATTTGGGGAGATGTATTAGCTATACGCTGTACAGAATAATTCTTAAGTTTTCAGTTCTTTAGCAGTAATACTTAGCTGCTACTTCTTCAGCTTCAAAAAACTTCAGGTTTTTTAATTTTTTTCTGCTCATAGTGATGAAACAACACATTTGTGTTTGCAAATCATTACATGTGTTAATGTCATACTGACTACTGTAATAAAGGTGAGTAAGGGTTTTACTGGCTTTTTCTGGAGAAGAACAAAGAATTTGAAGGAATGTCTTGGGATGCTTGAGCCAACTGCTCTGCCTCATGCAATCCCTTTCATTAACTTGTTGAGCCCTTCTTTAAAGTACTTTTTCTCCTCCCCTCTGTTCCTGTGGGAGATTGTTTCAAAGCTTTATTTCTCTGAGGATCCAGAATACTTCTTTCATTCAAAGCCTAAAATTGTCCAGGGCCAAAATGCCCATTTGTTCTTAAGCAATACCCTTTAGTGAAAACAGTTCTCTTGCTGTTGTATCTTAGTTATTGAGCTGCTCCTAAATGATTTGCATCTGTAGTTCTTTCTGGATAGCATTCCTTACCTTTTCTGTTGAGTATGTGTGTGTGTTTTCTGTTTGTTTGTTTTACTTTTTAATTATAGTCAAAACCATTTTTTGAGATGTTTTAATCTTTCAAGGCCTACTTAAATTGATTTTTGGCAGTTTTGGCCTTATCCTTGTGCATCTTGTCCTGTCCTCCATGCTTTCATTGGTGTTTTCTAGGTGTTACTTTTCAAGGAGATCGGAGTTCCTTCTGGAGTACTTCTTATGTAGGCTAGCTTGAAGGTTGAGCACTTCACATGTTAGCCAACCCTCCTCCTCCTCCATTAGCAGCCTGTAGCAGGAGGTGTCCCTGCCTATAGCAGGGGGTTTGGAACTAGATGATCTTAAAGGTCCCTTCCAACCCAAACCAATGATTCTATTATTTAAGTAGTTCTTAGTGTGCCATTGTTTGCCCCTTTTTGGATGGAGAGCTTTCCTTCGAGATCAGCTCATGGCACGTCACTTTTCCTTGAGTGGCTGCAGGAGCTTGTTGGCTCTAGTGCGGATGGAATATCACCTTCCAAGGAACCCATGCAGCCAGAGAGTTGTGGGTGCCAGTGTAGATTCCCTGGGATTATCAGCAGTCCTTCCAAATACAGGTCATTAATGTGACATCAAACACTTCAATCAACAAAGTCTGCGCTCAGCTAATACTTATTTCTAGTGACAGTGAGTTAATCTGAAAAAAAAACTGACTAGGTGGAGTTGTGAGGCTCATTCTGGATTGTTGTTTTAACAATAAATTTTATTGTTGATGATGATTTGTTTTAACTTTTATTAGAATTCATCTAAAAAGGTCTGTCTTTTCATTTTTTATCTGCCAAACTGAAAATGCTTTTGCTTGTTAGTTTTGGTGGATACTGTGATGTCAACCTTACAGTCTACCATTGTAACTCTTAACCAGTTTGGCTACTGCCAAAACAAAAAGACTAATTCTGTTTAAGGTATCTTTTTGAAAGAATATCAGAAAACTTACTAGACTGTTGTATTTGGCCTTGTTTTGAGTGATGTCTTGGACTAGATGATGACCAGAAGCCCACTCGAAACTCGGCCATCCTGTGATTATATGATCTAAATGGAGGGCTAAACAATACTAGTTTCATTAGAGACAAACGATTTTGGTTTTCTTTTTTTTTGTGTGCATGGGTCCATAGGCTGTTAGAAGGAGTACTCAGATGCGTTACTTCTAATTGATACTTCAGATGTCGAAGTGGCAACCCTTGCATTTCATTACAGATTATTTCTAGGAACAAATTGTATACCTGTTTTTTAATTTCAAAATGTACCTAGTGATTTTTTGGTAAAGTGTTCTGGATTTATACCTGTCTGGTTTTATCCAGTCTATAAAAGCTGCTCTTTGATTAATACAGTTCTCATAGTGCCCTGAAATGAAATGTGAAATGAAAGTCAAGGACAAGAGAGATGTTTCAGAAGACCAGATCACTTGAAGTTCTGAAGACAGCAATTGTTTGATTGTTTTATGGAAAAAAGGAAATAAATGTGTTTTCTGCCTCTTGTTGTTGTTGCTGAAACCAGCCTCTTTGGGGGCTCTGGCAAGAGTTTACCACAAAGGAAAACTGGTTTTCTGGGCCATGCCAGCTCCATGTGACTAAAATAGCACAGACTATAGGCAACTACCTTTGCTGCAAGGATGGACCTCTGATGTGTTGAAGTCATTGTGACTGGGCAGCCCAGGTCCTCTCCTGCAAAGCTGCTGTCCTGGCTATGGGTGATACCATCCCTGGCCCAGGATGTGCTCTTTGCCTGTGCAGTTTATAGGATTTCTGTGGACTCACTTTTTTTTTCCATTCTGTCAAGATCCTTCTGAATACCAGTCCTACCCCCAGCACATTGGCTGCTCACGCTGAATTGGTACTGTCCACAGATTTGCTGAAAGCACATCTAGTCCCATCATACAAGTCCTTAGTGAAGATGTTAAACAGTATTGATCTCCGTATTGACCCTTGAGAGCTTTAATCTTAAATAACTTAACTGGCTTAAGCTGAGGAATTGATATGCTCCATGTAAGTATAGATGAAGCATAAGATGAATATAAATTGAGCAGCTAAACTGCATCACACCATCAGTCAGAGCCAGCTGTTGCCAAAATATTGTAATGTTTTTAGTGACACTGTAGCAGGAATTGTTTATAAGGAGTGAACAGAAGGCATTTCCTGTCCATCCGGAGCTAAGAGAAATCACTTAAGCTGTGGCAGGTGCTGGTTTATGTTTGCTGTTCCATCAGATGAATTGTGACATGTCCATGTAGCTTACTAGGCAAGGATGAAATTGGACTTGATAGAGCACTGTGTTCTTCACTTTCCACTGCCTTCTGGGGAAATGAAGGAAGCTGTTCCATCCAAACCTGCCCAGCCATTTGTCTTTTCCCTGGAAACAGCATACATGTGCACATAGTCTTTTTAAATGCTACACAACAACTTTTTGCAAAAGATACCGGGCCAAATTATTAAAAGTTGCTTAAAGGATTGAGATGGCTGTATTCTGCAGAAAAATAAATGCAAGATTTTAAAATGCAATTGTTCTAAATGAGTAAGGAACTCTTGTTCTCTATTAAATTCTGTAGTAGAAAATCCCTCTGCCATCTCCATGAATTATTTATGCTAGCTTCAAGCATGATACTTGGAATTGCACAGACATGGAGCGGTGACTGTCTTCGTAGCATTTGGTTTAGAGATGCTGCTGGTTTAGCCCACACAAGCTTAAACTTCAGTGTCAGTTGTGCCTGTATGAGTAACGTTCTTGTAAAAACCTTAGTGAAGCCTAGGCAATTCTGTTGTGACTTGAAGTGAACTAGATGAAGTTGGTGATCATTGGTGGCTTACTTAAGGCTGTGGTGTGTTGTCTCTTGGTACAGTCCCATGCTGAGTAAACTTCATAACATCAGCTGCTTCACTGAAGACGCAACATACAGATTGATCTATGCTGCATCTTACATGACTTGTCATATCAACCTGTCCTAGATAGTTTCTGCACCACAGGTCACACCTAGAAGATAAAATAACCACCCAACCATATACCCACACTTGTGGGCAGGTTTTGTCACCATCAAGGGAACTGAAACTGGAAGTCTTAAATGACATTTTTCTCTCAATGTGCTTATGTACACTTCTTTATGCTTTTTATCCATTCCCACACTGTGATGAACAAATACTGGCTTGCCTTTTTAGCTTAGTAAAAGAGAAAAATAAATGTATGCGATGCTTAAACTACAATAGGCTGACTGGAAAAGAAGGAATCAGAATGATTGAAATGGAAAGTAACAGTTGAAAATGAAGACATTTACAGAGTTTCTGCTGATGTAAATAACTAATGATGGTTTTACAGGACAGCTTTTTGCTTCCATCAATACCTTGGATTTTTAACTTGTTGCTCTCAACAGCATCAGACTGTGAAAGCCAAGCCTGGATGCAGCTGTGAAAGATAAAGGTTGCTTTTATCCAAAGGGAAATGCCAAAATGCTGGATAGGACTGTGGGTAGACTTTTCTTGAAGGTTGTTTAGGTGTGTGTGCTTCTGGGCATTAATTTGGGGAGCACAAGGTGTATGCGTGTGTGTGCATGTGGTAGGTGGCACTACCTGAGCAGAGAGATGCCTGCAGTCATACTTACAAATACAGCTCCGGGCAAGCTGTGCTGAGTGAGGGAAATGCAGTGTTAGGTATGTGAAATACATTTAAAGTTGGCAATGCATGATACTCAGTTCTCTTCATGTGTGTTGCCTCAGCAGTAGTTGTATCTTATTTTTAGAAAGCCTGATTAATTTTCCTAATTTTGCCAGACATTTACAAAGCTAGATAATGCTACTACTCTGAATGACAATTGCGTAGGGTTTAGAATGTGTAGCATATGTCAGTGATGCATTTTAGAAACAAATAAACACAATAGGTAGCGCTCTTGCAGTAAACTTGGTAGTTCTGCTGTATAAATTTAATACAGCTCAGTGCCCTAGAGTTGGAAGCAAATGACTTCCAGCACTTAGAAAAGCAGAGAGTGTCAAACTTTATGGTAGTTTAAAAGCAGCCCTCGTTGTTTTTGAGACCTGATGGGTCAGAAGCAACCTCCATTAAATCTTATATTTAAACAGTATATGTTAAACTGTGTGCTTTAGTGTTTGGACTCTGTATGTATTGATTTATTTTCTCTACTAACTTGTTTATGAAATATTTGCTAAAAGTGCCTCATTTAGCTCTTGCAAGAAGATTAAGAATATTAACTGTGTATTAAATAATAGACCAGAATTAATGACTTGTATGGGAATGTTGCGAAGATGTGCCAAATCTTCTCAAATCCTGCTCCAGAATTAGCATCATCCAAAAAACTGCTTATTGTTGGCTCGCACCTGAACAAATTGAGCTTTCTCTGTTCACTTCTCAGAGGAAGCAGGGAGATGAGTGGAGATGTCATGGGACAACGTAAAGAGCATGAAAGTAGGGAAATAGGGTCAATTTGTGAGCAGTTAAAGATCTCCTTTGAAAATGTTAGAAGTGACAGCTGTCTTCCTTTGCTCAGTGTTTGGGCAGGTACAGCAGAAGGTACATAGATGGGACTGAGGTATTGTGAGACATAATGTATTACGATGATGTTGGAAAGAACACGATTCTTCAATTTCCTCTCCCTTGCTTCAGTGCGCTGCTGAGCAATGTGCAGCATTAATTTTTAAAGTAGGTAATTTCCTTTTCTCTCCTTTTTAAAATAATTGTAGCAGTGTGTGCACCAAAATTACTGCTGTTTTCTGTCTAGGGTTGAGATGGAAAATGGCAATGACATACCACAGCTGTCCAGCACAGTGGCAGCAAGAATTACTTGTGTTGTGTGTAAGTAGGAGTTGGGTTATATGGGAGCTGTTTTCTACATCAGAAATAGCTCGAATTGTCTGAAATGTGCACGCAAATGCTCATTTTTCTAGGCAGTGAACCCAGTTGACTTCATAGTAAATCCGTGGCCTGTCCCAGGTTGCATCTAGGTATGACTTTGGGTTACTGCCTGGGTGAGAGCCGTTCAATTCATGTGTGCACTCAGCAGTACAAATTTCTGCTATTGTTCTCATCTGTGTGAAGCTGCACAAGGCTTCATGAAATTACATTGTCTTATTCAAAGACAAGCTTATAGGCTGTTAGTATTTCATGTAAGGAGGAAGTCTACTCTTCTGCAAGTATCAAGCAGTTTTTCCTATCTGTCCATTTAAAGAAAATGGATATCTTTCTTAATTCTGTTGAAATACCAGTTGGTTTTCCTCTTATTGTGAGAACTAGGGAACTTGTCCTTGAGATGTACTTTTTTGCTACAGATTTTTCTGAGCATGGCGTGAGAATATTCTCGAACTAGAGGAAAATTACAATAGATTTTTAAAAATGAATAATTAGCTGTCTTATTTGGGGTTTTGTTTGCAGCTTTTTTCTTAACAAATGGCTTGCAATATAAAGACAAAAACTCCAGATGTTAAGGACTTGAGTTCCCAGGACACTAGGGAAATTGGGATGGCTGATCAAGAAACTGATGAAAATAAGGGCTTCTTTGTAGCACTGTAAGAAAAATGTGAGTTCTTGTCATACATAATGCATTTACTTGATTAATAAAAGAAGCTTTTCTTAAATTTTGAATGTTTTCCGTCTTGTAATTTGGTGAATCCTTTCCCTTGCATGAGCAGTGAGCATACTTTGTGCTGGCAGGGCAATTGTTACTGTCTTTCACATTTCTTAGGAAGAGAGGAGTTGTTGCTTCTGGGAGAAAAGCTTGCAGTCATTGGAGTAGGGTGTACACAGAAGAACTACCAAATTCTGTATTTCAGAATATGTATGAGAAATTTCAGAGGGGAGGGTGGGAGAGGGCAGAGATCAGTTACAGTTGAGAGGAGAACCTGTTCTGACAGCATGGTGGTTCTGGGTTGGTTTACTGACTGATTGTGTCAAATTATGCTGTTCTGCTTTAAGAGAATTATAGGGAAAAGGTAGGGTAGGATGAGGGTGAAGAGTAAACTTTTGATGTCAAGGCAACACTTGGCAGCTGGTCACTGTATTTAACGTTTTATTTCCTTCATGATCTATTGTCTGCCTTGGATCTCAGTTACAGCTCCTAGACCTTGGAAGTTGCAAGATCAGATTAAGTAGCTGTTGTATTGTTTAAAAGACACTGCATTGTAAGTAGTGAGATCTTCAATATAGCTTTCTAGCAAGATTTTCAACCAAATCCCAACTTGATAGGCTTGAACAAAAAACATGGTTTCATTCTTGCTGTTACAATAGTATGAAACTTTCAGATTTTTATTTCAAGGCTAAAAATCTCTGACTTGTCCTAAGTACTCCTTGTTAATGTCAAGGGTTGTTTAATAAATTGTCTTTATCTTGTTGATTGCTGGAAATTAATATGTTCCTTTTAAAAAAGTTATAGGGTAGGGACTATTTATCTTAACATGTATTACATCGATAGTGGTAATTGAAGTTTAATTCTGCCTCATTGAACCTGGAAAAAGTGTATCCTACTTTATTTACTCCAGGGAAGTTGCAAAGTTCCATTGCTTCAACAAATCTGCGAGCAGAACTTGGGCAGCAGCAGCTGCTGATGCTGTTTAAAAGCAGAAATTCCTTCAATCTCCACTGGCTTTTCTTTTTCGGCACACTTTGGAGAAGCTGGTCAATAATCTAGAGCATAAGAAGTTAGTAAACACAGATTTTAATGATGAGTATCACGTTTTGGATTTGAGGGAGAAATTTTCACCAGCAGTGTTTTCTGTAAGCAGAAGAATGTTGGAGGAGTCATTTGCAAATAAATAAATAAATGAAAATGTTATTACCAGGTTCTGTGACCAGGGCTGAAAATGCCAAGGCCTATTGGGAGAGGCCTGGTGTTGTGGCCACGGACCAGTCTTACAGCAGGCTTTGGCTGGTAAAGCCCTTGGCCACTCCTGGCCTCGCACTAATGCATTCAATTAAGTAGACATCTTAAGTAATGAAGCATTCGTCTTCTCCTCTCCTCCTCCTCCTTTAATTTTTATTTTGCTTTATACTTCTGAACTGCTTTACTTATTTGTTTTCCTTATGTGGTCCCTTCCTGTCATGGGCTATGTTGTAGGGGAATGTTGCAACTGAATTAATCTTGAATGCACTTTTTTTTCAGCTGAGGCAGCTGTGGCATTCCTTCACTAGCAGGCAGTGTATTTTGATGGATTTGCAGTAGCTTGAGGATCTGAAGTGATGGGAATCCTGCTGCTGCTTCATTCACTTGCGGTAGGCTGGATGCTAGGGCCCAAAGGCCTGATGTTGTTGGGATGTAGGATTTTTCTTCTAATGAACTGAATTTCTTTTCCGTATCAATAAATAGGTGTACCTAAACTAAGTGTAGCTTCCCTGCAGTGGTAAATGCTCAGCAGAGTGGACAAACTAAATGTTTTCCCTTGGCAAGGCACCATGTGAAGCACACCTGTTTTCAATCTCATCTGGTACTCCCCAGCTGGGGACACTGGCACCTGGTATTTTTGTGTCTTGCTGCAGTTTCTCAGTGGCTGTCATCAGGGCATGGACAGCCAGATCTCTGCTGTGTGGGTGTTAGGAAGGAGAGGGGCTTACTGCTTCTGCTATGCAAAACAAATGCTGATTAAAAAGCTAAGCTGTGTAACCTGATTAAGGAGCAGCATACATTCTGGGTGCGCTGACATTCCCAGCTCCTCCAGTTTGAATGCTATCCTGTGCGAGAAGTCTCCCTTCTGAGATGATGCTAAATGCACTGACTGTCGAACTAAATGCTTGCAGAGAGGAGTCACAAGAAGGTCATATCTTGTGTTTCAGAGAGTGTGGTCTGACAGGCAATATATCAAGGCCACCAGTGTAGGTACTTGGGGCTCACAGTAATTTCATGTGGAAAAGAGGACAAAAACTCTGCTTCAGTCAAAAGCCATCGCTGTGGAATCCCGGCTGATTGCAGGGTCACTTGGCAGCGTCGGTATGGTCCTGGTTTGCTGCGTGCTGCTAAACTGTTAAAGGCTGTACAGTTTCTCATTGTTGGTAAGAGCTTTTTTTTCTTTTGTTTTCTCATGGTGCACCTCTTGTTTTTATAGCTCTTTAATGGAGAGGTACTGTGTCTTCTAGTCTGTTTCCATGGAAACATCCAATTAGAGTAATTTGAAGAGATTGAGACAGCTGCCAAAACTCCTAAAGAGAAAGGAGGAAGGGGAGGGAAAAGGGGAGAAAATTTGGGCTGGTAAAATGTAAGCAACATTGCCTGCCTCTTGCCAGCTAACACTCGTCTGTGCATTCATATCTGACTGTACATCTTGCACCCATTTGGTTTGAGCTACATCTGTAATGCATTTTAAAAGTATAATTGAGTCTGGTGCTCAGCATATGTGATGGTAATGCTTGGAATGTGAGAATGTTTTGTTGTTGCATTGCTTCTTTCATATGTTTTTTATCAGGCAGTGGCTGAGGCACTGAGACTGAAAGGGGAGGGGAGAAGAATTGAGGCATCTTCCTTTTGCCAAGGCCTCATGCATGCACACGAGTTAAAAAGACATTTGTCTGTCCTTGCTTTGGCACAGAACAAGGTAGCCTTGGTACCTGTCTTTTAATCTCAAACTATTTGTAAATAAAAGATTAAATCATATTCCACTGAGTCTGGCTTTATAAGTTGAACAGTTTGGTGATCTGCCTGTCTCGGCTAGCCAATGTCTGTCAACAATTAAATCCTACTAGAAAAGGAGAATGGAAGTGGAGCAAAGATTGGGTATTTTTCCTGTAGGCAGCAAATCGAATGTTTGTTCATTAAAAAATTTTTCCCTACCACAGGCTTCATCTCCATATTTAGACCTCTAGCTTTGCTCCTGCCTTTCACATTGTAAGACTGTGAAAATTTAAATCTGTCATGGGATGTTAGGCTCTACTATGCCCGTAGAGATCGGAACTTCTCTGTGATCACAGCTTGCACATGTCATTCCTGTGCTGGTGCTCTTTAAGTACTTTCTATAATAAATATCATCTAGACTGTCCAGAAGATCTCTCTCATTCCTTCCTGGCTGTAGCTCTGCCTTCCAAGAATCAAAAAAACCCACCAAGCAAAAACCCCAAACTCTAAAGCCCTTCCTCAAAACCCCACTTTTTTCAGAGAGGATGCTTTGACACAAGAACATGTTAGAAATTTGTTCTTCTCTGGGGAAGGTAATTGCAAAAGCCAGCTCATATTTGTGGTTGATTCCTGCTCAGATCTTCAGCAAGACAAGCAGGATGGGCACTCCAGCAGTCAGCCAGCTTCCTCTGTAGGCATCAGTGGCTTTGGGTATATTCCCATTTCCTCTGTATCTGCCACTCTTCATGCAGCTGAGGGATTAGCCTAGTGCAGTCTCGTAGTTTACCTTTCTCTTCTCCATCATCATCATTCCTCTGGAAACAGATCTGGGAGTAGCTGATGTGAGGGTCCCAGCCCAAACGGCCACTGAGATGCCAATCAGTGAATTTCCCCAAGCTTTGTTGTCTGCCTTTCATAAGTGATTGTATGGTCATGATGTAAGCGTGTGGTTTGCATTCCCACTGAGCTCAGTGATGGAGGTGTTGCATTTGTATCATGCGGGTTGGTAGCTGGTTAATGGGGCACCCTTACGCTGTATGAGGAAGGGAGAGCTTTGTGACCTTTGTGTTGGAGTGTCTGAGCCAAGTTGTGTGTTCTGGGATGCTTCCCCATCCTACATCTAAACTGTCATGAGAATGAGATGATTCAGGCAACATTTGCAAAATCTTTGAAATTTTTAAATAAAAGTTCTCTCACTGTTCAGAGTTTTGAGGCTCATGAGGGAGAAAGGCCGTGGGGACAAAGGGGACAAAGGAGGTAGTGGCGTTGTGGCTCTCAATACTGATGTTGACTTAAAGATGGTTTATCTGCAATTTGTTTTGCTGAGCTGGTGGAGAATCAGGATGGTTCTTGGTGTAAGGTAGAGTAGGCAGAGGAATGCAGAATTGTCAGTGGACAAGTGACTTTGTCCTTTGTTTCTTTAGAGCAAAAGGGACACTGAGTTGCCTAAGAGCATCACCCTCCCGCAGCATCTTAAGGCATTAGGATGCTCTCTGCAGAGCAAATGCTGCAGTGCTGCCTTAAATGTACTGTCGCTCATTTGGCTGTGCTGTCAACCTGTCATGCTCATCAGTATTTCAGAATTGATGGATACATCACAACTGATAAGGCTGCAGTGTTTTGGAATTTCAAGAAATGCTTTATGCGTGACTGAAACTTCCCAGCTGCTTTCATTACACAAAATAAAAGTAGTATAGTGTAACATCTGAAATCCAGTTAATTGGATTGGAATCTTATCAGAATTTCTAGTGACAACGTTCTGCCAACTAGCTACATGTTATATGTAATCTCACGGGGATCTATGAGCTTCCTCAATGTAGTTTTGCAGGAAGGCAAGTACTTTGTGTTGCTGTTTCTAATCTTCATTTTAGTTGAATACTAGGCAGTTTGTGGTGAAGGTGTTACTGTCTTACTGCTGCAGGAAAGATGGAGATGGGTCTTTTTTTTTTTAACCTTCTGTTTAGGTCTTCAAGCAGATTTTGCCATAGAACATATTTCCTCAACGTTATTTTGGTGGGATGAACACTAAAAAAATTGGTAAACAACCAACCATCCTCTCAGAAACAAACCCCCTAAAACAAAGAAATAATAAAGAAAATTTCATTCATAAACATCTGCAAGAAACATGGAGTGAACTGACAAGCGTGGTCCTCTCTTAAAGGAGACTGACAGTATCATGGTTAGCACCATATGTTTATATAAATGTGGATGTGCATGCATCTAGGCCCCTTATTAGCCAGCAGCTCTGATTAATACTGAGCATTTGAGTGAAGTGTTGACTAGTGTGTGTAGTTAATTAGATGTAAGCATCTAATGGACCACTGTCGACAGTTGCTTCCTATTAAATGGTTATCTCGGTTAAAGAGACATGTTGCTGCAGTTTTCTTTCAACACCAGAGTTAGGATATGTGTATTAAAGCTCAATATGATGATTAAATTTTAGGTGAACTTTGCTAAATGCTACTCCATTGGAGAGAAGTTGAAGGTATAAAAGTCTTCTGGCTGTTTCCAATGATAGTTACAGCTAATACCAATTTCATTTTTCTGGCAAACTGTCATAGAGAGACTGAAGTCCTACCAAGTTGAGCAAATAATTCACATTTAACAAATATATATATATTTAAATATCTGTACATTTATTATAGGCAATCAGTGTAGCTTGGCCTTAGAAAAGATTTTACACCTTTGTGGTGCTCTTTAAGTACTTGTAAAGTAAATTTACAAGCACAAATATAATTTCAGGTCTTGATGCTACACCTGCAGTGGAAATGTGAAATAGTCTCTTGTAGTTTAGCTAAAACCTGCAAAAACACAAGTCTGCCACAGGAAACAACCAGTTAAATCATAAAAAGCAAGGTACCTGTTATGAATAGACCTTTCTGTAAATGCTACTGTTCTGTTTGTATGACATGTATTTTTCATACCTAGTACTCATTTTTCTGCCTGTAGATCTTTAAGTTTTCACACATGTACTGCTTAAGCCATATCACATAAGCTGCCTGCTTCCTGCTGCTTCTTTTTATCAACAAGGGTTGTGCCAATGTCAGTCTTCCAAGTTTGCTTTTTCCCTTCCTGGCATTCTGATTAACTACAGCTCTGCTGGTGGTTTTTTGTTGAGTTTTTTATTTTTTGGTTGTTTTTTTTTTACAGCATTTATTACTGCTGTTTTCATAATGGAAAGTTTATAGTCTAAAATTAATTGCTAGATGATTTTATTTGGTAGTAGTGATTTTCTGCAAACTTCCCACGCAATTTTGTGAGGCCCCAGAAAACGATTGTATTGTACTCATTAACTCTTTCTCTGCTTGCATGGCTGCAGCATTTTTTATGGGTTCTTTGTTATGAAATAAATGTTTTTATGAAATAGGACTACATATTTTTTTAGAAATATGTTTTTTTTAAAGACTATGTATTACCTTGTGCTAATGATTTTTTTAGTCTTCAGTTTTCAGTGAAACTAAGGTTAGGTGTAGCGCTAAGGACAAGTGAAGAAAGCAGCAGGAGCCAGACTGCAAGTTCCAACTTTGAACTCCTTTTCTGCATCTGGTTTTGGGATTTGATCCCAGTGAAATTTCATGATGTTCTGCTTTCCAAGACTGGCTTTCAAATACAGTTTACAGTGATTTTCCTCTACTCCTATTGACAGGACTGAGAATATTGTAGGTCTTCTCTGAATCCCGAGTGGTATGAGTAAATAAACTCTAAAGGGGATTTCTAGGACAGGACTTAACCTTGTTGCAGCCATTTTTACACGATGTACACAGCTGACTTGTCTCTAAGATGATCACTTCATCTGGCATGTGCCTGTTGTTTGCTTACTGTGCAGAAAGGATGAAATAATGAAATGTGTCGTAATTATAAGGATGGGATGTAAGTCCTATACACCAGCAATGAAGCCAGAAACATAATAGTGAAAAGCATGAAATTCAAAGCAGTCCAGAATGGCTTTTTGAAGGGAAGCTTGTGGATTGCCTGTTCTCAAAATCCGTCCTTTGTCCTCAAAACATTTTTCACAGGTGCTGGAAAAGACATTGGGCTTATTTGATGAGTGACGGTTGTTATTTAAAAAAGTCACGTGTTAGAAGAGCAGGCGCCACTAAACAAGAAGACTTGACAGTTCCATCTGTAATGTTTTTGCTGGCAGAGTGAATCAGATATCGTTCCAAGGTCTGTACAACGCATGCTGCAAACCTCTAACACTGGAAAGAACTTCAGAGTTTAATGTGTTCTGGCTTCGTGTTACATAAACAGGGGTCCCCATGGTCCTATATTGATTGGGCTTGTGTTCCTCCACTGTTTTTGTGGGTATATGCTAGCCCATAAAATCACATTTTTGTTTTTTCCTGCCAACTCTCTTCTATTACTTTGTCTATTAGGCTGCAGTGGTGAGTGCTACAGCTGGTGTGCCGAGGGATCCAGTGCAGAGCAGTCAGACCACTAAATCTGTGGCTGATGAGCTCGGGAGAAACCCCTTGCAATTCGATAGTACAATTAAATGTATGTCATGAATTGTCAGAATTACTTTATGCTATTTTGAGGATGACTGTATATCCCTTGGTATCACCACAAATTAATATCGCAAATACTACAAATACTTTGCAGCATATATCTAGCGGCATAGCCTAATAAAGAGGGCTACTGTTTGTAACCCAGAGGTAGTCAGACAGGGAGAAGAAGACCCCAAAGAGAAGGATCACATTTAACATACTCCAGTTATTTCATCTGTCTTCTCCCTTACCGTTCAACTCTTGCTTTTTGGTAAAACTTGTTGTCCATGCATGTGAGCATGAAGGATGAAATAACAGTGAAATCAGGAAGTTTTTCTGGCTTTCTTCAGTGGCTGTCATTTGACTGTATAGTAGGACATACTCTGAAGATTTTAAATTTCTTTCCGTAGCAAGCAGCAGTTAATTTGACTTAATCCTTGCACAAAGACTGTGGCTTCCCTTGTCATCTTGCACGCTTACATAGTGTGTTGAGACTTTGCTGAAATGTGAACTTAAAATAGGTATGTGTGGCACCTCTGTGATTAAGGACTCTGCAAACTGATATCCTTAGACTTCAGTATGCTGCTTCCTGTCACTTATGGCTCTAGAAGAACAACATGAAAGCTTTGCATAGCTTTGCACTGGCTTTTGCAGTGCCTTGTTGGCATTTACACTGGGTTCTTGCATTTTCTTCCCCAGTTCCCTTTGGAATTCTTCAGCCGTAGAGCTTCCAGCACTGTGCTGTGCCTTAGCTGTGCTTGCAGATGTTTCCACTAGCTTGTGCCCAACTGTACAGATAGCTGGATGGTGAGGATCAAGCTGTGCTTGTATACAAGGGTTAAAATTTAATAGAGAGTGAAAGGTTGAGGAAAACGAGTGTCTTTTCATTAAACTTCCTTGACTGTCACCAGCATCTGTGTGAGCAAAGTACTGCTAGCTCTTGTTTCACTGCCAAGGAGTGGATGACAATAGGCTTATTTTTCTTAGGTAATGAAGTCATCCTCTTGCCTTCAGCTGTTGTGATATATAAGATGTTATGACTAACGTTCTGATTTCTCAGTAGACTTCCTTGTGCCAGTGTCATTAGGACTTTATCCCAAAATAATCAATTCTCTGCTTTCTCTATGTAAATGAGAAAAACGCACCAGCTGGCAAATAAGTTTTTTTTTCCTATCTGCAACTTCTGTCCTTGCAATCCCTTCCATGTGCTCTGCTTTCACAAAGCTGCCATTTGCTACGCGGAGGTAACCATTACCTGACAGAATCAGACAAAATTTGATGCTCTGTAGTGTCACAATAAGCAAGGATTTACTAATGTGTGAAAGCGATAGGAACAGCACATCTTAGTGCTGTGAACCATCCCATCAAATCAAATATTCACTGGGCGTCTACACTCTCTTTTAAAGAGGGGGAAATTTGTTTAGTTTGCTGTGGAGATTGTGCAGCCACGCTGGAGTGAGATGAGGTCTGTCTAAAATGGAACCAGAAAGAAAATGTTACTGGAGGGCAAGAGTCATGGGGCCAATGGGTAAAACAGTTCCTTATACAAGAAGTAGAAACCTAAATATTGGAGCCATTTAAAATTCAACCAGAGACAGTATTTCCAGCATATTTTTGTACTCTCATCTTCAAATAGTAAGATCTTACAATAAAAAGTCTTTCATTCAGTGGCTGTCATGAGTTTCAAGACAGCAAACAGCTGAGAGGCCAAGAACAAGCGCAAATCCAATTCAGTTCTTTGAATTTGAGAATTGCTTTTATTTTGTATTTACTATTCGTGTGTGTGTGTATCTGTAAATAAATTTCATAAAATTAGTCTGTGTAAATCTGAACTGTAAAGTTAATTCATTCAGAGTGGGCTGCCAGGGGAAGGAAGAAATGCAGGTGTTTCTTTGGACATCTTACTGCATTTGGTATTTCATAGAATCATGGAATCACAGTCACAGAATGGCTTAGGTTGGAAGGGACCTTAAAGTCCATCCAGTTTCAACAGTCTGCCATGGGCAGGATTGCCAGCCACAGGATCAGGTTGCCCAGGACACCATCCAGCCTGGCCTTGAGTGCCTCCAGGGATGGGGCATCCACTGCTTTCCTGAGCAGCCTGTGCCAGGGCCTCATCACCCTCTGAGTAAAAAATTTCTTCCTAACATCTAACCTAATCTCCCCTCTTTCAGTTTAAAGCTATTCCCCCTTGACATGTTATTATCTGTATAAAGATGCTATTCACTCTCCTGTTACTTTTCATGCTAAGGACTGCATTACAAAAATTATTACTCTAAGGAAAAAGTCACTATAATATTATCTGAGAGTAAGGATGTTCCAGTGTTTTGAGTTCATTTTCTGGTGAGATAGATAGAATCCCCATAACCATTGCTCCGGGTCATAAATTTCTTCCTGTATCATTAGAGAGGGACACACTGTGTAAGGAGCAAGTAACCATTTTGCCAAGTTAGCTTTCAGATAGCTAAGGCAATGGTTTCTTTTATCTGTTTCTTATTGCATCATTTATTTCCATAGGATCTGAAAGTGGCAAACATACTAGGGCCCTGTTGTGGAAGGTATGAGTGATAGGGTGTTACCGCCAAACAATTTTTACTTTGTATGGTGAAGGTGGGGATGGAGAACAAGAATATGCACAGTAAAACTTCCATTACATATGGTTTTCCTAATGATTAGCACAGCTTTTCCATCCTGTGTCTTGGTTCTAGATTTCCTTGTAACAGCTCCTGCTGCTTCCTCCCCTTATCTGCCAGATCTTGAACATGCTAGCCTGGCAACTCTGAACAAGACAATGCTCTACATGAAACACATGGTCTAGAAACCTGGACATGTTAATTCCTGGTTTTCTATTTCTTTTTCCAACTTTAAGCTTCCGTTTCTGTGGATAATACAAGCTTTCTTTAATCTCTGTTCCACTTTTCCTCCCTTTTTTTTTTTTTTTTTTTGAGATCTGCCTTTAGCCTTCCTCTCCCTGTGCAATGGCTGAAGCATGGAGTTCAAAGAATAACCGGTTTGAGATTTAGTGGTATCTATTACAGAATTGTACTGAATTTAGAACGAGTCTTTTCTCCCTTGCGCACAACATACTTGAATCACAAGCACCTGAGCTGTCACATTACAGCAGTGCAAGCGGAAACAAATCTTTTGCTTTCATAGTGTATTTGCGGCTGTTGCTGGCTATTTCATCTTTGTGACTTTCAACATTATATGCTTAAACTGATTAGTTGCCACATGCAAAGCAGATCATGCCTGAAATGAGCATCTCTTCACCTAGAAGAAAGATACACTTCTCAGCAAAGCTTGTAATTGTGATGAACTTCACCACTAAGATCAGCATCTAGTTTACTTTTGCAAAGTGAATACAAAGGACTTCTAGCAGCGCTTTGCAGCCCTGATTTCTACATGTGGTCCAAAAGCAAAAAGTTTTCTAAGGCAGCGACCTTCTAGTTCAGGCATGTCCAATCGCAGCCTGGCACAATTCATACAATTCATAGGCCCTTCTCCTACCCTGGCCTGGCCTGGGTTGCACTCCTATCCATCAGCAGCAACCAAACATTTGTGTGCTGGTAACACTGTCTCAGCTGAAACCAGGACACAGGAGGGTGCAGTGCAGTGCTGACTCTACCTCTCACACCTACCCACCACACACACTCAGTTGAATTGACACCTGAGTGTATTACGCATTACAGGTGCTTGTGCCACTTGGTGAGTAAAACACGATTGTAGATAATATTTCAACTTACCTAATGGCTTCTCAAAAGAAAACAAAACTCTAAAAAAAGATCCTGGATGAAGGAAGAAAATTCAGTGGACAGATGCGTACTTTTTTATTGAGACAAATTTGTGAGGAAATTGTGTCACTTCTTGAAGATTACAGTTTGAAAAGGAATTACGTGCAAAAACATATGCTTTTTGTGCTTTGGCAATAGATGAAAGTACTGATTGTGCAGATATGGCTCAACATTATTAGAGGTATTGGTAACAAATATGAAGTCACTGAAGAAATGATTTCTTTGGTGCCATTAAAAGACACAACTTTATTTGTATGAAGCAGTAAAAATGACATTGAAGAGATTTTATTTCGCTTTTGTCAGCATATCTGGTATAGTTACTGATGATGCCCTGGCCATGGTTGGTTAAAAAAAAAAAAAAAAAGGATTTATAAAATTAATAGAAGATGACACAGTTGCCACCAGCAGCTCACATTTGTTGAAATATCACTTCTTCGTACATCAAGAAAATTTATGTGTGAAAGCTTTAGAAATGGATAACGTGCAAATTATTAGCAAAGCTGAGTATTTCATAAAGCCCAGGGGATTGAATCCTGGCCAATTCCAGGAGTTCCTTAAAAGTGTGGATGCTGATTATGGAGGCATCATTTACTTTTCTGAGGAAAAGTGGCTAAGTCAGGGTAAAATGCTAAAAAGATTTTATGATTTGCAGAATGTAATCAAGTCATTTATGGGATCAGAAGGAAAGTTTGTGCCAGAACATGCATTAATGGTGCCTTTGACCACTCATTTTAATGAGTTAAACACGTGTCTTCAAGGTGAAAATAAGCTTATCTGTGCCATGTTTCAAACCGTAACAGCATTCAGAATGAAACTTAAATTATGGCAAGATCAAGTTTTGGCAAATAATTTTATGCATTTGATACATTGGCTGAACACAGTCCTTTGAACAGTGAAAAATATGCAGCCTTGCTTTCTGATTTAGTAGAGGAATTTGAGAACAGGTTTCAAGAGTTCAAAAAATTCATCAGTTTTTTTTTGTATACTCGTGACTCCATTTTCGGTTGACATAAATACATTACCTGTCCATTTTCAAATGGAATGTATAGAGTTGCAATCCAATATTCAGTTCAAAGAAAAATCCGATCATGTCTCTTTATCAGATTTTCATAAGACCTCTCTTACCAGAGAAGGATATCCCTCATTTCACAGCCATGCCTTATTCATGCCAACACTTTTTGGCATTATGCACGTCTGGGAACAATTATTGTCAAGGGTGAAATACAGGAAGAGCAAAATTTCATCAAAAATCTCTGACTAACACCTCAAGAACTCACTAAGACTTGCAACAACTGCCATTCAAACAAATATTAATGCATTCATTTCACAAAAACAAGGTCACATATCCCGCTAGTTTTATGTTTTTGTTGCTCTATTTTTTATGTTTTAGTAAATACAAAAAAAAAAAGTGCTGTTACTTAAATACATTAACTGTATTGTGTATTTTATATGTGGCCCAGGGAAACCAGAAAGTTGGACACCTGTGCTTTAGTTCGTCCCGGATATTTTTTTTTCACAAAATGGGACAATTTGACCTTGTGAATAAACAGCAAAAATATCCCCATCTGCTTGAAGGACTCTGTCCTGCTGAAAACACAGTATAAAGGCCCAACCTGTTACCATTCTATCTGGCAGTATGACTGCATGAAGCCACTTGCTGGTGGCCTTCGATGCTGTTGTTCCCTGAAGTGCAGCAGAGAGCAGATGCAGCTGTCAGACGGCTGAAAGTCAGCAGAAGGCTCTGATTAGATCCTAACGGGCCAAAAACACTTCAAGAAAAGTCCCTCTGTTTTTGTAATTTTACTTCTGCCTTGGCTCGTGCAGGAATTTGGTTCTGTGGGTACTCTTTGCAGTGATGAGGTGCCATGGGTGCTGTAAGCTGAACCTACCTGAGGGGTGCTGAGCGGGGTGGGGGCTGGCAGCTTAGGGAGGAAACCACACAGTGTTTCAGAGCCTTCCTCAAATCCAAGGACATAAAGTTATGATAATTATTAAAAACACACGTGTCAAGCATTCTGGCTTCAGGTCAAGCTTCTCATTTCTCTTAAGAATATTTACAGTCAGAATAATTAATCATTTAGGCAGTCAGAACTGACAGACATTACTTGACGGAGGAAATCACACAAGGAAAGAAAAATTGGCAAGAGGTTGTGGGAATACTGAAGTGGCCTTCTGCATTGTTCAAAGTGACAATTTTGTTCATTGTTTGCCTTGGACCCTCCTTTATCTCCTGGCTAGTCAGCTGGTGAGCTTTGTGCCTGCAGGGTTTCAGAAAGGTTGGGACACAGCACTGTGCAATGATCACACAATTGTGCATGGAGCTCGGCTCCTGTATTCTTGCCGTAGAACAAAAGGGCTATTGTTCCCAGCCTAATAATAAAGCAGGAAAAAAATCACGAAGGTCTTTCCTCCAGATAGAAGGTTGGCTGAGCTGCAAGCCAGGGAGAGCAACGAAGAGTTTATCTTCTGGAAATGGCTTCTCCAGTTCGCGTTTCCATTTCACTGTCTTTTACAGATGTCAAGAGAAGGTGCTTTGTAATACAACTGGAAAGTCAGGTAGGGTTCATTTCTGACTGTGAGCTGATGATACGAGTACTTTTACAAGCTTTTTCAAGTTATACTTGCAACTTTTTTCGTTTTTTAAAGGCTTGGTTACAGCTCAATTTTTAGAATCATTAAATCCTAGTGGGGGAGCAACCGGACCTTTGTGTGTGCATTCCCCAATGAGATTGTGGAGGTTTGTTGGTACCAGTGTACCTCAATAAGAAAATACTGAGGAACTTGCTAAAGTATAACCAGTCATACCCATTTGTCTCTTTTGGGAGACAACGTTCTGCTAAAGTAAACTAGGATATGGAGCCACTTCTAGGAAAATTCACTCTTGAAAGGTGCTGATATAGCAAAATACCTCATGTCAAACTAATTTTTCTGGGGTTAGCACAGTTCTGAAAACTGTGGCCGGAGCCTGCTTTTTCATTTGATGTCAGACTTCTCCTTCCATCCTATCTGATTCAAGCTTGAGCAGTACAGCATGTGGAGGTGTCATCTGCAGCTTGGTAATTTCTAGCGTCACCTGCATGCTGTGGAACATGTAGGACACATGCTGAAATTACCTTCCCACATTTGGCCTCTGCCATTGCCAGTTTGACTTCTTTGTACTTCTTATTCTGCTGTCAGTTGTTTTGTGGAGTGCTGACCCTGTGCTTGTATTAGCGCATCTGTGCATTGTGCTTGTGAGGATTTGCTTAATTCTGGCATCAGATTGCACGCAAAATGTAAGGTGGTCACCATGAAATATCTATTCTGTAATTTTCTGTACAAGCAAATATACCTCCAGTAAAGGCAAGCATGGTCATTTTAGTGATATCGAAATGTCTAGATGAGATACACAGAGGGAGATGAGAAGGATCCACAGGGTGCACAGTCAAAAGAAACCCCAAACAAGTTAGTCTTAGAGCAGTGGAGTAACTGGAAAATACACTAGTATTTGCCACTTCCTAGTATTTGTCACTTCCTTTCCTGCTGTTTTTTTAATCTTCTCAAAGTTTTTTTTCATCTAACTTCCAATTTTGGGTCCTTTTCTGCTCCAGTCACTGTTTTATTTCGAGGATGGCAATGCTTGTTGCACCAGCACTGAAATGTGTGTGTGACTGTGCTTCAGGGATGTTGGGTGGAAGCTAACAGAGCACATGTGAAGACTTCCAAATAATTCTGAACTGACATCTCCTACATCTGAGTTCCATGAGAGGGAACTTTGGTGTTGAATTTATTCCTTTCTTTTGTTTTGTCAACTGACCTCTCTGAGCAATGTAATTGGAAACAATAGTTGCTTGGATATTTTTTTTTTGTATTTTTATGGCAAAGATTTTGCTTTCAACTCTGTCAGACTGACAAAGGCAAGATGCTAATATTTCTTCTTGCGTAATTCTCTCATTTTTTGGGGTGTGGACTAATGAACCTTGCCTGTAGTGGTGCTGTCATGTGATTTTTTTGCTTCTAAAAGAGACTTAATCTTTAATACGCTCTTCTGCCAGTGTGCATTTAACATGGTTTCACTGACTAGAGAAGGCACCTGTCTTTCTGCTTTGTGTGTTTTACTGCATAAGTTCTAGTGCTTTCACCTGAACTTTGATATAGCCATGGGCACATACAGAAGGGTATTTTGTTCTACTTACATTGAACCCAAACATTTTCACTTTTCATCACATCTGAGTTTTTGTAACTGATCCTGTACTAGCTGACCACACTGAAACAAGAAGACCATTACTTACACTAAGAGTTCATTGCTTGTAAAACAATAATCAAAGGAAGCAAGAAACTTGAAGAACTGCTAGATTTCAAACTTCCTATTCAACATTCTGTGGGTATTCCCGTGGAAATATCTTCTCCAGTTTGGGGTTGGTTGGACTGGGTTGTGAGAAACCATAGCGTTTTCTTTCTGCCGTTCACATGGTAACTATTTTGAAAAATGATTGTGTGATTAAAGGCTCTGGAGCTGAATGCTAATGACTGAAACATCATGGTTTCACTGTAAGCATATAACAAAGCACATTTTTCGATGCATTGTTTCAAATAGCTAGAAAGGCAGTTGTTTCACAGTGAGAAAGTGAAGCAAGCAGCTGAACAAAAACCTTGCTGTCATTTGGCAATGCGATCATGAGCAAAACCTGCAGTTATGTTAGAGACCGCTAATGTTTGGTATGTTCATGGCAAACCATTCATTTTATTTGTGATGGCAGATCCCCAAGCGTCTGAACGCTGCAGCGCACAGCAACAGATGCAGCCAAAATTCACAAACACACACTTCTGCCTTAAAGCACTTTCTTATTATATATGGGCAGTTTAGGATAGGGGCTGTTTGGTTTATGACTTTTTTTTGTCCTGTCATATTCCCTTCCTAGCTCAGTTTATAATTCCCTGGACTTTTGTGTACAAATAACAGACGCTGAAGCCTCTGTATTGTTTTGCTCTTAATCAAGTATGGTTGTTTTTATTTTGGGGCCAGGTTTGTTATTTTTAAGCGTTTTCCCAGCATTTCTGCTCTTTTGGAAAGTTTTTAAGAGCCATTAGTGACCTCTGATAGCAGCAGTTCTGTAAAATTCTGACAGCAATTTTTTTTTTCTTTTTGCATTTCTAAAGTAGCTGGAGCCTTGCAGGTCACACAGACCGTGCTGGAAGTTTATGAGTGTCAAAACTGAAATCCTATAATTATCTTCTTCCTTGGATGGTAGAAAATAAATTTTGTTAAAAAAAAAGAATTTGTCGGTAGTTTTCTTTCTTAGGCTATAAACAACAAAGGCCCCAGTTTTGGTTAACTTACTTAAATGTGGAAGTAGCGGGTGGTTTTGTCTCTCCTTGCGCTTGAAATGAGCTGCGTACAAGGGAATGAGTATGAGCATGGGTCTGGTCTCCAATCCTAACCTGAAACTGGGCCCAAGAAAAAATCCCTGTTTCACCAAACTGATTTTATGGGATCTGGGCTTCAGTCAAGCTTGGAGAAATTAAGTGGTTAGTGCAGTTTTTACCTTAGCCATAGAAACTTGTGCTTTTTCACATTGTTGTGATTCTTAACTCAAACAAAAGTAGGCATTTCTGGCTGCTGCTTCTGTGTTGCAATTCAGGTCAGAAAGCACAAAACTCTGGGAGTGGCAGCCTGAAGAGACAAATGTTGCCAAGTTCCTCACAGCCTTGATATGAGCTGCATGTGTATGCTGGTGATAGAGATGAGTACAAGCTGTCCTGGGATGCTCAGAGGAGTGGAGGGAGGTGCTGCTATGAGCATGCAACACTTTCTAGCTGCAAGATTATTTTTTCATGACTTTTTCTATGGAAAATTCTGATCTAAGAGGAGGGAAGACAAACATAATCAGAAATCTGTGCTATAGGAAGGGAGCAAAACAATCTTACTGTTAGTAACCATATGTTGAAGATCATGGGAAGTAGCTGCATGAGGATTCCATCCTTAGGTGCTTCTCTAAAGTTATATTTAATACGTTTCTTGACAGTCATCTTTTCAATCTTGTGTCTCTCTGTATGTTGTGTAGAGTAACATCTTTCTACAGATTGCATGGCAGTCTTCTCCTTTGTCTATTTATTGAAGCATCTTATACCATCTCACAACTGTATAGCTCCATTGCCACGGTCCCCGTTAGTTTTCTCCATCTTGCTTCTGTAGTAGCTGGTGGTGAACAGTGGAGATCCTCACCAAATGAGCAGGCTTCCAACAGCTAAGATTTACAGCGTTAAGTCAGATAGCAGAAGCTAGTGCTCAAACAGATTAGCAGTGCTTTACCTCACCTTTCATCAGGATGGACTTGTTGCCGTTTAACAAATTCTTTGAGAACATTGTTTTGTTGTTTAACACAGGCTTGGCAAAGCATCAGACAAAACAGTTCTTCCGTTCTCCCTGGACTATTGTCCTTTCCCTCTAACCTTCCCTAGGGTCTGCTACAGGATCCCTCCTCTCTTCTGCCTCTTCTGTCCCTTCTTTCTCAAAGACAAAATAAACCACATGAAGAAACCCCTGACTACTGGCCCACCACGTCTGAAAACGTTGTGGGCATGATGTTATGCTAGAGGGCTGCATTCCCTGAGATGGAGCCACTTCTGAAAACCCACATGGATTAGTCACCTGCTTTTTTGTGACTGTCTGATCTTAGCAATAGAAGTGTATATTTTACATGGCTATAATTTGCACCAGTGTGTACACTTGTGTAGAAAAGCTGTGTATAGTTTTTCACTGCTGGTGCTGGATGTGCCCCTTTCATTCCTGAAAACTTGTAGGGTCTTTTCCCCACCTCTCATGGATGCAGAAAACACTTGGACCTCTTTGGCACTCAATACCACTGCAGCTCCTAATCCCATTGTATGAAGGAATAGAAATAGATCCGAGATGACCCTTAGAGGGAAGAAAACATTAACTACCAGCTCTGAACAGTTCTCAGATGAGGAATAACTTTCTTCACTCCATGGAAACAGCATTTCTCACGAAGCCCATTGTATATGCAGGCTTGTTAAGCTCTTTAAAATGCCCAAGTCTGTGAGATGCTTGATGCTGTGAACTGCTGTTGGAATCACAAGGAGTTTCAGCAGGTGCTGCTTGTTTGCAGGAAGCATTAAGGATCCCAGTAGGTGAGGGAAGGAGATGCTGGTGTATTTGTTAAGTTAACAGTGTTCTGGTAACCACTGTATGTTAAATGCAAGTTTTGAGCAAAGCAGGAGATGAACTAATCTCTCTCTAATTAGAAATCTGTTTTGTGAAGGAGGAAGGAAAAGGGCTGTTCTATTGATTGAATAACACTAAAATATGCTGTTAGCCTAACTAATTATAAAACCCTGTAGTTAACTCTTGCGGATCATAGACGTAATGGTTAAGGGCATGGTAGCAACTGGGAGACTTATTACAGATACTGTATTTTTCTGTGAGAGCAGAAATAGGATCATATCTCTTTCCTGGCTGTATGAAGAGCTTGCTAAATTGTGTTAGCTCAGTGTACAGTAAATGAGTTTATCAACATATTATATCGTAAGTGGAAGCTGCTAGCAGGTAGAATGGAAGTGAATGGAGCTATAAAATGTCTGCTTGAATCTGTGACCTTTAAATACATTGCAGATTTTAATTTCCCCTTTTCCTGTTTTTTTTTAAGTGATTTTTTTTTAAATTGTACATATGCGTATGTCTATTTAAAATAAACATTACTTGCAAACACATTGTATACGTTTAATTGCCCCTGCTTTCAAAATTCAATAGGGCTTGCCAGTAAAACACTGGGGAACCGGAGAGGGGAGAGAGCAGATGGCTTGCACCGAAATGCCTCTTCCCTTCTGGATGAGCTTAACAATGCAAGATTTAGATGCAAGTTACAGTGCTTGATCCTAGAGCTTAGCTCAAAGGCATGGCCATAGGTAAATCCAAGCATCTCTATTCAGTGGGAGTGTGTGTCTGCTGCTGAACTGGGCTCTCATTTTTTCACTCCCTTTAATCACTTGAAATTTAATAAGGGAATACAAGGCACTTAGGTTGCCTAATGTTTTCAGAGATGAATGTCAAAAGCACTATTCTGTCTGTTCGCACAGAGAATGTTTCTGAGTAAAGATGTCTTTTCTTTGGAAAATGCTGATTTGTTGGAATCCAAACTTTGTAACAGGAATGCATGCCTCTGCAGAAGCAGAGGTATCATCTGGTTTTGAAATAGCCAGAAGTTCAGTTACTAAGGATATTTACCTGAGACATGGGAGACATGCATCCAAATCTGACCTCTCCCTGAGTAAGGCGAATCTTAGTTTTCTGGCAAACATCTTTGGAGGAACCTATTTCCATCCTAGTGTGAAGCAGGTCAATATTCAGTTGCTTAGATGGTGTGTTGAGTGGATAGGTTATATGCCTGCTTCTATCATCTAAATTAAGAAATTGAAAAAATTGTTTTTACAAGTGATTTTTACTTTGATAAAATTTCTCTTGTAGGTTAAGACGCTGTTTGTAAAGAACCATAATTGTACCTTGGTTTTGATTTAGTTTGCCACCTCAAAGTGCAAGAGGGATATTGGCAGTTGTGCCCCATTTGGGGATGTGCTCTCAGCTCAGCTGTCTTTCGCACTCTTTGAGGCTGTACTCTGTTGCTTAATTTGAAACCAGAGATATTTTTCTGATCTGCTGTATGAAATATGTATTTTTTTTCTTAATTTTCTGTAGTGGATGTAAAAACTAAGGCATGCCAAACAGAGGAGGTCTATCTGCTTGGGGCTGACAGGCCCTTTTCCAACAGCAGTTAAATGACTTGGAAGACGAAATGGGTTTGCTTATGACACTGCAAGTACTTTCCATATCTCTGAACTGTCTCATTGTAAATGAATTTTAAGTGCATTTGATTAAGTGTTAATGAAAGCTAACGACAGCAAGAAGAAAAAAGCAGTTTTGTTGGAGGCTATGTACAGACTTCATCTTAAACCTGCCTGATGCTTGTGGCTTAGAGTTACATGAATGGCTTCACTTCTGCCACAGCTACCTGATCCGTTCCCATGCTATTTGTTGTGCAATTGCCTAATGCTCATAACTGGAGTAACATCTGTAACACTGTAGAACACATTTTGAACATATAGTGTTATTCTCAGCGGCTTCATCTAGCGGCATTACCCAGGGTGCTGTGTTGAAAAACAGGATTTGTCTGTGTGAAGTGTTGACTGCATGTCATGGAGAAAGAAGAATAAGTGAGTGGTGATTTGTTTGGTGTTTTTTTCCTCCACTGAAATGCACTATTGGAGATTCAGATCAGTGTTCACAACTTAACACTATTGTGGAGCTTGTCTCTCCCATTCCTTTTGCCTTCAAGTAGAGTTGCAGGTTTTTGTCTTGACTGAAAAATTTCATTGGAATTCACTCTTGGCCTTACACAGAATAGTTAAAAGCTGAGAATACACTTCTTTCTTCTCCTGTCCAACTTGGTAACCGTTGATTTAGCAGAAGCTGTACCTGGACCCTCCCACTTCAGAGAAAATGAAGAGGGACCTCTGTGTAGGCTACTGCTGGTACACTCTTGCTTCCTACTTGCTGGATGCAATTTGTCATGGGGAAGAGGTGGCAGGGAAATGCACTTGGATCTGTAGCTCCTGCCCTGCAGTGTGCTGCCAGGTGCGGCCACAGGACCTCAGGGGATAAGGTATTTTTTGTCTCTTCAGTCTATGAAAGCACAGAAGGAGTTGGGATCCAAAGCTAGCTGCTAGCAGTTCTATGTTTCCTTAAATGACTGGAGCACTGTGAGGTGCCTTGTTGCAGTAACCTTTCAAAAACAGACCCTGAAGTTATCTGGTTAATAAGGAAGCAGTGCACTTGGCTGAGCACTATCCTGAAAGGTGAAGCTTTGTTGGAAGGAGGTTGATGGCCTACAGAACTACAAGGACAAGCACCTTTTGTTTGCCCCAACTGTGGGGACACAGGCCTCTGAAGTCTGTCTTTGCAGCTGGAAGCAGTGTTAGCTAATAGCACAGGTTCTTGAAGGCAAGATATTTGTATGGTGCACAAGTCTATTTCTATAGAAACATCCACCATGGGTAATAATTGCCATGAATAACTTTTTATCCCATCAGGACGCTCTCAAGAAGGATAAGTATATGGAGGGCTGGATTAGAAAAATTAATGCTTAAGTGGAAAGGCTTTACGTTCTTACCAGGCAGTTCATAAGCTCCCCTCACCCCTTGCAGGCATGGTCTGTCAGTTTTTATGAAGATTAAAAACTTAAGCATTGTTAAATGTGTTTCTTTTCAGTAAGGGCTTCTCATACTTACCATCAAGCGAGTCTCCTAAGTGATGTTCAATGGCAAATGGATCTAGGTGGGAGTAGGATTTCTGGAATTGAGGGCAGAAGTTCTGTATGTGCAGCGTCTTGTTTGTGGAGACAAAGCAAACTTCAGCTGTGGATTTGGATAGGCTGTCATATGTACTGCACTGCATCAGCTGTGAGGTTGATGAATCACAGAATCACAGAATGGCTTGGGTTGGAAAGGACCCAGGGATCATCCAGTTCCAACCCCCCTTCCATAGGCAGGGCCACCAAATCTGGTACTAGACCAGGATGCTCAGGGTCCCATCCAGTCTGGCCTTGAACACCTCCAGGGACGGGGCATCCACAGCCTCTCTGGGCAGCCTGTTCCAGCACCTCACCACTCTCTCTGTAAAGAACTTCCCCCTGACATCCAATCTAAACCTTCCCTCCTTGAGCTTAAAACCATTTCCACTTGTACCCATTGAACTGCCTCCACATAAAGGAGTCTGAATTTATCACATGGTGTAGTATTTCTTAGCTATATTTCAGATGTAGTTCTGATTCCTTCAGAATTTACTTTTGTTTCAGAGAATATGAACATCCAGTACAGAAAAGGAAACAAGACCCAGGTTTAATGGCACTTACCATGCTAATGGGTATTATTGTCCCGGAAGCTACACTCAGAAATTTGAAAACCACTGTTTCTTTGCTTAATTTGAACAGCAGTAAAACAATAATGAGTGGAGCAACGTGCACACTGCAGCATGAGTCATTACGAGTAATTTCTCTGCTAGGACGGCTGTGCAGTTCTACAGCGAATTACACAAGATGTTGTGAAAATCTCCATCCTTGGAGGTTTTCAGGGCTCAGTTGGACGGTTACAGCTGAATGTTGAACTAGATGGACTTCAAGAGGTACCTTGCAAGCAATGTCGCCATGGTTAATTTTTCTTGGAACTGGTTAAGACTCAGCTGGAGAAGCATATTTTATTTGGGGTACTCTGCTTCTAAAAGTAGTAAACAGGCTGCCTCCTCTGCCTTTCAGGTGCTCTGTGGGGCCGGGAGCTGTCGGCTGAGGGCAGCTGGGGCGGGTGAGGCACAGCAGCCAGGGAGCCAATAGAGTGATGCAGACAGGTGAGCAGGGGTGGGCTCACAGGTCCCTGTGGGGCTTGTCCAGCTCAAGGTGCTCTGTGGTTCTTGGTGAGCCAGGCAGGAGAATTAGCCCGGGCACACTAGCATTGGTGATGCTCAGGAGGAGCAAGAGCGACCCAACCTGATTAGGGATGTGATTGTCCCTCTGTACTCCGCACCAGTGAGGCCACGTCTCAAGTGCTGTGTTCAGTTTTGGGCCCCTCTCTACAAGAAAGATATCAAGGTCCTGGAGTGTGTCCAGAGAAGAGCAGTGAAACCGATGAAGGGTCTGGAGCACACATCTTATGGGGAGCAGCTGAGGGAGATGGCAATGTTCAGTCTGGCGAAGAGGAGGCTCAGGAGACCTTACCGCTCCCTATAACTACCTGAAAGGAGGTTGTGGCCAGGTGGGGTTGGCTTCTTCTCCCAGGTAACCAGTAAAGGTAATGCCCTTAAGTTGCACCAGGGGAGGTTGGATATTAGGAAAAATTTCTTCTCTGAAAGAGCAGTAATGCATTGGAGCAGGCTGCCCAGGGAGCTGGTGGAGTCACCATACCTGGTGTTTTTCAAGAATGTTGGAGATGCAGTACTCAGGGACATGGTTTGGTGGGCAACATTGGTGGTATGTGGATAGTTGGACTTGATCTTAGTGATCTTTTCCAACCTTGCCATTTCTGTGATTCTATAACTAAAGAGCATCTAAATGGGAGAGAAGAAAGAAATCTAGTAAAGAGGTCTTGCAAGACAGTGTTGAGTGAATACATGTTCAACCTGAAGAAAATTGGCATCAGAAGGAAGCAAACCTTCCCTCCACTATAGCCCTTTACTTACCTGGAAAGAAATAATCTCTGTATACAGTGGACAGAATGAGAAGAAAGGGCTTTAAATTATAGCAAAATGATCATTTAAATTTATGATAGTGGAGTGTAAGCATAGGCCGCCTGAATGGGCTGTGGAGTCTTTCAATGGGTGCTTAAAAGTCTGTTATCACAGAAGAATCATAGAATCATTTGAGTTGGAAGGGACCTCTAAAGATCATCTGGTCCAACTCCCTTGCAATGAGCAGGGACACCTACAGCTAGATCAGGTTGCTCAGAGCCCCATCCAGCCTGACCTTGAATGTCTCCAGAGATGGGGCATCCACGACCTCTCTGGGCAACATGTTATGCTAAGTGCTTCACTGCACTTAGCATAAAAAACTGTTTTCTTATATCCAGTGTAAATCTCCCCTCTTCTAGTTTGAAACCATTTCCCCTTGTCCTATCACAACAGGCCCTGCAAAGCATCTGTCCCCTTCTTTCTTACACCCCCCTTTTAGATACTGAAAGACCACTCTTAGGTCTCCCTGGAGCCTTCTCTTCTCCAGGCTGAACAGCCCCAGTTTTCTCTGCCTGTCCTTGTATGAACAGGTTTCATAATGTATGGCTGATTTTGTTAGTGCATTTGGACAAAATAATAGCAGTATGAATGTCTATCTTGTTACTAATCAGAATAAATAACAATAATTAGAGACATTTGAATTGTGTAAAACTGCACTACCAGCACCACCCCCGCTTTCAAGCAGCATTTGGCTTCCCAGGTATATTTGAGCTGGGCTTCTCTCATGCAGCTGGTGGAAATGCCATGTGGCTGATGCTGAGACCAGTGCAGATGTTTTGGTCTCTTTCCAGGAGTGAGTGTCTTCTGTGTGGTGGCTTGCGGCGTGGGGATCAGGGCTCCGTGGTCCCTTTTCAGTTCTGTTCTGAAGCTGAACTGTGGTCCATGAGGAGTCACGCTCATGTAATGAGTTTTGTTGTAAAATGGAAAATCAAAGGCGTTGTATTTCTCCAGACACTATGGCTCAGTATAGTCATGGCTTTGTGTTATGAAGTACCAGTTAAAAATAGCACTGATTTAGGTGTTGGGATGCAACCTTCCAGCTGTGTTTTTAACCCTGCTCCTCCAACATGTTGATTGCCATTTTAAGTGAAGTTGAAGGTTAGGTACAATTTGTGCTGTCCCTCAACTGTGAATGGTTGTGTTCTGATGCCCACTGGTGGTTCCACCAATAGTCAGTGAAGATTTCTTGCAGGAAAAGTTGCTAAGGAGATTCCTTGCTCAGCAAGTATGAATTTATGGCTTTTATGTGAAAATACAGGGTGACGCAAACTACTCAAGTGTTCCGCCAAAACATACAGCATCACTGAAGGATTCAGAAACAGTAACACTGTTATTCAAAATCATTTACATTTTTAATGCACAGTTTCTGGGGACAAATCTGCCTTATTGTTTCACACAGACTTGAGTAGGTCTTTTATTTTTAATTGATACTTTTTATAATCTCCATCTCCTTGGGATGCTTCAGAGTCAGTGATCTAACACAGACACATCATAAGATACTGCGGTCTCCCTGTGAGGCTGGCCATCTTTATGGCAATCCTGACAGACTCTCTTAGGGCTTGCACTTCGACACAGAAACTCAAAGCAGCTCTTGGTGTAAATCATTCCTGGAGATGAGTAATCACAGCGTTCATGGTTACATTACAGCAACACGGTCCTGAACTTGTGCCACACTGACTTATTCCAGGGAACAAGCTTCTGTTTGGATAGACACTGGGAGATGTTTTCATAAAGAAGGCTTTTAATGAACTCAATCTTTTTTCTTTTTTTTTTTTAATTGCTTCTGAAATGCATTTTGTAGTATGAAGGAAGTCATTTGTTACAGTGTGAATCAGCTGGTGATCAGTGACACAAAGTTCAGCTGGCAGCTGGTTACCAGTGGTGGCCCCTGTGGGTTGATACTGGGGCCAACACTGTTTAACATCCATGTTAACAACCTGGATCGTGGTATAGTGAGTGTTCTCGGCTAGTCTGTGCATAATACCAAACCTAGGGAAGTGAGTGATATGCTTGAGGGCATGTGAACCTCCACAGCCTGGAAAAACGGCCTGGCCAGATCTTCAGGAAGGTCACCAAAGACAAATGCTGAGTCCTACACCTGAGGTGGAACAACTCCATGCAAAAATGCTAGTGGCCAGCTGACTAGAAAGCAGCTTTGCAGACCATCTTGGGGAACGCGAGGCAGCAGTGTGTCGCTGCGCTTAGGAATCCCAACTGCATCCTGGGCTGCATTAGCAAAAGCATGGCCAGCAAATTCAGCGAAGTTGTTCTTTCTCACTTGGTACTTGTGAAGACACACGTGCTGTACCTGTGTTTGCTTTGAGCTCCCCAATTCAGGAAAGACACTGACCAGATGGAGCTGGTCCAGGAAAGGCTGTCATGGTAGTCCAGGGGCTGGAGTACTACCTGTGAGCAAAGGCTTGCTTAGTTTGAGGAAGAGATGGTCTTGGGGAGTTCTCTGCTGCCTTTGACTACTTAATGGAAGAATATAGATGTGATGTAGACAGAATCTTCTGGCTATGCTTTATGATTAAGGTGGATTAACCTTAGTTGGTGCTGTCGGACTGCTGGTCAGGCGAGCATGCTTGGCTCTGCTGTGTTTCTTCAGCAGCAGAAGTTACACCCTATGGGCCACCTTTCCGAGGAGAGAAAAGAGTTCTGAGTAAAATTAAATCCAAAAACTAGCTCATACTTTCTACAGTTCTGGTTCTTACATTTTCTCGTGAATACACAGCTACTGACTATTTTCCACTTGTTTTGCTTTGTTCTGTAGTTTTGAAAAATTGTTCCTGTTCCTGTCACCCTTTGATTCTGATTCATTACAGTCACCTGGGATTTTTCAAAATTGCTGTAAAAAAAAGAGGGGTGTTTTTTTGTTTGTTTTTGATTTTGAGGGGCTTGAAGTTTTTTGTGTTATTTTCTTTTGTGCTTTTTTTCTTTTTAGGGGGGCTGGAGAGGGGTGTTTTTTTGGTTGGTGTGTTTGGGATTTGGATTTTTTGTGAAGATCTTATTCCAGAAATTTCATGCTACTTCCTGTCCCAACAATGCTGTCTAGTTACACAAGGAGAAAGGAGAATGAAGGGTATTTGGAGGAAGAAACAGTGTCTAAGTAGAAATACTGGAACAGCCTTCAAGTGAGACAGCTTTGCCCAAGCGTTGGTAAAAATGCAAAATTATCAAGAAGAATCTAATGGTAAAGGGGCAGCAGGAGTTTGGCTGGAATCATTATTAATAGCAGACTCATTTTACAGTTCCCAAGAAGGAGAATCTTGCTGTCTAATGCTCTCTGAGCAACATACAACTATTAACTTCTTTTTCAGTCACTCTGATACCGCTCAGTGTTATTAAATCTGCCAAGTAAATTGATTATGCATACTTAAACAGTAACTGCTTTGGAACAACACTCAAAGCACGAAACTTGGAGTCAGGTCTGGATTGCCTCTTTCAGGGCAGGAAGATGAGTGTGAATGTCTGCATGAGAGCAGTTATTTTTAATGCATTGGAAATAGTTTAATTTTAAACTTGTTTACATTTGAACTACTAGGCTAAAGAAATTATTTCTTCATTAGTCTTAAGAAGATGAGCTTCTCTATTTAGAGATTAAATGAACTGGGACAAATGAGACCAAATGGCTTTTCCCAAGTGTTTATGGACTGTAATAGTGCACGTTGTCATTTCAGAGAGTCACCTGCACTTTTTCTTAGAGTTTGCTTTCTCTTAAGAGTTTATTAGAATCTTGAAAGTGATGTTTTTGTTCTTGCTTTGGATCGTTTATGTTAAGAGTCGGGGATCTAAGCAATATTTTTCACTTGCATTCTACTTCTAATGGTCCTAATAAGACACTTTCTATTTTAATCTTTTTTATCCTCACAAGTTTATTCCTATCCATGAAAAGCCATGTGAAAGTTCTGACAATTTTGAACTAATTTATTTGCTTGATTTTTCTGTCTTAACACTCTGCGCCTTTCATGTCTGATGACCATCTACCTTGCAACTTACTGTTGCTTCACAACTGGAAGACCTCTTTTGTTACTGCTCCTTCTAATGTCTTTGGAGTTCCCACTGTGCAAATTGTGAGGAGAAAAAAGGTTGTTTTCTGTTTTAAGTTATGCTTTTAAGATTTTTCTTTTAACTTACAGCTGAAGGAGGGAAGCATCATTCTGAAGCACATGTGTGGTGGAAAGTTCATGGCCATTCTGCCTGTGTAGGGTACTTCTGAGGTTGCTGCTGTTGCTAGCATTAATCAATCAGATGGAAAGTAGTTTCCGTAAGAGTGTTGATGAAACATAGGGCATTTTGTCTTTAAGCTACAGGCTTATGTTCGCTTAGAACTGTAATAAAAGTTGAGATTAATTGTGTCATGTTGTATATCATATCTATACTGACTGATCAATGGTAGAAATATGGCCAGAATATGGTGGAAGACTGACAAATATTTTGATTGCTTGGTAAACTAGCATGAAAAATGTGGGAAACGAGACCTAATATTTGTCGGATGATTCATCAGTGAACTGGTGTCAGAAATACCACTGAGCAACTTCCAGTTAGAAACTGCCGTAAGGTGTCCTCTGATTCCTTGCTAAGTCAGATTACATGAGGTCATGGTTGTTTTATAGGGGCTTCTTGATGGATTTCTTCTTCAAAGCGCCTGAATAAGTGCTAACATACACAGCACAGAAGCTGGCTCAGGAGAGCTCTCCTGTATTTCCACTTCACTAAGACTGAAAATCTTCTTGCTCCATCTGCTAACTGGAAACCTAATTGCCCTGACGTTTACCTTACTCCATAGCTGCTTCTTCTGGATGATGTAAGACAAATGAGTATGCAACTCTGGCAGGTGACAAAGAAGCAAAATGCAGAGTTTTAACACGTGTTTTGTCTAATGAATTATCTGAAATTTATTGTGTTTATTGGCTGCTTTGCATAAAGTTAATTGTCACCAAGGCTGCTTATTTACAGTGCCAAACATCACCCATAAATGACGGGACATCTTGAATTCCCTCTAGGGACTAACATTTGCAAGGTTAATCCCTCTTCCAGTGTGTAATGCTTTCCAGATAACTTCCAAGCCTTCACATCTGTGTTATGCAACACACTAGTTGCATTTTGGCTGAGTGTTGTTTTCATCAGAGATCTACGACTGGTACATTTTGCTGAACTTAAGTTTTCTTTTTCTGACAGTCACTAAGGTTGCATACATCAGTGGTCGGCAGTGGGCCATTAACACAAATTAAGAGGACATGACTCAGCTGCACAAGCAGCCATCAAGGCAGTGCTTTCTTCTGACTAACCTCTACTGACTTAGGGACAATGTAGCTTGCTTCTGGCTGGCTGGCTGGTTTTCAGAGTGTTACAAAAGCCCTACCAATGTTGTTTTGCTTGTTCAGTTCCAGACCAACATTGTGTGACTGGTGTTCTCTTGCCACTGTTATCCAAGTTCAGTTATGATAGAAGAAAATGAGCCATAAAATTGTAAAGCCAATTGCAAACTCCACAACGTTCAGATTTCTTGACTAGGCTGTTGGTACTGGTCTGCTAATTTGTTAAGGTCTATTTTTGTTCTAGAAAAAAGATTCCCGGAACGTACGAAAACATGTTATGCTAGGAAATAATGGCAAGAGTTAGACTTTTCCACTCACAAATGAACATATTGGAGACTCTCATTGTACACATGGGTTTAAATACACAACAGTTTTAAGTTGTACTAATTCCCTGTATATGAAGTATAATGAAACTTAAGTGAAAACAAAACCCTGCTGCTGTTTGTTTTGTTTAGATATTGGCAAAGTTTGAAGCATGCTTTTTCTTCCTCCTTTCATAACTATTTCAATAAAGTGCAGACAAAGTTAACCAGAAATTACTCTCTCCTCATTTGTAAGTGAAAACAGGCATCTCTACTGTCCATTGTTAAGGTAAGCACAGTATTAGTGTATTACAGAGGTTTTTTTTCCTGATACAGAACTCTTTTTTTTTTCAGCCTTCTTGAGAAGTTGAGCATGGAAGAGTGTTTTTGGTATAGGTTTTTTTTTTTTGGAGAAAAGAATTTGTTTTAGAAAGAACAACTAAAGTAAGGGCTAAAAGTCTGTGAAGGTAGCATATGCACATCTGATTTCTTCAAACTTAGGGGAGGTACTCAGCATAATTCATCTATCTCATACTGTGACCTTGCTTGAAATTGCCATTCTGACTGAAGGGCAAAAAGTGGTCTACACTACACATTGACAGAACCTCAGAGCCTATTAATCAAAGAATGAGAAATCTTCAGGGGCTGAAAATCATGTGCTTCGTTGTTTAGCTTGTATCATGGTGTATTCATGATAACTTTTATATTCGTTCATACACCATGTCTAGTTAGTGTGAGCCCTCTGAGCTGGGCCTTTTCTGCTTTAAAGCAGAAAGCATATCACAAATCCGCATTACCCCAGTACCTCAGATAACTTTCTTTCAACTTCTTTCATAGCTGTAGATTGGCAGTCAAGGTATGTCTTTGGTTAAGCTTTATGAAGATGAAACTCTCAGTTAAATCAGAATCCATTTCTCGAACCATATCATGATGGGCTATCTTCATACCTGTCTCAACGTGGAGTGTCTTCTAATGAGATTGAAGACACAATCTTTTTAATTATAGACACTTTTTTCACTGTTACTGATATCCTTTGAATTTCCAACATTATTTTTGTCTGCCTCTATTTCCTCATAGCATTTTGCTTTTTTATTCATCACTGTTATATCTGCCACCTTATACTTTTAAAGTTGCAAGTAACTTTTTCCAATAATTACTTTCATTATTGTAGTGAGTAAGAGGATATAAAAACAAGGTACATTCACTGCAACTACAGGAGCCTAATCTGAAACCAGACGCTGTGCTGGAATAGAGCAGTGGAGAATCAGGCCCGAAGTAATGATTGATTTTAATTTATTGTAAACATGGGATTTTTTTCGAAGCAGCAGTTTTTTTGGATGAAAAGTACCCAGAATGTCTGAATTGACTCTAACATTACAGCCATCCAAAACATTCATAATAAAATCCAAACCAGCTCAAACATACTTGGTTTTTAGTGTTTCATTATAAACCCTTAACTCAGCCAAGGTTAGCAAGCCTCTGAAAATCTGGCCAGAACTGTGAGGGAATCTAAGAATGAGCGAATCTAGGTCATTTTATTCTTTGTGGATGGAAACATGTAAAACTTGACAGTTTTACATGCTTTCAGCTTTTTAGCCAGGCAAAAATTCAAAGTTGAATTAACTTCAAGTGAGCAATATAGCTAAAATGAGCAGCCTGTTTCCTGCATTTGACTTGCGTGGTCCAGCCCCGTGTCTGAGTTGACTTAGGTTTTGGTGTCTCACATTGGATCCACGATGGCAAGAACAGCACTCATCACTAATCGAGGATTTGGCACAAAATAAATCTGTAATTATGGTCTTTATTTGGCCTCTTAGGGTGTTACTTCAGAGCACATAGCAAACAGGGAAGACAACTAAGGGCAAGTTTTCTAGGAGAGGAGGATGAGTTGACTTTCCCATTAACACTGTGGTCTGTTACAGTATGTGTCACAAGGGCCTGGGAGGGGAACACTTAGTGGAGCTATCACTGTGATTGTAAGCAAAATGCACAAGCTAGGCACACAAAGACAAGGATTTTCTGTCTCCAGTACAGTGCTCTTGTTTATCCCCAGCGTTGGCACGTTTCTGATGGGCCTTACCAAGAGAGGAAGAGTGGGCCTGGTATACACACTGTGCTGAGCTGTGATCTAGGGAAGAAGCCTGTTCCTAGCTGACCTAGTGGAACATATAATGTCATTAACCGTGAGATTTGGTAGAATTTCTTGTAGTCTTCATCTCTAAGTATTAGGAATGCATTAATGAGTAGGTAAATAAGTTCTTAGAAAGTTTATACTCTGGTGGTAGAGGGCCCCTTTATTTCTGGTAGCCTGTCGCCAGTTTGAAGCTTATTCGAAGGTAAAACAATCCTGTTTGGAAAATACAGGTGGAAAGCTGCTGCCCACATCTTGCCTCGTACTTCTTTGGTCTTATCCTGCATAACTATGGTGTCATAGGACTTCTAAGTGCAGTGGAGGCACCTACATGAGTACCGAACCCTTCGCTGACACAGTAGACATGTTATGGGTATGTCACAAGTGTCAATGGTTTACGGGCGTTAGGCCCGATTCCGTGACGGAAGGGGATGGGGGACCCACGGGTCCACGTCCCGGGGAAAGGGGAAAGGGGTAAGGAGATGGCCCTGAGAGCAAAGAACAGTGGCAACAATCTGAGGAGAAACAAACTAATTTACTAAATAAAATATCGGAATGCAAAACAACACACTATAATACAATATAATTACAATTTAAGCTGATAAATCCAATACAGAGAGAGAGAATGTCCCAAAATCAAGGTAGGCCTTACTCTACTACCAACGATAAGACGGCTGGAGAGCGAGGTGCTGCCAAGACGAGAGACAGCAGAAAAAGGGGCGAGGTCTCATGATCTGTAAGTTTTTATACTGTGAGCTTTTATCTTTTCCCTCCGGCTGGAAAATGGTAACAGAGGAGCAAAGTGCCGTGGGGAATGTAGTAGTCCTTCTCTTCTGAGAACCAGGTATATTCACTACATGATGTTATGATGTGGAGAACCAATAACCGAAAATCATAAAACCATGACACACAGGGGACTGCACACACAGAAAATTTTTTGTGGCTACTTCATAGTAACAACTGATAAGTCTTTATTTTTTTAATAGTATCTATTATAGCTGTATTGAGTATCTGGGAGAACTTAGGAAGTTTCACAACATCAAAAATCATGGTTGTGAAAGCAGTCTTTTGTTGGGATCTGGACTTAAAACCATCATTTTGTATCATAAATCACCAGACTAGTAGACAATTCAAAGTACCAATTATGTACAAAATCACTTTGGATGCTGTGATATTAGTGCTAAAATTACTCTATTGCCTCAACCAGCAGAAACTCTTAGCAGGTTTTTTTTGTTAGTTGGTTTTCTGTGTATGAGGGCGGTGTTTGGCTTTTTCTGTTTGGTTGATTTTTTTTTGTAAATTCGAAGCAAACTCATCTTCTGTGCTTCTGCCAGTAGGAGTGGTTTGCAGACACTCGTAGGACAAAATGAACATCTGGATAGAACTGCAGAAAGTAAAAATGAAGTGTGACTGCAAGATGTCCTGGGAAGGCAGTTTGTCTTACCGCATGAATATAAATATTCTTCACGATGAGAATGGTGTTTTTACCCTTCTCATAAATATGGGAGATGAGAGACAACAGTATGAGAAAGTAATTGAAACAGTGATTGATATTTCGGTATTTTAGGAGCTTGTGTAGTGGAACAAAAAATCCATTTATTTTAGCAAGTTATAAAGGGAAGAATATTCTACATCAGCTTTGCTTGAATATTAATTAAAGCAGCTGCCTGCAGAATTCAATTCTGATTAGTGAGGACTGAAGTGATTTTAACAAGGCCATTTATATCTAACTGGGATTGAGGCATAAGGCAAAAAATATGAGAAAAAAAGAGATGGTAAAGACGCTAAATAGCCAAGTACTCCTGTCCTGACGTTACTTTCAAAAAAGAGTGGATTTTCCTTCCGACCATTTAATTCATTTATTTAAATTGCTGCTAAGAGGTTGCTGCTTGTAGAGGGTGAGGCCAGATTGGTAGCTTGCAATCAGCTTCCAGGTTGCTCGTTTGTTTTGTTTAAACTCTTGCTGCTCGCTGCCGGCCTTGTGTTGTTGGGGCGGGGGAGGTTGTTGCCAATCAGGTTCCGTTGGCTCCCTCTAGTGGCTGACTGGGAAATAAGTACAGCAGCAGCGGCCTTCGTCGTTTGCTTGCTTTGCAAGCGAGCAGTCCTTTCCCCTGCTCCATCATCTGGTTGTCTCTGCATTTTGTTGTTTTTACATTTTCCGCATGTGTGTGTTTCTGTGTTAGATCAGGATTCTGCTTGCATATCTCACTATGTTTATAGTACATCCCCAAAAGTTTCATTTCCAGAATTACACAGCTGATGAAGCTGCAGTTGCAATGGAATGTACAGCTGCACAGTCAGTGATTAGAAGAACTCCTTCAGATTTTTTCTAATGAAACATACCTTCACCTGTTGTTTAGTGGCCAGTATTTGCTTTCTTCATTTCTTTGCTTGCTTTTTTTTTTTTAACACAATGCAGACATTACCATTTGTATTGTTACAGAATAGAGCCTGCAGATACTTTCACCCTGTATACTAAAAGCCTGCCTTGTCTCTCCCCATTTTTATTCACGTCAGATAATGTTAAACCATAAGGCAAGGTCACTGAGATTTCTGTGCATTAATGATCTCTGTTTGCTTTGTTGGATTTTTTTTTCTCTCTAGCAAGGTTTCACAAAGATTTTTATTGCTAATGTAGATACTGCAATTTAGGATATTCTGCCATCTGATTTCTGTTCTTAAAGACTTTGTTTCTGCAAGTGCCTCTTAATGGCCTGGCATGGGTTTTCTTCTGTTACAGTAGGATGTGAATCTTTGCTTTTGCCAGCACGTGTTCGTCAGGCTGCTCCAAGACACTTTTTCACATGTGACTGAACTAGATCATCAAATATTTAATGAGTAGATTACGCTGTCTTTGTTCTTAAAATGAGGGATTAAAACCACTTTGTTCATCTGGTTTTAGAAACATTTGTCCCTATGACTAGAAGACTTTTATGCTTAAAGGGAGTTAAATGAAAAGTTATTAGTTGCTAGAGGGCTTTGAACTTTTATCTGTATGCCAGTTGTGATGTAGTTGATAAGTATTAAAAGAACAGTTGTTTCAGTAGTTTTATTTTTGTTGGAGTTGTTTTTTTTTTTTTCAGTGTGGTTTTTAGAACTTGTTTAAATTACAAAAGATGTGAAATATTTTGCAGAATATTAACCAGGGCCTTCACAATTAGCATAGGTTAGCTGCAGGCTTGGTCATGAAATTGAGTGGTGTTGAATGGTATTGAATCTAAACCATGGAAATCTTTGTCCTCAGTTGTCTAAGATTCAGTGATCAGTAGATGTGCTGATCTTTCTGATGTCCACCCTTTATTTTAGCTTTAATCTGGAGTCCATCCCTGTGTTTTGTTCTGTCCATGTCCATTCTTGCTGAAGAGTTCCATGTGGGCTGCTGCTAACATTTGGTCCTGTCCATGACTGCTACTCACATGGCCAATTCTGAAACTTGTTTGAAATGCCTTCTGTCCTAAAGCAAAGCACTCCAGAGCTGGTGGGAGCTACAGAGAACAAGAAGGCTTGGGGCAGACATTTGCTCCTCTGACATACTTAGGTTTACTTCTGGTCTGCATCAAATGAACCCTATCATTGGAGGGCTTGGACAGTCCCCAGGACATGTCTATAGGTACCAACATCAAAAGTTTCGTGGCTTAGGCAGCAGGGTGCCCAAATTCAGTAGAAGCTTTTAATCAGGTCGTATTTTGATTATTTTTATCAACTTAGTAGTTGCTCTAAGGAAAGAAAGAAAATCACCCGGGTTTCTTTAATATTTTGGGTTTTGCCTCCTTGTCAGCTGAGTTAGAAAACCAGCTTAAAATCTTCCATCTCACTCCAGCTGGCCAGTCTCTGCTTGGAGCAGAACCACAGGTCCGTCAAATGAGTGATTTCGGAAACTACTGACCCTCTAGGGATATTAGGAGTCCACTGCCTAATGATTTTAAAGGATTTTGAATGTGCATTTGTTTGCAAGAGAACTAGTTGTTTAACCTCTAGAATTAGTGCAGTCAGGCATGCCGTGGAAGTGTGACTAGGCTGCCTGAGACGAGTGGTAGCGCTCCCTGCTGCTTGATGAGCCAAGAAGAAAACCACATTCCTCTCCAGCACTGCTTCTACTGACCAGTCCATTCTCTGTCAAAGGATGGTGCTCCACTGGAAATCAGGATCCAATGGGAGATGCTGGTGCTCTCCCACTTCTCAGTTCAGTTTGGGAAGCAAATGAAAATATACTTCCCACATCACCAGAAAATGCGCTCTAGCTGTATTTACCATCCACAGAAGAGTTTGTTTGGAAATGTCTTCTTGGGTTTTGTTGATCTGTACTCTAATACATCATCAATATCAGAATTATGCATATGAAAAACCTCTTCAGCCACCTTTCCTTTGAGAATATGTTTATGTTTTGTTCAAATATGGAACAAAGCTGAAGATTGAGTTCTTAAAAACTTGTCTTTGTTTTACCACGAATATTTTAGGGACGTGGAGTTTCTACATTTCACAGTTTTTAAAAGTCACTGGAATTAAATAATTGGCACCATTATATCTTCAAAGGATAGGTGCTTATTCTTCAACTTTAAGGAAAATCTAAATACACTTATATGCCAAGTAACTTCTGACTCATCTCCTAGGCTTTTGATAGTGTAACTTGGCTAGGCAGTTAAATGGCTTGTCCTGCATTACAAAGTGGCCATTGTCAGAGCTGGGATTAGGATGAATGTTTCTGGTTTTTGCTCACAGTGATTAATACCATCAAAGTAAATCCTGAAGCCTCTGACCTTTGTTAATAATTTTCATATGTCAGTAAGTACTTAATGTAGCAATCTGTTGGGCAATAGTAGGAAAACATCTATTGTGTGTTTCCTAATTTTGGTTTTCAAGGCACAGAATTTTTTTTCTCACGTGGCTCAACAGTCTCAGATGCTGTTCTCAAACTTTGGTACATACAAGTGCTGTGGTAAAGGAACAGTCTAGGTTTTAACAGCATGTATTTTTTTTCTATATTATGAGCTGCAATGTGTATGTCTTAATCTCACAAATCAGACTGTTGTTTTTTTTCTTTTTCTCACTCATTTCTAAAAGTCTTACATCATTTTGAAAGTGGTCAGTTAAAGAATTGCTCTCCCTTTTGCAGACAGTGTTGTGCTGTACAGCTTTGTTTGATACAGACTGGCTTTTGGAGCTATTACATATAATCAGCAAGGATACATTTCCCCCAGCTCTTTCTTGAGCAGAAAGTTGCCAGATTATTTAATAGCCTGGTTTTTTTAGTTTGTATTCTTCAAACTGTCCATCGGATTCTTAATCGGTGAAGTAATTTCCACATGCAGATGGTTCATGCCTTCATAAACGGGCTTGCTTTTCTTTTCTGGATTCCTAAAGCCAATTAACAAATGAAGCTATAAGCCAGTGACTAGCCAGTAGTGCATGCAGCCTTCCCGCTCTGCTCCATGCTTCTCCCACCTCCCGTACAGACAGGTAGGCCTGTCCACACTGATAAGGGCTGTGAAGGTGTGTGCTTTCCTCAGGTGTCAGGGTGAATCTAGGTAGCAGCTACATCACGGCTGCTTCATCCTCACAGTTCTTGCCCCAGGCAGTAGCTGAGGCCCTGGGAAAAGCCATGGATTTTGAGGCCTATCTGAGCAGCACTGCGTGGCAAGACAGATCGGTCGCTATCTGCTCTCTTTTTCCCCAGGCTCCTGTCTGCTAAAAACAGATTTCAAATGAGTAAATTGGTATTTGGATCAGAGAACACTTTTGGGGCCCGCTACACAGGAGCCGAGGGCCTGGGGCCCTGTCTCTCAGGAGCTCTGGCTGGCTCTTGCCCCTTGGCACTCCCTCCAGCCGCAGCATGGCCTTCTCCTGCCCAAGGCTGCAGCGAGACGGCTCATGTGCCGCACACATGTCGAGCCACGGAGGAGGAGGGCTGGGAGTCTGCACTGGGTCTGCTGCTGGCCTGCGGCTTGGTTGAGGGAAGAGATGAAAGCAGAAGAGCAGATTCCTTTTCTGTGGGTTATTCTCCAGATGGTAATTTTGGATGGCATTGAGTCAGCGCATAGTACATAAGCAGGCAAAGCTCTTCAGATGTTCCAGTGCAGCAGCTTGATGACCACAGCGGGGAAGACAGAGCTGGCAAGAGTAGATGAGAAGATGCACGCTGGCACCTGGGGAGGTTTGGGTTCCGGGAACCAACAGTTCCAGATATTACTGAACTGCAGTACTCCTTATGAGAATTAAATGGTGTTCTTTCCTTTTTTGGGGGAACATTTAGCAAATTAAGTCATTAAATTCTATGAAAGATGCTCTCCTTGTGTGCTAGCTCTTGCATTAGGCAGGTGAATAATAATTTATTGTCTGTTGGGTTGGTTTTTTTTGCCAGTGTTCCTCTTCTATTCTTTGTAGTTATCCAGGGATATTGGTTAAATGATTGCAAAGATGGCGGCAGAATAATTTTTTTAAAGTTGAAATCAAATTTATGCATAACAGTAATTATTTCCAGACCTAGCTGGTGATGAATCCAAAAGAACAATAATCTCTTTAAAAATATTGCAAAATATCTTTTGAGTTTCTTGCAACGGAAAAGACTGTCATAAGTGCATTTTCTCTCCTGCACAGTCGGGAGTCACAGAACTTTTATTACATATATATGTGCAGATCTTTTTTTAGAACTCCACGTATCAGCTGAAAAGAATAATGAAGGGAATCCATCTCAACATTTGACAAGTTTTTTTTGAGCTTCATTGGACTTGGTATTTAAAAAAAAAAAAAAGAAATCAAGCACCCTTATTTCTAATAAGAATGGCTTCTGCAATTTCCAAATCACAGAATCGTGGAATTGCAGGGTTTTGAAGGGACCTCAAGAGATCATCGAGTCCGATCTCCCTGCTAAAGCAGGTACCCTACAACAGGCCACACAGGTAGGTGTCCAGATGGGTCTTTAATGTCTCTGTAGAGGGAGACTTTACAACCTCTCTGGGCAACCTGTTCCAGTGCTCCATTACCCTTACTGTAAAGTTCTGCTGCTTGCTAGTACAGAACTTCCTTTGTTCAAGTTTTTGGCCATTGCTCCTTGTCCAAATGTTACATTTAATTATATGCTTTATATCCAAAGCTGAGTGGGCCTCTATCAAATCTGTCTTCTCCTACTGGCACTTAGAAACAATTACCCTGAACCTTCTCTGTAAGGTAAATAGCTTCAGCTGCTTAAATTTCATAGTTTGATGTGGCTCTTGCTGATCTCTCTTCAGTTCTTCCATACTATTTGTGTTATGGACAGCAGAACAGCGTGATACGCTAGCAGAGGTTGCCTTACTGCCAAATAGAGACAGTATTATCTCTCTGTTTGGCATTTCCTTATCCACATACCAAACCACAATTCCATTGTGGTGACTCATGGAAGAAGGTAATATTGGATTAGGTACTTTTTCTGTGGAATTGAGGGATAAAAATCTAATACCTTTGCAATAACCTTCTGGTTGAACAGAAGAACCCTGAACTGCAGTCTGTAACAGATGCTTTTCTTGTTTGTGTCATGTAAGAGTGATATTTGTAGTGCATCCTTACTGGCTTGTATTCCATGGGAGTTACAAGAAGAATAACAGGATGATATATGAGGCAGCATAGGCAGAACCCTGATGAGGATCACTTGTAACCACTGCCAGCTTGGCTGATCACAGGAACTAGGAACTTCCAGAACTAAAATCACTATGTTTCCTGCACTGAAGAGACAAGCTCCAAGATGAGCTGTGAAGGCTCTCTGCAGGGTTGGGGGGGGATGTAGAGAGTTAAACCAACAAAGAAAACCTGATTCTATCCCATCTTGCCTGTCAGAGAGTATGCTGGTAAGTGTGATGTTTCCATTTCCCATCTGAACTGCTGCAATCAGCACTTCATTTCTGTTTTGCCTTTTAGAAGTGTTGTTGATTTTGATTAACTGAAATAGGCAGCATCTCAGCACATACTTGATTCAGTGCTGCAGGGACTCCAGAATGAAGGCAAACCTAGCAGAGCAGAGGTGCCTGAGTTGGATCAGTGGCAGCACCTTGGCAATATTTTGTTTGGGACCTGTGGCACCTGAGATGTACATTATATTAGCTTTGTCAAGAGGGAACTGACTCTTTTGCTGTTGCACTACAATCTGTCTCTGTAAACCTTGGATGCTATTTCAGTGCATAGGTTTTACATCTAAGAATGTTAACATCAAGGGAATCCAGAACTTAATTGCTAACAAGTGAAACAGATACTTGGAGCACAGTAGAGCAAGGAGGTAGATGGATAGGGGAGAAAGAACTGGAAGAACATCTCTTTCTGTTTTTTCCTCTGAACCACCAAATTGTTTTTTAAGAAGTTAAAGGAAACCAAGCAATCACACACTGCCTGTATATATATATATATGTAAATATATATGTATGTATGTATTTATTGCATATTTGGGATACATTATGTCTCTCTCAGGGAGTTAAAATCTTTCTTACCACAGATTTGACAGTTCTGTCACACTTTGGCCTTGTTCTGATCAGCATGATTGGCCAAGAGCATCACCAGCCTGGAGGACATCACTGATATTTGATGCCTTAATAAACAGTTCAGAGGCTGTGAAAGGAAATATAAACAATAGAGAAGTTTCTAGTGTATATACAAGCACAGAAAATAACCTACATTCCTTAAAGACCTTGTTTAGGGTGATTTATTAGTATTGCTTAAGTAAATCACAGACAGTTGAGGAGGGCTTGCCTGGCAAGTTTAAGTACTTTGATTTGGGAATGGGAAACAATTAAAAATCACTGCTTGCAGATAAAGGGAAGGATGCTGCTGACTTGAAAGGCAGCGCTGAGCTGCATCTTCCTGATGTAACTTTGGCAGGCACCCCACTTTGCAGTGGGTAGTGTGCTTCACTTGTGAAGAGAGGTAATTTATTTTTTGGACCAAATAATACCGTATAATGGCTGGGTGGAAGATAAGCTTTTGGACGTACAGTCCTTCTGTAGATCCAGAATAGCTGCAGCAATCTTCACAGCTCGTTAACAGTTTAACAACTGTTTGGAGAGCAGATGGGCTGCCTTGGTCCAGACACCTGACACAGAAGCGATTGGTGACTTTAAAGCAAGAGGCAAGGTGGACAAGTGCTATGCTGTTTTAGAAGATGTCATGACCTGAAACTTAAGTTGCCTGTGAACTGTAGAGAGGCTACCTGGAAGGAGGGAGGGGACCTGTGAATACCCTAAGACCAATATTCCTACTGAGACCATGGTTTTGTTTATTTTACGTTTTGGAATCCAGTATAACCTGTATGAATTTTGCTTTCTAGATTCTCTTCTGAGGGGATTTTATACTCTTCTTTAAAGGATCCAGACTGAGTCCACGTGTATGTGGGGCTGTAGGGTTTTTTTTTTTTTTTCCTCTCTGGTAATTGGATATTTCTGCCATTTATCAACTATGAATTCATTCAGGCATCTACTGGCTGCTGTTTCTTACCCACAGAGCTTCCCTTAGGGTGTTTCATCCACCAGATGACATATGCTGCTTATTGGGATGCACAAGACTTGGCTTCTGTTGTGTAGCTGATTGGGTTGCGAAGGGGATTTACCACCACAGCTGTGGAGTTGTGTCGGAAAAATGTGTTAGTCCAAGCATAGTTTAGTTCCGCTTGACTCATATAGTTTAAAAGCATCAATAAATTTCTGATATCGTATGAATTTAGCAAGTTGAAGTCTTGTTTAAAAGTGTAATTAGAGACGAGTGAAGGTTTCTAGGGAAAGTTTTCTTTGAGGCCAGTATGGGCTGTGGTTGCCATTCAACCTAGCTGAAGTGATCTGGCTGCACATCACCACTTTGGTGAAGTGTTCATTCTGGTTCTTGTCTGCCATCACTTCCTTTGACTTGTCTAGCAGACCGTGTACGGACCATACCTGTACTTTGGCATGGGTAGATATGAGCAAAATGTTTAAACTCCATCCTCATTCTCTCATGTTATGCTCATGAAAATAAGATCAGAACCTTGTCCCTGTATTGCACTTTTACATAAAAGGAGCTCCAAACTTTTGTCTTGTGAACAAAGTCTTCCAGCGCTCCATGTTTGTTAAGTCTTCATTTTATGAATACCTACACAGAAATTTTGCTAGGAGAATGTATGTAATGTAGCCCTCTTCATAGCATCATGCAAAAAGGTCAATTGATTTATCCTCTAGTAATTCTAGGTGCTCCTTTATTCTGTAGCATCTTTAAGAAAGGCCGGTGAGATACCCCATCAGTCAGTAGCAGGATGAAATGTGCCTTGATTAAGGCCTCCCCCAGAGGGGTAGTTTGATGCATCCAATGCAGTGAGAGGTAGTTTGGTACATCCTGTGCCTTGGGAAAGGTGCTACAAGCCTTAACGTGTAGTTCTCAGGACTCTCTCTCTCTTATTTTCTCATTAGATGGCCAAAGCATTTTGGCAATAGTTGGCCTTGGGATGAGTTGTGTACTGACTATATGCCTGGTTTTAGTTACAGTATTAAATGAATGTGACTGTGTTATCTGCTTATATGTCCAATCCAAAAACTTCATACAATGGACACGTTTGTATGGCAGTAAAGATTACTTGGAAATAACATGGAGCTTCATCCAGCAGTATGGAATATGTGCTTACAAAGTAAGATTGGATTTAAGCGTGTTGTGCTTAGTTTTTCATGGATGTTTTCCCTGTTCTCTTTTAATTACACTGAAACAATTGGGATTTTATATACCATGTTTCAAGAAAGAGAATTTATAAGTATAATTTGAATCAATCTTGTTGTAAACAATGTCATTTTCTTCACAGTCGCATTCACCATGGGAGCATATTTTGTACTAAAGTGAGGAGGATGCATGTGGGGAGAAAAGTTTATAAAGATTGAAAAATAAAGGCAGTAGAAATGATTGCTTCTAACAGTCATTCAAAGTTGCTGAACAGTTGAATTCATCTGTGAGCAGCAAGAATAGTGTCTGGGGAGTTATATGGCAATAGCAGTGAGTACTTAAAACATTTCTCCCCATGGAGATTTTGCAGTGGTTCCATACTGTTCATTTAAAAGTCATTTGTTTGGGAACAGAAGTGTATTATTTCATGTATCTTACAAGTCTGCGGAGGCTGAGAGTGATTCAGAACCTATACCTTCATCTCATTTCCAATGTCTGGATATTCTGTTTTTGAAAGCAAAGGTTAAGCACTGGAAATCCTTTGCCAGACTTCTCTAAGTACCTTCACATTTCAGTTTTGTTGTCCTGAAACTAACTGCCCACGGATCTCTTTATTTGATTTGTGGGTCTAGTCTTGTATTCTCTTTCATTCTTGTTGTATATTTCCCAGTTGCAGCATGTGTCACTGCTATTGAGGGTGTAGTGTTTGTGACGCATTGCTCGAGTTCATGACAGCAGAGTTGTCTGTCAGGTCTTCCTATAGCAAACCTTGGGTTAGCTTATTCTCCTAGCATCCCCAGCACGTGAGGTGGGGAAGCATGACACCTATTGGCACTTCCGGTGGCTGCATTTGGCCTCTAAACACTGTCCTCATTCTGACTGCAGCACAGCACATCCCACCTAAGGTTCATTTAGCCATTCTCACTGGAATGTGAGAGAAGAGACTGTGGTACTGCTTTGCTGAACTGCAAGCTAGAGCCAAACTTCTGAGTGGAGGACTCAACTGTGAGAGTCATGCAGTGCTGTGACACAATAAGAAGCTATTACAGCTGGAGCATTTTGGCAACTTAGTGAGTGATGCGGCTCCACTTGGAGTTGTATAAACCCAGGTGATGGTGTGGAACCTCCTGTGTCTGGCTTGGCATTGAAGAAATTTATCTTGTAACTCTGTTCTCTGGTGTGACAGGTTTGTAGTCTCCAGAAAAGCAGAAGCAAGCTGTTAATCAAGGGCAGCTGCTATTTTGTTGCTTGAACTTAGGAAGTTTTCTGCAAGCAGAAACATGCTGGAACATTTCACCTTATGAAATATCTGTTCCTCAGCATTTGTGTTATGTTCTGCAGAGTTGCGGTCTGTTTTGTTGTGATGTTCCTTAATGCTTCTGACTTTGGAGAGCCTTTCTGTCCACATGTGTGTTCGAGTAGTGCCATTGCACTTCCTACAGCTTGGCATATTTTTTTTCTCAAGTTTGAGTAATTTTAGGAGTATGTGGAAACCTTTAATCTTGTTAAATTATTGGAAAAGGACTAAGCACTGGAGTAAGCACAGTGTACATCTAAGTTGTCCAGCATCTCAGGTAGTGGAGCAGAGGAATTTCTGAAGAACTGGTCATGTTTTTCTTTCCAGAGAACATAGAAGCTTTGGTTTGTGCCCATCCATACAGTACTGCATACCCAAGTTTTGTCTGCTTTAGAACTACAATAGCACTTAAAGGAGAAGGATGCAATTGATTTGCATTTTTTCCACCTTTAGAGGTACAATATTCATTAAAAGTCATTAGAAATCTTTAAATAGCTGCTATAACTGACTGAAATGTGCATAAAATAGTATTTTTATGACATCATCAAAATGTACATACTTTATAGCTGCCATACATTGTTGCATTTCCATAGGATAACTACTGAATTTATGGCAGGTTCTTGGGTGTACATATGCCAAAGTCGGCATACCAGTTTTCCAACGTTATTAGAACTGGTGGTCAGAAAAGAGAGCAGGAGATTCAGTAACAGCAAAGTTACATTTCTAGGATGTTTCTCCTCCTTAGTTATTTCCACAAGGGTGCAAACATTTACCTTGTATAAGACAGCTTTTATTTCCTATCTGGTATTTCTATGTTTTGAGAAAATCTTACGCAAAATCCAAGAATCTATTTTCTAAGCTGTAGATACATTGCTTATGCTCAGAATGGACTCTGCAAGGACAAGGGTATTTTTTGTTTCTACAGCAATACAAGGCAAAGTTGAAATTGCATGAGTGGATCACAGTCTGCTGTTTTTCTTGAGACACTTCAGCTGTGCGAAGTGTCAAGCTGGAAGTCATGCAGATTTATTTCCATGGTGCGGGTGAAATGCTACAATGGTGCAGAAGACTACGTTTGCGTCTTCATTGTCTTTCTTATGCCACATTTCAGAAACTCAAGCAATTGTTTATGGCAAGTCTGGATGTAGTGTCTGGAACAGAGCATTCAGAACTGATGGCTCCCAGAAATCCGAGTGCTTGCATTATGCATGGAAAGCTTGGCTCCATGCAGAATTTCCAAATGGGCAAGAGCTCTTCCATGTGTTTTTCGGAAAGAGATGTAAATAGCATCCCTGAAAAAGTTAATGATGCGCTAACCTAACATATAAAATTTGTGGAGTTGCCTTTAAATATGCTAAAGACATTATGGCTTGAGAAAGAAATTAGTGTCTGGCAAATTATGGGTTTGCATGTAAAGAACAATGGTGTCTTAAACATAAAGTAGACTTATGGGAAAATCCGAGCTGTGTGCATTTCTACACTGCAAATGCTGCGATGAGGGCAGCGTGAAAATACCCTGGAGCATTTCTGGAAACTTCAATTGAAAAGATGAGGAGTAAGCACAGAGGAGGACAGTGTGGGGCAGTCCAGTGTAGAGCATTACTGAGACTTAGAACAAGCAGAGAGAGCTGTAATCAGCTTCTATCACAATTATTTTCTTGCTGTCATGAGACAGAATTTGGGCCATGTTCTCATCTCAGAGCACTGTAGTGTGAATCTGAAATTACAGTTAAGCCAAGGTTGAGAATGGCTTACTGGACAAATTCTAGTCCTTCAGCTCTTATATTAGTATCTCTGTTTCTCAGATACGGAATCTCAGAGTAAGCAGAGAGGAATGCTTTTCTTGGTCAAGGAAAGTTTTCCTGGACAGAGGAGAGTGAAGGCATCAGTCCAGTTTCCATCAGAATTGCCCTTTCATTGGTACTTTTTGTCTTACTTGGGGCATGAAATATTCTAAGAAGCAATTGGACAAGCTGGTTAAAAATTGAAAATGAAACACCTGATTTTGGTGGTAGAATCTGATTAAGAATTATTGGCTTTATAATAAAGTTTACTATTTAAAAGACACTATTAAAGGTGAAATTCAATTTTCTCTGTAAAGTTTATATGATCATGTTTATTAACATTGCTTTCCCTAGGGTCGCTTACGTTTTGTTTAAGTAAAATACATAAAAAGTTAAATACTGGTCTGGCTGGGTTAAGCCGGTTATATGTTAGGGTCCTTTCCTTTCGTCATTACTTTTTTGTGAAGATCAAGAGTTCCTGCATTGGAGTGAATGCCCGTGTTCAAGAAAACTTTCTAGTCACATTGAATCGGAGTGGAAGTGGAATAGTTTTGCCACTCGTTAATACAAGCAGCGCTACAGAACATTATGCAGTATGAATGTAAACTTGAGTAATTTTGGAAGAAGTTGCAAGTAAGCATGTTGAGTTCCAGATGAAATAATGTTTTATGTTGGCATCCAGTAGGTCTCGTTGCAAGTATAAAAATAGCAAATATACTAAGCATTTCTAAGTTACTCCAGCCTACCACGTAAAGATTTTCTGAATTCTTTCAAAACAAATCGAGTAAATGAACACCATGTCTAAATTCTGAACAGTTTATAAGTTCATAAGTTTCTCTTCTTAAGTCCCTGATTTTTCTACTTAAGAAAAAAAGGAAACAAAAATCAGTGTTAAATTGTTCGCTCTCCTCAGGCTTAAGCTCTTGAATCCTTTTCATTTGCACTTTTTAATGTAGACTTGGCTAGTGAAGCATCTATTTTTGTTCAGGATACAGCATGAAATGCACTTTGTTTGACGCTGCATTGAGCTTTTCCTCAATGAGCTAGGTAAAAAGGCTTGCGTGCGATGAGTGTGTGACTTAAGGAGACAAAGTAAACTTTCTGATGGTAAAAGCTAAAATTTGAAGTGTCTCTCTTTAAAGATACTTAAGAAAAACTACTGTCACTGAAACTATTGCACAACACCGTCTCCTCCTCCAAAGAGGCACATAGGAGAGTCAAACTTGATACTGCATGCGGGAGTGCTTTGGTTAGGCACAGCTGTTTAACTTGGAATCCAGTATTTTAGACCACGCACTTTCTGCTTTTGTTTTCCTTTTGTTTCTGACAAGGAAAGGGTTTTCCAGGGGGAAGGGGTGTTAGGTGTGCTAGAGGAGGACATATTTGCACTTCTTTCCCTCCTAATTGGCTCATAATTTGGCTCAATTACAAGCTTTGTAGAACTGTTAACAGCGTTGTACCTCGTGAATTGGACAAGTGCCTGCTTTTTTCTTTAGCAATTTTGTTTCTCCAGTTAGCTTTGTACCATTTCCTTCCTAGCTGTGCAAAGGTGACAGAGGCTGCAAAAAGCCAATTAGAGCATGAAGAGCTGGGAATATAAAACAGCGATACAGGTCTGCTTTTGAGCTTTGCATCTGAGGGGTTTGAAAGTGAGGAGCATCAAGTTTCCTCCCAGCTTGCTGTCTACAGACTGGACCTGGAAGAATGAAATGTGGCTGCTTTATCAGGAGAGAAGAGGGTAGCCAAGAGGAGGGCAACTGCAAAAGGACCAGCGGGCTCTAGGGAGCATGGAGCAATAGGTAACGCACATGTGGCTCTTCATCTTTTGTTCTTTGTGGCTGATGCCTGCTGAAGAAATTAATTCTTTATTCTGTTTTATAACGTCAGAGATTAGGCAGTGCTGTGCTCTGTTGCACAGTCCATTCACAGTGAGAAGTAAAAGCTGTGATGAGCACGTGCTTACCTGTATTCTGAAGCAGGGGCTTTACAGTTGTTAGTACTATGAAAAATAAGGAGTATTGTGAAAAACACTACAGGAGATTAGGGCAATAGGCAACAATTGCTTAAGGTGAGATCTTTCAAAATGTGTACTGCTTACGCCAAGAAGAGAATGGAAATTGAAAGGTAGGGCTGAGCAGTGTGCTCTTGGTAAACAGATGGGTGGAGATGTCTCTTGCATAAACATTTAAGCTGAGCAGTCAGGCAGACATGAAGCAGTATGACAGCAGTCTTTCAGAAAGAAATAACAGGAGAAGTTGCATGAAGCTCAGAAGGTGAAGCTAGTCAAGAGAAGCAGGCTGAGCTAAATGCATTAGTTTCCTAATTTTTCTGCAGAAAAGTCAACAAAAAGTACTGTGATGCTCTATATACTTGCCATGACAGCAGGATAGGACTTATACCAATTTTGTGTATGTGTTGATAATACTGCTGTTGTCTATCTTGGTGATGGTGATTTGCCTCACTGATAATGAACCATACAAACAAATGAAGGAAATAGGTTTTTCTTATGGCAGTGTTCCTCCTTACTACAGGAACCATATTCCTAATGATTCAGACTGAGCATCAAAATATATTTGTAATTTGTTTTCTGATGCTGAGTCCGTGAGTGTCTTGGTTCCCGCAGAGTGCTCTGACTTGTGAGATTGAGATAGCAGCACTCGCTCCCATGGGAGGAGACCCTTATGGGCTCTGCTGCTAAACCTGCCCATGCACCACACACAGGAGGATGTAAACAGGAAGGTTGTCCATGTGGCTGTAAAGGCTCCTGGGCCCTTGAAGTCCAACTCATTAGTGTTTTGTTGCTGCCAGTGTGAAAGCCACCTGTGATTGTTTATGTATCTGTTCCCTACAGTTGTTCAGAATACCTAAGCAAGCAAACAAGCAATGTAATAAAATTGTTAGATGATACCTCTTCCTTTACAAATAGCCTAAGGGGAACTTGGTTCTGACCTCATTTAATTACGGGACTCTTCATCTTTCCTTGCATACAGCAGACTGTTTCAGAAACATTAATGGCATGGAAAAAAGTGTCTTAAAATATGGAGACTGAAGTACTGTGAACTCTGTTTTGTTTTGCAGCTTTTTCACTATGTGGCTCTTCCTACCTTCTTCCTCTTACCAAAGCCTTTGAAAACACCTTGGTGGAGTTTCCTTGTTTTATCAGTCACAGAGCCACCGTGTTCTCAACACTGCATTTGAAATAATGTTTTTGATAGAGTTGCTCATAATTGCAGAAGTGACCTTTCTGCCCTGGTAAAATTGCGGCAGTGCTGAAGGTCAGCGTGAACAATTCACTGAATCAGCTTCACTTAAAACTGACTGCTCCCTTCCTGGGATTAAAGCATTCAATGGGCGTGCGTTCCCTGCACTCTCAGCACACCCTTGGCCTCTTACACTGCTTTAGAAGTCATCCAGCCCCACTTGAGAGCAGTGCTTGCAGCTGTAGGACAGCAAAAGCTGCTTTCTGGGGACGTGGGTGCTGCTTAGGGCCGCTGGGTGTAGCTGCAGGGGACTGAGAGGGCACCACATCGTCACACTTGAGGAAGATGAGTCATGTTTTGGCTTGGCAGTGCTTTATGTTGCAGTGCTGCTAACCACAAGGCTCGTCATTCCCCGGGAGCCCTTCTGGAGTCCTGGGGTGTCTTTGATTTCTGAAGGAACTCAGGCGTGAGCCTGAGCGAAGGAATACCGGAGGGGGGAAATACGTTCTGGGGAGGTGTCACTGTGCACTTACTCTGTGAATTGACTGTACAGAAAGGCACCAGTGTGGCTTAGGCTGCCTGATAGCTGTTTGCAGTCTCGGAGCAGATGCAATAACTAGGGTTCGTGCTTCCTTCCCACACCAGTGCCCTTGTCCTTTCTTCAGGTTACATCAGCAGCTTTTGCTGCTACGTTCTCTGGAAATGAAATGCTTTTTCCATGTCAGGCTTTCCCAGGTTGGGGCTTCTACAGGTGAGCTGCCTGTGTAAGCCTGTCCCTCACTTTCAGTTGCCTCTCATACCCTGAAGAGATGACTCATCTTTCTTGTGCACTGCATTTTTTTCTTTGAAATTATAAGCACAAATGTGCAGATCATATTAGTGTTAAGCATCGTATTTTCTTGCCATATACCTATTACGGTTTTGTGTATTCATCCTGAGATCTGGATAGCTGGGAAAGTACTCTCCTTTCCTCTTTGGCTAGGATTTAATGAAAGCAGTGTCTAACACCAGCCATTCTGTGGATGCTTTTGTCTTGCAGAGCCTTGTGGGGAAATAAAATTTCCCTTGTCTCCACCAGCATTGTGGTATAGCACTGCAGGTGGTCACGAATGGATCACAACTCTCCTGTATGATTTTTACAGATGGCCTTTGGCAGAAATTTAACAACTTTAACCAGAAAGCTTGGTCAGCTTTGAAGAACTTTATATTCATTTGAAGCAATACTAGCTTGACCCATTGGCTGTTACATAGGTAGTGGGAAGATCATTTCCAAGGATTGATCTGAGCATTATTCTTCCATTTCTCACAAGTTCAGGAAGGCCCTAAGTGGTGCTAGCAAGCTGAAGGCTCATCCATGCATGACTTGTCCATAGGTACCATTCTTCTGCGTTAACATCGCTGGCATCTGCGTTACCTAGGTCTGCCTTCCTTTTGTGCTGGTGTCTGAAAATGCTAATCTCCTGCTGTGCTTTTTTTTCTCTCTTTTTTAGACACTTATTTGGAAGCATAATATTTGTCAGCTTAAGCAATTGACTGCACATTATTATTTTTTTTAGTTCTAAATGCCAGATAGTCTGTTTACAACTTAACCTTTCCTTGATCTGGTTCACGGTTTACTTTCTTGACTTATGGCCTTTACTAGTTTTTTGCTACCATTTGGTTCCAGCTGTTCTTACAAAAAGGGACATTTAATTGCACTTTCCAGTCAGCCTTAGGGCTTGGGAGCACTCATGAGTTTTAATCATGCTTGCAATACTCTATAGAAAAGACAGCAACTCTTCACACTTGCAGTAGAATGTGTTTTCAGTCATCTATTTATTGGAAGAGTTTATATGGCATTCTTGCATGATTTAAAAGCCATGTGAGGAGAGGAAGGAGTAAGATGTAAAACAGTAATGGAGCTGAACAAGAACGATAAGCATTATGCATAGGACGGGAGGAGAGGTGATGAGTCTTGTTCTACAAATGTTGCCATCATCCAACTACAGCTTGTGTGAAGTCCCACCTTGCTGCCATCTTATTCTGAGCCTGTCAGTGGCTGGTTTGACTCTTCTGTTCTGTGCTGCAAGAGTATACGCTGTAGTGCTCTTCAGTGCCACTTGTGACTGCACAGAACTTCAGCATATTGTTTTTCAATTATCTCTTTTTCTAACTGAAGAACTTTTAACAATTTTTCATGCATAAGCTGTTCCTTGCCCTTGATTGTCGTCAGTGTCCTTCTCTGCACCATCTCTGCTTATACTGAATTCTTATGAGGAGAAGGCCAGAACTGCACGCAGTACTGAACTGCACTATTGCTCTGTGATGATGATTGATTTTTCTTTTCTTATCCTTATTCCATTCCTAGCCTTTTGCTTTTGCCTTTTTTTTTTTTTTGGTTGATTGAAACTATTTATTTGGAACTACATAATGTAATTAACAGCCCATAGTAATCCCAAGATCTTCCTCCTGAGTAGCAACTGTCAGCTCTGTCACTTGATATGCAAAATTGTATGTTTCCATGTGCATGCCTATAGGTTTGTCTCAAATGAATTTCATTCACATCTTGCCATTGAATTACTTGTCAATGTTATGTCCAATAACAGTGTGATTAAGATTTTTCTGCAGTCCCTCAGGGTAAGTCCTTATCTTTACTTCCTTGAATAGCTTACAATCATATTCCTTATTTTCCCATTAATTGCATTTTCTAGATTACCTTACAGTCTGGGTCCTTCCTTTAATGGCAGCATTAACTCTTACTCTGTAGGGGTTGAGATGCCCTGACCAAAACAGCAGTTTGTACAGCTCAGTAATGGGGCAGTTCTTATTCTTTGTCCACAGCTGGTGGAACTTGTGTAAATTCCCCTCTCAAGCTGGATGGTTTAAAACTTGCAGAAGGAGTTTCTAGTCTCCTGCACATTGCAGTCCAGCAACGTTGTTTAAAGCAGTATCAGTGGGAACAGTTCCAGGTTAATCTCTGCAGCACAAAAGACCTGCTGTGAGCCAGATCTGTGTCCAAGATGTATTCGCATTATTCAAGTATTTCCTGTTCAAGATGACTATTAATCAAACCAGACAACTCTTTTACAGCAAAAGCTTTCTATAAAATTCATGTTTAGGACATGGCGTAAAGTTACTTCATAAAAACAGTTGTTGACTGTTTGAAAAAAGATACGTAAATTGAGGGCTGGGGAGTTAAAAAGACTGCTTCTGGAAAAAAGAATGGCATTTGGTTATTGTATGATCTCATCTTTGTGCTTTTCAGGATTAGTATTTCATTTTTCTACTAAAAATACGACTGCAATCATTTAACCTTGGAAGTAGATTCTAACAGGAGGGGAACTTGTAATTTTATTTCAGAGGTGCCGTGTGTGAGAGTGTGGGTTATCCTGCCTCATGGAAGATAAGCTCGTTCATTATAGTCTGACATGAGTGCCAGAAACTCCCATTACAAGATCTCTGCTAATCATCTTGCATTTGGACATGCAAACCATATTAATGAATGTCACTATCTTCTGGCTTTTAAAGGGCAAAACGCGCTTTCAGCCTGCAAGTGTTTGGTGTTTTTCTCTCTCTGCATTAAAGCATAGAATTTCAGGGAATGAGCGCAGGTGATGCGCAGCTGCTACATGGAGAACAAAACTGCCACTGAACTGTACCTGAAGGCATGAGTTTTCCCTGTCATTTAAGAGTCCTCTAATACAGAAAATATATTTCACTCCCAAAGTGTCTTCTCATCAGGGTTTGTTGATAAGAACAACTGCAGCTTTCCTCTGAGGTCTTTTCCATGCTCATTGCTGTTCTGTGCTGCAGTGGCTGGTGGGTATGCAGGGGCTCCTTCTGCCAACTGGCTTTCCTTGCACCTGCCACCCCTGTGCTCCCTTCTCTCAGCTCAGTTCTACAGTGCTTGTGCTAAAATGACTCTTTTTTTTTTTTCCAAGGTGACAGCTCCGCTCCTGTACATCTGTCCCATCCTCCTCTCCTAGAATGACCTTTGTTGAGCTTCGCACTTTGAAGTGTGATGGAGGGTTTCCACTGCACAGAGCATCTCATATTAAAACACAGTTTTTTATTGGTGCCCATGCAATATGAGACTGAGGAAAGGAGGGGACAAAAGTTTCTGTTACCTTTCCCTGCTGCTGTTTGCCAGGCAACTAAACCTGCAATAAATAGATGGTTTCAAAGGCTCCAATTGTTGCCCTGTGTAGCAGAGGGAGCGTAATACAAGTTCTGGTGAGGACGGAAGAGCAGTGTTCCTTGGGGCTGGCTGCAGGCCACAAGGCTGTTCAGGTCTAAGGCTTGTAGGAGCTATAGGAATGACACAGCTGATATGTAGGATCATTTTTCTGAACCCATTAAAGGAAATCCATCTATGCTAGGTACTTGACAACTCACTGGGAAGCGTAGTCAGTCAGCCAAGTATGCTCACTTGCAGACCTCAAATGTGTTTTATGTTGGCAGTATTAATTCCGAATAGAGAAGTGTTACAAATATATATTCTGTTCTTTTGGAAGTCATACTTTCACGTATCCTCTAGGGATAGCATGCTCTTTTTAATCCACCAGTAGTGAGTTCTTACTTTTCATCTCATCTGCACAGACAGAGAAGGGCCAGGCAAGTGTTCAATCTCCACCCTGCTGTAGTGCACAGTGACAGCGAGGCACTTCTTCATGGATTCGCAGAATGAATTTTTAAGCAAAACCAGCCCGACTTTATAATGAACTTTATAGAGGTATAAAAGCAAGAACGTTATCTGTTCCTCCAAACAGCTCCCTTCCCAGCTTTCATTTGAGCTGGAACAGGGCTTTATCTCTCCCTTCTCCTCCTCCCCCACCCAGCAGTTATGGCAGAGATTTCCCCTCGTTAAGGGAACTTCAGATGGAGCCCACCCTCAAATAAAAATCCAAACATTTTGCTTCCCTTTGGGCAATGGAGGCAGGGAGGCATTTAAAATACAGGAGACAGACAAATAGCCTTTCTAAACAAACAAAGGATAATTGCTCTCATAAATGTGGGTCCTCATAATTTAAGAGCAATAGTTTATATACTTGGTAAGCCTTATAAACAGAAAGGGGAGACAAGGGCCATGGTTGCATTCAATAAAAGCCCAACTCAACAAGGCCCTTGATTGTTAAGTTGTGTATTTTGCGGGCCTCCGCCAAGTTTACTTGCTAGCAGCGCTTTGCTGTGTGTGTTTATAGCAGCAAGCTCAGGGAGATTCTCCTCAGAAAGCCATGGTGATGGGTGGTGCTGTCGGGAGAGGAGTTAGAGGCACAAACAAACCGTCCCGTGGATGGTAAATCTCTCTTATTATGTGCAGCTCGATACTCTGGATTTTGCAGGTGTAAGGCTCATATGCAAAAGTTAAATTTAGTATGTGTTTATACTACAGTATATAAAAAACTGAAATGTGTCATGTTTGGCCAGATGGTAGAAAGCAGTAGTAAAAGCTATAACTTGGCCTTCCTACCACAGACCCCTGACACAAGATAACTCCCTGGTTTAAGAGAGGCTGGTCAATGTGCCTGTCTTGATTTCTCTTTTCTTTTTATTTAAGTGGCATTTACTCTTGCTTGATAAAGTTTTGAAAGACATAATAAGTGAATGTTAACAAAGTCTGCTGAAGACTGTTCATGGTCAGTCTGGTTATGGAGAGGGATTGTCCTGTTCCTCTCTGTGCTGTGAAGCATCACCTCGAGCACTGGGTGCAATTTGGGCACCACAGTAAGAAGAATATAAAACCATTAGCGAGTATCCAAAGGAGAACTATGAAGATGGTGAAGGGTCTGCAGGGGAAGACGTGTGAGGAGCAACTGAGGCCCCTGGGTGTGCTCAGCTCAGAGCAGAGGAGCTGAGGGGAGGCCTCATGGCGGCTGCAGCTCCCCACAGGGAGCGGAGGGGCAGCGCTGAGCTCTGCTCTCTGTGACAGCGACAGGGCCCGAGGGAACGGCATGGAGCTGTGTCAGGGGAGGGGCAGGTGGGGGTTAGGGAAAAGTTCTTCACCAGAGGGCGGTGGGCATGGAACAGGCTGCCCAAGGCAGTGGGCACAGCCCCAAGTGCTGTGGAGCTTTTTGGACAGTGCTCTCAGACGCAGGGTTTGAATTTTGGGTGGTCCTGTGGTGAGCCAAGAGTTTGACTCCATGATATTTGTGAGTCCCTTCCAATTCTGGATATTCCATGATTCCATGATTATGGGATTACTAGCAGAATCCTCATTGCATGTCTGAGCTTGGATATATTCAGCCATACAAATGAACAAAGCTGCAGCTGAAAAACTCCTGTATTTCAAATCATGAAACTTAGGGTTCCCAGGTATTTTAGAGTTGCTTGCAAGATGCTGGTGCTTCCAAGCTGCATAATTTTACTGGCACCAGAGTGTGTCAAGAGGGTTTTAACTCTGCTAGCATTTCTAACTTGAGGGTTTTCAGGAGGTTGTGTTGTGTTATGCATCAGATTTTATCCTAAGCATCTACGATCTGCCTTATTGTTTTTTTTCTTTAAAGCATTTTATATCTGCATATTCAGATTTTGTCTGCCGCAACTACTGCTTCTGATGGTAGGCAAGTTATGTCCAGCTCCAACTGCGTTGGTTTTACAGCTGGTGTTGGGAAAAACTGATTGAATTTAGCAGTAGGATCTGAACACAGAGAAGAGTAGAGGGACCTCAGGATGGAGAAGGATGCATAGCAGGATGAGCACAACTATTAAATGCATTGTTCACTCTGCTTTCTAGAGTATGATATGAGAAAACTTAGTCATGTTGGTGGGACCCACATGGTCATGCCAACCTGTGATACTCCAGTGAGGAAAGAAATCTTATTTCAGCTCTGTGAGCCTCCCTTGCCTTAGCACAGTGGTACCAGAATGCACAACTGCAAAGAAACACCTCTTCTGAGCCCAGGCTGTGCATGCCATCTGAGAGCTCCTTCTCAGGCTGCTAACTGATTATTGGTGACTTACTCAATATGATCAGTAAGCTGCCAAAGCTTGCGTGGGGAATGCTGGTGGCAGTCAGTACTGTGGAGGGCATGCTGATGAAGGATGTAGCTTAGTTGCAGTGGAGCTTCTCTGTTCCTCCCATGTAAGTGCCAGCTGCTGAAGAGGCTATTCAGCCCTGCTGGGTGCTGCACTGGCTGGCTGCTGAAACTGGAGAATGCTGATGTGAGTGTGTTGGTGAGGAGCACGAAGCCAATCTGCTGAGATGTCCTGTTCATCTATCAGAAGAATACAGGCAGTTTATATTCTCGGAGCGTTGAAACTGTCAAATGCAGCAGCATCAAGTCACTTGCTTAAGTTCTCAACCACTCTGTCTCATAAAATTATGCCTGATTGCCAGAGCACGTGCTGGGTAAGTCTTTACAACATATTTGTGGAATGTTGATGCAGTGTTTCTTTTGGATGCAGCCTTTTGAAAGAAGCAGAATATGAATTGACATCAAGGTTGCTGACAAAGCCAGCAGCATCTGAATTCCTTGTAGGTTAGTGTAATAGTTACAACAGCTTATTTTAAGATACACAATTAAGTATAAACTGAATATCCTAATCCATCTTATATCAGTTAAAACATAAGAATAAATGTCTGGCTTCGTCCTCTGGCTCCACTCGTCATTATCTCTATGATGTTTTTGACATCATATTGTGCAGTAGTTATGGATTCGGACAGAGGGATTAGAAAAGGGAAATTAATGAAATGGCAGCCCTTTTACACACTCGTACTGAAGCCAGCTTCTTGAGTGTGTTATCCTCAGAAACCACTATGCTCTCCATAACGTGGGAACGTGTCCCACTTCTGCAGCATGTCTCCCACAACAGTAGCTGAGCTTTCTGCAGCTGCCGCAGCTCTGGATTTCCCATGATGGGAAGTTGTGGTTCTGTGTTAGTGCATCTCCTGCTGGGGCACTGGGGCTCAGGTCAATACCAGCTGCTATGTGAGATCATTCCTAGAGTGTGTTGGTCCTGTGCTTGTACTGCTTGTATTGCTGAAAAGGGAGACGTGTAATATGGGAGAATTCAAATAAAACATAGATAGGAACGTGGAAAAGTTGGTAGTGTGGTCAGTTGCCTGGCTGAGATGGCAAAGATCCACACTGGATACTCCCTAGAAGCTATGTTGTTCATAGCACAAATTTACAGTTACAGTATTTATGTATTTGGAATCTCTTAATGTTTTGCAGCAAGTATCTGTTCTTTGAGCAGCGCTATGGAAAGGTGTATCAGTTATATGCATAGCAGACAAAGCCCTCTTAAATGCCCTTTATTGTAAAAGTCTATCAAAAACTTCTCAGAAAAATGTTCTGTAGCTTATCTAATTAAGTTTTAATTCATTTTAGCATAATAAACTAAATTTAACTCAGCTTAAAAATAGTCTTTCCCAGTGTGCCTCTGGTTAATTTTTTTTATAATTCTGCATAGAGACTAGTCTATTGTAACATACCAATTCTTAAGTGTTTTAAGACAAAAATAAATAAATAAAAGCAAAAAAGATAAAGCTAATAATGCAAAATCCTTCCATTGAAATTGAGAGATTGGGAGGAATATCCTCATAAGGAGATCAACACCCCTCTCTAGCAAAATAATTTAAATAATATATCTAATTGTCTTTAATTTTACATTCTAGTCATCTTAGTTGTATATTGTTTTCTCCTGGTGCACACTTTCATAAATGAAAGGTAAGCTTTTTGTTCATTTATAGCACTTCTGTGGCTTTTGGTTCTTTTCATACTTAGCAAGAAAATTCAGAACCACTGTTTCATTACTGGCCATCTGCAGTTGTAGTAATCTGCCTATAAATACAGCCAAATATAGTTATATATGGAAATAGTATGCATATATATATGGAGAGATAATTGGATTATCTCAAGGTTGAGTTCTCTTGCTGGAGATCCAGACAGTGCAGCAGCTGTGCTTCTCACTAAGGCAGAGCCTTGTTCCTTGATGCAGATGCGCAGAATCTCTCTGTTGCCCCACTGTGTAACACTGCTGGTGCTGCACGAATCTGGGCTGAGAGCTAGGTTGCTAATGGAGTTATCCATACCTTTTCTAAGCTATGGCTTGTTGCAGCTGGTTAAACAGTACTCTTTAATCCTTAGCTTTATTTTTAAATTCACATCAACACCAGCTGTAGGTCAGATTTCTCATCCTTAATAATATATATCCGGAACAAAGAGCAATGAATGATGAATCGCAGCCGTGTGCTGCATGGGAATGCTATTCAGTTAATGTATTTTAAACCAAAGTTAGGATTGAAGCTGTTTATTAAAGGCATGAAACTAATCAGCAGTCAGTGAGCTATATATACATAAGGGTGAGTCATGTCACAGATAAATCACAACACTGAGAACTTAGGAACTGTTAATAACTATAAATAAGCAACTTCAAACAACTAATCCCCTCAAAGTTCTAGTCTCCCACTCCCACAGGTCCACAGCACGCTACACAATAGTTCTGCACGACCCATCTCCACCAGCACGTGTGGGTTGCAAGTGCCCCTGCCCTTTCTGAGGGTGCCAGTTCCCTGCTTGTACACACCTGCAGCAGCTCATGTGCACCCCTAAGCTATGGGCCCCACTTGTAGCAGCCCCCACAGTTGCCCCCAGCCAGAAAGCAGCTGTTTGGTCTGGCTGATGATTTTCTTCAAGCTGACTGGCTGGGTTTCACTTCCTTTTTAACATGATCAGTTACACATGCACGCCATAAATGTGCTCACTTTCCTATCTTATAAGGTGGTGTTAATTAGGCCATTTGCCGAGGCTGGATCACATGGTCATCTCAATGCCAGGTACTCCTAGATCTCATTTTGGTATCAGCAGTAATCTCATGCTTCGTCCATCTACACCTGTGTGTATAGCAAGGCTGCTGGATGCAGTTCAGGTGTGATGAGGTTGCTCTATGGTATTGACATTTGGAGTTTTTTAATAAAAAAAAAAAATCTAGATTCCTGTTGAGGATTAAATAGCCCTTCACAGAAAGGTGGAAACCTTGCTGAAGTGTGCTGCAGGCAGACGAGGCTTCATTACATTACGAGGACATAAGCGATTTGCCAAAGCAGTGGGCTCTGCCAGCTATAGTCTTAGCTAAAATAACTTACTGTGCCTGAATTGTTCCCCAGATACTGCTGCACTTCCATGAAACTCATTATACTCAGTAAAGACGACTCAATCACATCACCAATGAGTGCTGTAGATATAAAGAGTAATGAGGAGAAATGACCGATGGATCAGTGTCTGCTCAGTTCCAAGGCAGGCATCCCACCTTTGTTTCAGATGAAGGGAGAGCTAATGTCTGTGCTTAATATCGGCCCTCTTGGGTGGAGACACTGTGCACCTCTCTGAAGCCTTTTCTCGTTGTGTGGTTTCGGATGACTTCTGGCTATTTTATAACACAGCAGATCATTTGGGAATACAGTCTTCTCTCTTTCCAGCATTTATGAAATAGAGATTTCTGAATCAACATAGGCCATTCATTGTAGAAACTTTGTGAGTCAAATATAGCTTCATTTCAATAAATGTAAAGACTGGTAAGGTGTTTTCCTTAAAAAGGCAGGATGGTAGAGGCAGGATTTTGCTCAGTATGAACCATCTGTCTGCAAGCCTTGCACTCTGCTCATGTAGACCCTGTGGCAGCACCCTTCTGTAAGGCGTGAACTACTTTCTGTTGGGTATTTATGCAGTTAAACCACAATCTGATGCTGTGCTGTGCTGGCAGAATTCACATACTACAAAACCCATGAGTAAAGAAGTTTTCGAACCACTAATAATAGCTTGTCTTCCCTCTCCTGGTTGATGAACAGTCTTCCGTTTCAGCAGGTAGTGAACAAAAGACTCATTTCATGTGGTATGGAGATGCTTCTAAGGAGAACTTAACAGAGCAATATTCAAATGGAAAGATTTCTGTGCTTTATTGCTATAGACCTCTGTGAGATACAAGCTGCATCTACACTCCTGTCACTAAGAACGTCCTGTCATTTAATGCCCTTATCACCTCCATTTCCTTCCATGTCCTATGTCAAAACAGTCCAAACTGAATAAGAGATATGACTTATGATGCAGACACCCGTACCCACAAACTACAGAGTAATGAGGACTTGGCAACAGATTTCACTTTCTTCCAGACTAGGTAAGATTAAATAGTGGCAGCCTCTACATTTTGTAGTTCTAGAATCACCCTCAGGGTTACACAAGTATTTTCCTGATTTATGTGTAATACCAGTATTATTGCTGTCTTGTCTATGGCAGACACTTCTGTAATTGAATTAAAATGAAGGAACAAGATAATATCATTAAACATTTTTAACTGCATTGTAGTGGCTTAGTTGTACCAATGTTAGCAGTCTCATTTCATTTCTTCATTCGGCATTTCTCAACTGACACTTTCACAAGTGACATGTTACTATACATGGTACGCGCTCTAAATAGTCACACATCCAGCATGAGTGAAGTGCAGCTCAGCATAAGGAAATGAGGGAAATACTTTCCAGGCAATTAGTGATGTTAGCAGAAAAAGACTCTTTGCCACAAATAGAACAGAGTGAGTGAGCCGAGACTGCAGTGCTTTAGTTTTAGCGTGAAGCGGGGGAGTTGGGATCCACTGAGTCACTGGCTGCTCTAACCTTCTGGCAGTCGCCAATAGAAAGGGGACTCTGCGCATCTTGGGAAGGACTCAGCACCCAGATACTGCAGTATCAGCCTCTGTGCTTGTAAATCCAGTGAGATGGAAAATGTGAAGTCACTGTGGGTCTCAGAAGCATTTCCTAATACAAACTCTTTTAACCTCCTTGGTAGAAGTTTTAAGTGTGCCTTACTGATCTCTCTTTGTTGGCTGTGCTCCATGTTTCCATATTATACTGAAAAATGCCAGAAATACATTTTTTTTAAGATTTCTTCTTCGTGCAAGTCTTTTGCTTGAAGACTTGTGCAAGTGGGAAGGAGGAGATGAAGTCATTACCATAGTTCATTCACCTGAAACTTCAGTACCTAGTGGAACTGCAGCACAGTATCAAATGCCTTGTCTAGAACCTGAGGCTCATTAAATATAAATGAATTTACATCACATTTCCTGTAAACACAACCCTGTCATCACTTTTGCTAACAGAATATAGTAGTGTTGTGCCAGTAGGACAGTGTTTTGCTCCCTCTGCAGCTTAACCAAGCACAACTTTCAACTGTGCTTCATGTCAATCAGCCTGACTTCTGAAGTCCCTCTGAGAAAGCACTGATTGAACTGAAGTGAGTCTGTCTGAGAATTGTACTGAGGCGTCAGTACAACTTTAGTAGTGCAGGTAGTCCTTGACCACAAGCTTAAAATAATGTATCCAGCCTGGAAATCTTTAGCCTCAGCTCTGCCTTTACCACAAAGGGATGAAGACAAAGAATATACCTTTTCTGTGCTGAGAAGGAAGACTAGCAGTGCTATGTTCTACTGAGAACAGTGATCAGAGAATGCTGCCTTTCATACTAAAGTTGTAAGCTACAAGGATCTTCAGTGTATTCATCATCTTATAGGAAAAAAAGAGACCATCCTGAGGAACTAACCTTATGTTCTTGATATTTTGTGTCAAGCACTGTGGGATTACTATTGGAAGTTTTGAAGTAAACTAGTTTTTCAGTGAATTCTTGCAACAAACAAACAAAAACCATTCTTTCTACAGGTATGAAGAACCAGAACTAAGCTTCAGGGAATTCTCTGGTTTGGCAGCAAATGCTGCAGAGCAAGTATCCTATAGCTGGTTCTCCCCAGTGGCTATGTTACCAGCGGACAGTATGGGCCAGCTTGAGCTGTAACATATGCCAGTGAAAGTGATCATTTTCTCAGTCATGAAAGGTACTTTTGAACAGAAAGATTAAGCATCAGTTAAGTTTGCAGCTTGAGTTAGTGTAATGAAAAACCCAAACTCTGCAAAAGTCCCATGATGGGAAGATCAGTTTTGAAGAAGCCTGGCGCAGTAGTACAAAGCTTCATACAGTGTGTAGTTGAAAGTTAAACTTAATACACTCTTTGTAGGAGATGTATTAGATTTGTTTCACAGAATCCCAGAGTGGCTGAGGTTGGAAGCATCTCTGGGTCCATCTGGCCCAACCCCTGCTCCAGCAGGGACATCCAGAGCAGGTTGCCCAGCACCACGTCAAGATGATTTGTGAAGACCTCCGAGGAGGAAACCCCCTCGCCTCTCCTGTGCCAGTGCTCCGTCCCCCGCACAGCACAGAAGTGCTTTCTGATGTTCAAAGGGAACCTCCTGTGTTCCAGTTTGTGCCTGTTGTCTCTTGTCCTAGCAGTGGGTGCCACTCAAAAGAGCCTGGCTGTGTCTTCTTTACACCCTCTTCTTCAGATAGTTATTGTAAGTTGATGGGATGCCCTGCGTGGATCGTTTTTGGGGGCTTTGTAAAATAAAGTAACTTTCTGCTTTATCCTCATGACAAATATTTCTTGTTTCCTAATGCTTCTGTTGCTGTGTCTTTAAGCTTACTGCCTAAGATTATCTCCATATAATAGTGGTTTTAAATCTGGTGATAAATATGAAACTGCATATAAAGCTGGAAATCGGCAATAATGCTTGATACAATTAGGTTAGGGTAATATTTATTTATTGAGGCTGAAGGATTTAAATGATGCTTTTTTTTTTCCTAGAGTTCTTGCTTTGAATAATAACTCTTTTCATGATTGTATAGGTGTCAACATCACTCTTTTTTTCCCATACTGATTTTGATTTAATGAAGTGAAAAAAAAATTGGTGAACAATTTTGATTGTCTCATTTCAGTAAATTGAAATTGGAGTGAATTGAAAAGGAACTATTACAGTCAGTTAATATTCTATGCAAAGTGAAGCAATTATTTATTATGGCTTCCAGTAGACTGGGAAGTTATTGAAGTTGCCATAAATACGGAGTGCTGAATTATTGGTTTATTTACATGTGTGTACATCTGATACTCCTCAAATGTCAGAGTACCATATGCTATTGCATATAAATAGCAATCTGCAATTTATACATCGCAAGTCACAGACACAGCAAGTGGGAACTCAGACGACAGGGCTGGGTTTTAGAGGATGGCTAATGCACCGCTCTTGCAGTTTTAAGTACCATCTGTTTTGACATAGTCTGGGCCCGTGTTGCGCTGGTGGTCAGGAATCCACGCAACTGAGCGCTGTTGGGCTTGAGCCAGTTTACATTTTCTAGTAGGAGAGAGCAACCAGTGGCCGTGTCTCTTTCCCTGCTTAACTCCCAAATTTCCCATAAACAAAATGTTCATCCCTGTGGTTCTGAATAAGCATTATGTGCTTGCTCAGTGCATCACTGTACTAATATTGCATATGTTTGCAGCAGATGAGGGGACTGCTGACTGCCACTCTAGGACCTGTAGAACGTGAAATGGCTTTTATTTTAAAAAAAATCCTCATTTCATGTGTCTTTCTTAGAGAGCTATTGGATAAGTTAGTGCTGGTGTCCTTAGTTTCTGCTTTGGAGATTATATTTCTTTTCTTTTTTCCCCTCCAGGTCACGCAGGTCCAGAGCTGATTCCTCTGGAAAGTGGCTTTGGTCACTTTTTGCTGAATTTATTCCATTGTCTGTAGGCATAGTGGATTTGTAAGAAACATAAAACTCTGGATTAAGTGGAACTTTCTGCCATTCCCCTGAAAAGCCCTGGAGACCAGCCTTGCTTTCTCAGTTTGGCCACGTGTCAAAAGGGAGAGGAACATGGCCCTGAAAATGAGGTATTTGGTCACAAAATGAGAGAATGCTTGTCAGGATACTAGCAGGTGCTTTTGAAGGAATCTCATTTGTAGGAAAGAAAATAAACTTTGGAACCTAAAGTGTAAACATATCTGAGCTGATCGGGAGCAGGTGTTCCCTGGCAGCCTTCAGTCACGCTCTGTGCAATCTTGCTGATTATCTGCAATCCGTGGCCATCCTGCATAGCCAAGTCAGGCTCTTGGTAGCATCCCTTTGTGTTTGCAAAAGCATTAGGCTAAGAGTAAACATGTCTGCCTGGAAAACTCTCACCACCTCAGTGTAGTTCTACAGGATTCAGAAGATTTTACCTGAAGAACGTCACCCTGAATTGAGCAGTGTCATAATAATAAATCCAGCAGTTTTTACAGAAGAGAGCTGTATTCTCTCTTCCATTGCAGCATTTTTTATCACTCCTTTGCTGATAACCCAGGTGGCAGAGGCACATGTAGGTGGAGGGGAGAAGGGATGCCCCTATCCATGCTCTGTATGGGAGGGTTGCTCCTCCATCTGCCTTGGCATGTGACTCCTCAGCTGGGATACAGGGGGGCACTCTGTAGGCATCCCACAATAAAATCCAGTGGGAACTGTGGTTTGCTTCTTTCCCTTTTGTTATTTTTCCCCTTTAAATCTAGAGAACTTTGATTGTGCTGTGTACAATTCTGTCCCATAACTTGGAGGGTTGTCTCTTCACAGATTTTCAATTTTTAAAGCCTGAATTTATTTTAGGGAGGATGTTTAGACTATTGTAAATTGCACTGATTTAATGAATCTTAACCATCAAAACCTGAATGTTGAGAGGAGCACAAATTTGTGGTTTTAGGTCTCTTGCTACTGTTCCAGCTTATGTTTACCCTATTGTTTATCATTATTTCTCCAGTTTTTGAGGTCAAATCGTAGACCCCCTGTTAATTCTAGTCAATCATTTCTGAGAGTTGTGCCTTTTTAAAACACCAGTATTTGATTAGGAAAAACAATGGCCTGTTCCACAAATAATTAACTTTTGGTAGATGTGCTGGAAATAGTCATTCTTGGGGGAATTATTTGTCTGCTGTAAAATCTGCAACCAACTAGATGCAAGTCATCTTGATTACCCAACACCATGAATGTGTCGTTCTATTGTCAGCTTTCCCCAAGGCAAGCATTCCTCTGGTCTGTATATCATCTTCTGTTCAAAGCAATACACATCTTGCCAAACTAAATGCCAGGATTCTGCAGGTCTGCCATGCTTTGGTCTACATGAAAAAACAGGAGTCTTGAAAACATTTTCCTCTCATTAACTTGCATACAGCAACTTGGCTTGAAGTTGTTTTGTAGTAATGAAAACTGATAAACCCTTTATTCCAGACGCTCCCATTATTGAGAAGTGAAATATTAAATGAGCTACAGCTGATTGCAATGGCTGCTTGGATTTATGTGTTTTCTGTTTGGGAGTCATGAAGCATTTGTTTAAGTTTTCCATCTAAAGTGATTGTAAAGGTCTGTTTGTATCAACAGAACCTTAATGTCAGTATATCATTCGAAGACAAGAGTAGCATCATTTTTCTCTAGCTCAGCATCACTCCAAGCGATTGGTTCTGGCCAGGTATTTCTGGCTAGAGGGCTAGTGTTGGGCAATGTGCGCTCATCTATAGTTATGTAAAGTAGATTTTGAATGAAAGGTTAAGATTAATACATAAAAATGTGAAACACAAAGTGTAAATGTTGCCTGGCTTGGCAGGCAAAAAAATGTTTTATCATACAAAATTTTCACCTTGGGGTAGTTCAGACATCTCAGACTGACTCAAAGGAGAGACAGACAGTAGTTGTAAACCTATTTCACTAAACCAAGGCATTTTCTCAGGGTAAGTTGAGAAGATGTTTTGTATTCGCCAGGATGGAGTTCCTGTGTCAAATAAGACTCTCTAACAACAACTTGTCAGGTGTAGAGGGAGAGGATGGTAGGCTTTTTAGTGCGACTTTGAAGTTGAGCAAACTCAACATCTTTCTGTTGTCTAATTTTATCTTAAACCTTCATATAGAAGCCTGGGACTTTGTAAATGCCTGTTTACTTGTTAACCACAATTGTATTTTGCATATTTCCAAGTAATGCATTGAACAATGAAAAACTGGATTGCTGTAGATGTAGTAATCCTGAAAATGGGGGACAATGAAATGTGATGTGTCCAATCCCTTGATAACCCAGCACTGAGAACCTAGTGGGGAACAGGATGCCTCTCCTTGAAGAGGCATAGGTTGCATTGGGAAGGAGGTACCTCAGGGTTTGGGAAAGGTGGAGGGCGAGTGCTTCTTCACTGGCCAGTGGGTTCATCTGTGTTAGCATTTTGATTGAAGTCGCACACTTGCTTTGGAAACAGTTCTTTTCTTAGTCCTCACTTACCATGCTTTAGTTACCACCACAGGTGTATGAACCTAGTTACTCTCAGATGAAACAAAGGCAAAAAATCCACTCCAGCAGAACACCTAACGTACCAGACGCAACACCTAGTGAGCTTTCAGGCTTGAGGATGAAGTTAGCTGTCCAAACACTAGCACTCAGTTCTCAGGCCTGTGGCTGTTGGGTTCTCAGCAGTAACTGTTCAACTCCATCAATCTCCGCTTCCTGGGCTGCATTCCTCACTCATGTAGACAGAAATTCACTCCGCTGGAGGAGTTCCCTGGCATACAGTAAGGAGTTGGGAAAGTGTCTGTTCTGAAGGAGTTTAAGAAGAGCTTGTACTTCAGCATGTAAGGAATTCATTTTGGGGTTAGATATTTACTGAATATGTTAAAAACGCACCATCCTGTCTATCGCTAGGTAGTTTCCCAGACATGACACACTGACAAACCCTTTTATCAGAACTGATGTACTAAGTATCAGCACTGGTTCCAAAGGCAAAATTAACATGGCTTGACTTCATAAATTAATATGATGAACTAATATGATGAAAATTAATACCATGAATGATTTTTTATTTTTTTTTCCCCTCAATCTTTGTATTTTTAGCTCTGCTCAAGAAGATGTGGATAAAATTGATCCTTGCCAAGTGGCAAGGGACGAAGTCAGTAGGGGGCAAATAAGTTCCAGCTTTTGACAAAAATACTGCAAGGAAGAATTATTTGCCTTAAAATTGTAACAATTATCTCACTTGCGGTGCTGTTTGACTTTAAGCATGTAGTGTGAATATGCCAGGAATGCAAGATAGGTCTCTAAAGGTATTCAGAGGAGTTTATGGACTAAAGAAAACTGGAGCTCAGCATTGTAGGGATGTTACACCAGTGTAATCCGAAGTGTAAAATGTCACACAGAAACAACTGTGAAATGGCTTCACGTTTACTTTAACATATCCCTCTTCCACATGGTCTTGTAACAGTGTCTCTAGTCTTGTTCAAAAGGTACAGTTTCTTATTATGTTTTTAAAAACTATAAAGGGTTATTTTAAGTTCTGTGGAACCATTCCTTCCAGGAGCATGTGGATGTAATTACTTCATGAGCTCCGATGCTGCTCATTTTTACATTGAAATATTGAGCTTTGTCACAAATCTTTTGCTCTCAGAAAGAGAGTTGCGTGACCTACAAGATCTCACAAGATCAGCAAAGCTGAAAATTAATTTCTTAAGTTTCTTTCATCCCTTCATTTTACTTAAATTTCCTAGCTAATTTCTTGTCTTGGTGAGAATAAATGGTTTGGTGAGAGGGAAACAGGAGCTGTAACCTATCTCAGGTTTATTTGGATTTTTGCATGTATGTGTTGGAAATGAGCCAGGAAGCAATGCCGACTAAATGAAATCATTGTAATGTGTCCGCAGAAGGGGGATAGCATATTGCATAGTTATAACTGCATATTTGTCAGCTGTGATGATGTTTCAAAGAGGGCCATACTTTGCAGTTTTCTTTAATAATTTGCTAGTTTTCCATCCCTCTCCAGAAGCTGTCTGTTTGAATTAAATTGACATGCTTAACTACATGTGTACAGAGGAATGGGTTAAAATGTATGACATGTGGTATATTTGGAAAACTGAACACGAGCGCAGTTTTAGAAGGTTGCTCTGTACTCAGAATCCTCTTTAAAAAATTGAAGATTAAGGAGACAGGTGTGGCGAAGATTAGTAAAGTAGGTAGAAATGGATGATGAAAATAAATGGCCAGGCAGCTGTATGACACATGGGAATCAGGACAATAGATTGAATCACATACTGAATGCATCATCCTTCTGAGACTGTTGAAATCTGGAATGCTGACAATGAGTTCTCCATGAAATACAGGAGGGAAGGACTCTGCTGTAGCCACTGCTGGTGATGCCTTGGAGTGCTGTGCTAGTTTTGGAGTACTGTGCTTTGGGAGAAATGCTCACAGGTTGGAGAAAGTCTAAAGGAGATACTAGGAGACGCTGTGAGTATTAGTGATGTGACTGGGAAGAAAGGACTGAAGTTTGAGCAAATAGCTGCCAGAAACCCTTGCAGAAATAATGGAGATCTGTCATTCTTCACAAGCACTAGTAGAGGGCAAGAAACAGCTTCTTACATGAGTTGGGTAATAGGAAAAATTTAGAAACTTGATAAAGTGACAACACTGGAACAGGCGCTTCAATGAGTTGAGTTATAGCTTTCCTTTGAAATAAAGAACAGGGTGGACATGCACATCAGGGATGGTTTAAGTGTACTTGGAGAGAGACCTCAAGGGAGCTAGTCCAGCCCTGTTACTCATTCTGTACATTCTTGATTGCAAAAAGTTGCAAAATCACGTAGGTACCTCTGCTGAGCAACCCTTTCTAGCATGCTTGACTGCTGCAGTTTCGCGTGAGGTTGTGCAGTGGGCTTTGTTCCAGCCAGTCTCTCCTGGTGCTGGGAGAATGTGAGGTCAACAGTGCTGCCTCTAACTTAAAAACACGATGACATTTCAGATGTGGGAGATGCTCTTTTGTAGGTACCTGTTTTTCTGGGACTCCTTCTGTGTCCAGAGCTCTGGAATGACTCCAGTGACCAATGACTCTGTTGTAGCCTGCTGCGTGAGCTACATTTTTTTGTTCTTCGAAAGGCATGCAGTCAGGTTTGACACCAGTCTGTTGTATCCAGGAGTCTTGTGCTGAATCAGCCCATGATGTCCCTGCAGCAGAAGCTTGTCAGGTGCCTGTCCCCAGTTCTGTATTTCCGCTTCTACAGTCATTAAGCTCCTACTTTCCACAGTAAAAGAAGTACTTCTGACATGGGCACAGGTGGTGGTACAGTGGTAAAATGTAAGATTTACACCAACATTGCACTCAGTTCAATAGCTAATATTTATGCAGCACTGTTACTGCTGAGATACTGAGTATATGGTGTTTCCGTACTATGCTTAAATGGTTCTTGTTCGTGTTGTTTGGCATCTAATGTTCTGATAAAAACACCGATTTATTTTTGTTTTCCTCGCCTATACTGACTCTTCAGAACCTAAACATAGTTTTTGTCTAAATTCTTGCTTTAGCGTTGCTAAAAATCTCAGCAGTGACAGCAGATCAACACAAAGCATCCATTTTAGTTGTCGTAGAAGGAACTGAGGTTTTATTAATATTTATTGAAACTTTCATTTTAATTTTACAAGCTTGAGGAGCTCTGCATAGAGATCACTTTAAAACAGGTGCACAGAGAGTTCCGTAACTAAAGGTGCGGTTGAATCCGGTCAGGCTTCCAGCACAGGCAGCGTTTCAATCTCAAGAAGTCCGTGCCAGGATCCAGGCATCAGGTGTCTGGCACTAGTGTCCGCTGTTGGTCTAACAAAAGCATGACACTTTTTTTTTCACTCTGGTTCTGAAATCAGAGATGCTATTGTTGTCAGGGCCAGAACGCACAGAGACTTGATCTTGGTTTGAATCATGTGTGTAGAAGGTTATTTTCCCCCAGATGTATGTGTGCATTGGGAAACAAACCGGGGGGGAAGATAGAACTAAGAAAAGAAAAAAACAGAAACAAAAAACTTTGAAATAAACCAGATTCCTAATGGAATAAAAAAAAACTCCCTCTAGTGCATTTTCTCCCTCTGTGTCAGCTTTTATAGCTCTGTTTCTGGCATGCATCTTTTGAGATTTCTTTAAAGATTGTGAAGAAATTTTGTCTTACATCAACAAACCGTTTTCAGAGCCTGAGCAAAGCTGTAATAAAAAGCATCTTGCAGAAATGCATTGGTGATCAGGGAGAGAGGGGGGTAAACGAGGTTGTAGGGAGGTATACACGGGACTGCTTTGTAATTTTTTTTTACATTTGAAGATCACCAGAATGTAAAGCTGCATTTCAGGCTTGTAAATAGTTGTGGTGTTTTTTTTTTTTCAGGAGAAGATGTGCTTGTATGCGTTTTCTGACTAGACTGATTGTATTGTGAACTGCAGTCGGTTACTTGGTTTGCACTTACAGGATGGCATTTATCGTTGTCATACCGTCAGTAAGCTGCCCTCTCTTGGTCTGGCTCAGGCTGATAGCTGGCACTCAGTAAGTGGTGAAAAACAAAACTGAAGCTGATGCAGTGCTGCAGGAAGTCCCTCCCAGCAATACTAGAAAAGCCTGGAAAACATAAAGCAGGCCAAGTGTTTTGCTGAAGCTCTGAATGCTACCAGAAAGCCTTCCAAGCTTTTACTGGCTAAAATCTCCTGAACTCACCTCCTGTGTTTCCTTTTCCCTTTAAGAGGTGTACTCAGGGGGAGAAGGAGAGGGTATGTTCACATGGACCTGTGTATATCTTTTCAGAAGTCCATATCCTGAAGGTGTGTGGGAGCAAGTTTCACATGGAACGCCCTCAGGATATACAGGGTGCACATCTGGAGATGCTACACTAATAAGAGAATTAGAAGAGCATGAAGCGAGCACGAAGCGTACCCATAAAACAGAAGGACACCACTTTTTTAGCTCCAAGTCTTAAGTTAAAAACCACATTATGGTGATTCATTATGCATCCAGAATGTCTGAGGTATTGACTATGCACAGTTAGCACGGGAACGAGGAAGGAATGCCGCTTCTGGTCCAAAAGGAATGGAGATTAACCGTACTGGCTTGGTGCTTTGATCACAGGAGGGGAGCATCATGGCATATTAGAAGCTGTTTTATAATTAAGTATACGAGTAGTGAAGAATGTAAGCCTGTAGAGATGATTTTTTGGTGTTTTCAACAGTCACAGGCTGAAACTCCATTTTTTCAAATAGTGCTGGGAGACTGTCTTACAGGAGGTAATCACACTGTCACAGTACTAGAAGTCATTCATAACAAAAAATAAAACTTTTTGATTTTTCATCCATCCATTTTGCTGTGTAGAAATGAGTGTTTCATGTATTTTCTTTGTTTTTCCTTTTGAGAGAAAATTACAAAAAAAAACCCAACAACTAACAGTAAATAAACCCCAAAGCAAATGAAAAAGTAAAAGGAAAGGGGAGGAATTCAAGTAGATGTAGTAGTAGGAAGTGCATCCAGCACTTGAAAAAAAATGTGTTCTTTTGTATTATAAAAGCACCTTTGTCTTAAAGTCTCAAGAAAAGAGCATGAAGTAAAGGCTCCAAATCTGCCACATCTTATGCACATGTTTAACTTCAGGCACTGTCATTGGCTTTGGTGGTGATGTGAGGGAGGTCAAACATATGGTAAGGCCTTGCAAGGATTAATCTAGGGGACTGTTGCCTAAGTGGTCCATGGAGCCAGTGCTTGTCTGCAGGAGCTTGGCTGCTGCTGGTGGGATTCTTTCCTCTCCAGCTGTAAATCTCATTTTTAAAATACCAAAGTATACTAGACCCTTTCCAAATAACGTTCCTCCGTGCAATTATTTGCAGTGGCTGCCAGGGGGGTATTAGGGGTCTCAAAGGGGAGCAGAGTGTCTGCAAAACCTACTCTTCATTAAGATATCATTCAAAAATATACAGATCCCTGAGTTAGATTCACACAGCCATAGACCAGACTCAGAAACCTTGAAGAAAATGCTTTTTCTTCCGCTGGCTGAAATTCTGAGTTTCTGTCTAAGTGAAACATGACACGGAAGAGGAAGTGCGAGGGAACTGTGGAATGGGGGTTTTCTCTTCGCGGGGGCAGATGGTGATTTTAGTGTGTCTTCAGCTGAGCTAGGTGGCCTTGGGCAAACTTTTGCACTTTGTGTCTTGGTTTCTCCAACCAAGGAGTTGCGCATCTCTCCGTTAGAGACACACTGAAAATCCAAAGCTTTGTTTGCCACTGCTGTAGTGAAGTGAGACTGAGTCTGTGCTGAACAAAGTAAAAGCTAAATGCTCAAGGGGAAAATCTATGTGTAATACACTGATCAAATTCAACTAAGATGTAGTTAATTTAAAAACTCTGCCTAAATGCAGGTTTGGGTAGGTTTGTTGAATGCATTTCAGGATGCACCCTGCTTAGGCCCTATCAGTGCTGCATAGTTAAAAAGCTCGGGGCCAGTGTTAATCAAGGAGATGGCTTTGCATGCTTCCCTGAAATGTCTGAACACTGAAGTGATAAGGAAAGATGCAGCATGGAGCAAATCTTGATGTTGTGAAACTGCTGTTCTTACTCCATTCTTAATACTTGTTATTCTGCTGGGTGCTGCGTTTTGGTTTCTATATTCATCTGTACAGTGCTTTTCTTCTTAAAGAATGCCTGTTGTGGTCAGTATGGAGAGGTTAGACTTGGAATTTCTGTCGTGATCAGTGTGGACGGGTCAGAGAGGGAATGAGTGGCATTCATCTCTCAGCGTATCATCTATGCCATTCATTTGACTGCTAGAAATATCATCTAGTTGTCTCCATCCGTTACTTTCTGTTGCATTGCATGGCATGAAGAGCTGGGAGCAGGAGTGGGAATGACTTTTATGCAGCAATGCCAGCAGAAGGGCAAAACTGTTGAAATGAACTTTCATCAAAGTCAAGCTTTCTTCTTAGTACATACCCTTTAGTTTTGTGCCTGTGAGAGGGTAAAGAAGTAGTAAATTGTTTTGTGCGGTTTGGGGTTAACTGCTTCTGACCTGACAATAGCACTAGGAAAAAGATGGTGTAAACATTGTACAGTGGTTCTGTAGCAAACCTCCAGGCATGCTGTTTCACTGCCACTTGCTTTTCTTTTCTAAATCTGACCAGAGTTCATGTTCTCCCTTTGGACAGGAGTGCCTTTCTGGAGGCAAGAAGCAGCACAGCCAACACCCTCCAGAGCCAGTTGCTAGATTCTCGGTTGAACGCCCGGTTTATATGAATGAGAAATGAACTTCTTTAATGACACAGTGAAAATACCTGCAGGGGGCTGTGTTTTTCCCATCTGCCCAGGCCTGGGGAATGAAGCAGCATTTGCCTCCTGAACTTCTCTTGGCTTCTCACTGAATGCCTGGAGGAGCAGGGAGGTAAAGCATGGCTGTGTACCTTCCTGAGCAGCCCCCAGCTGCTGCTGAGCTTACTGCAGTTACTCTCTGTCAATTCAAATGTATTTGTTTCCCGTGGTGTTTAGTCAAGAGCGTAACAATGTGAAATCTCTGGACTTCTGTGCCATCTCCTCTTTACCTTAGGGCTCGGGCCCACAGCCTGCCCTCTGTTAGTGCTGTTGGGTGGCCAGCACCAAGGCGAGCAGTGCTTTGAGAACACATCCTGGGTAGATCCGAGAACTTGCGTGTCCTCCCTCTCGCTGGTAGAACGACTGCTCGCTGATATCCTGCCTTTTATCTTCCAGATTCCGACCTGAGCATGCGGACGCTCAGCACGCCCAGCCCAGCACTGATATTCCCACCGACGTCTCCCGGTTTCCAGAATGGTCGAGGCTCCTCTACTTCGTCATCCTCAGTCACTGGGGAAACAGTGGCCATGGTCCACTCTCCCCCTCCCACCCGCCTCACTCACCCCCTCATCCGGCTGGCAGCCAAGCAGCAGAAGGAGCAGGCCCACGTCGACCGGCTGCCCGACCAATCCATGATCCACATCTTCTCCTTCCTGCCCACCAACCAGCTGTGTCGCTGCGCCCGCGTGTGCCGCCGCTGGTACAACCTCGCCTGGGACCCCCGGCTCTGGAGGACTATACGCCTGACCGGCGAGACCATCAATGTGGACAGGGCTCTTAAAGTGCTGACGCGGAGGCTTTGTCAGGATACACCCAACGTATGTCTCATGTTGGAGACGGTAATTGTTAGTGGCTGCAGGCGGCTCACAGACAGAGGACTCTACACCATCGCCCAGTGCTGTCCGGAACTGCGGCGGCTGGAGGTGTCCGGCTGTTACAATATCTCCAACGAGGCAGTCTTTGATGTCGTGTCACTGTGTCCAAACCTGGAACACCTGGATGTGTCAGGTAACAAGAAATATTTAAGGACAGATGCCTGGGATTCTAAAGGCCTCGTGCTAGTCAGACTCCTACTCCCCAAAACTGCATGCTTCCCCTTTCTGCATTACATTTCAAGCTAGGAATACAGATACCCTCCCACTGTTCCGATGTGCTGGGCACCACTGGAATCTCAGTGCCCCAGATGCCAGCAGCAGCTCACGGGCAGACTGGCTCCTCTGATGGAGGCATGCTGACAGAGGTGAGCCATTCAGACAGCCAGGACACTTCGAGATGTTTGCATAAAGCAGCCCGTGCTAGGCTTTTGTCTACGTATGAATATCAAACGTCATTCTTAGTGAAACTTCAAAGTCTTCTAGTTTCCTATTCCTGTTCCTATTCCTATTTTAACCAGATGTAGCTAGCTGAGACTTTCTTTTGTAGTGTATACACTTGCTTATATCCTTTCACCACAGTTGTGATATATCACTGCTGCTGTTTAGATCAGCAGAAATATTTTAGACAGTTTTCCCCAGATGTGTCTGGGGATACAAGTTATTTATTTCTTTTTCCCAAGGTCAGCCACACACAATTTCCTTTATTTGAATATTTTGGTATTTAATTAAAAGGGTGTGCTCAAGGAGATTTCTGAAGTAAATTTGAATTTCAGTATTTATTTTGTGATCTCACTTTGTTATCAGTCTAATGTTTATAGAAATCAGCTAGACCAGATTTCCAGATTTGCCATTGCAGAGCTATTGGTGGCTGTACAACAAGCAGAGCAAAGTAGGAATTGCAAGCAGTGTTGATGAGTCACTTGTACCCAGATCAGCTGATTTTTCAAAAAATTTCCCAGCTGGTGCACACTGGTTTGCTTTCGTTTTTCCTTTTTTTTTCCCCCCACTTTAAACTGATTTTTCCAACTCTTTCACCTACTGTTTCCCAGGATGGCAGAACGTCAAGGATAGCATCAAAACAAATAGTAACAAAACAGAATGATTTACTTTTTTAGTGACCTCTCCCTGCAGTTGACAATTGATTAGGGATCTGTCCCAGAGAGTCTATTCACCGTCAGGTTATATCTGAATCAGTTGTTGTCAGCGCATGCAGACAACAGCTGGGGGTTGCTACCACACATCCAGGTTGAAGCATCTCCAATATCAGGAGTAAATGTGTAAGCCTGTGTGATTAAAACCTGGAGCTACGTATCACTTTGAAGGTTGGCTATATCCCATGCATATTTATGCTTCTCTTATGTACATCCTCTCGTGTGGTATGGAGAGTTGATTAGCCCAAATACTCCGGCTCTGGAGACACAGGAAAAGTGGAATTGCTGAACTGAGGGTGAGATGTGAAGAGGGAAAACAGATTTGAGGTAAAAGAAAGTTTGATTGGTTTAGTGGACAACACCTTAATGACCAGAGCAAGAGAAAGCCATGGATAAGCAAATAGTGATGCTGTTGGGCAGATTCAGACTGTTTCTTAACATGTCACCTTGTCCATCTCTGGGGATTTTTCCTACAAAGTGAATTTGATTGCCCTCGTTCTTCTAGGGCTAGGGGACCAGATTCTCACTAGTCAGCATTGTGGTGTCAAGGCAGTTGCTGAAAGAACTTACCTGCCTTGCTGAGCCCTGCCTCAAGCTATGCCAGGGCTGCTCTCTTTTATTGCCCTTTGGGAAATAAGTGTTAAAAAGAAGGTAGGACAGGGGAGGCCAAAAAGAAGCGGGGAAAAAAAAGACACTCTGCACTTACTTTCATAGCTGAATGTCATATTAAAAGAATTCCAGGAACAAGATTACAAACAGCAATTTTGATTGCTGTACAGACTCTCGCTGGACTTGTCTAAAATGCATTCTAGGGCCTTGGATAAATTTGGGTCTAAAATTAGGAGATCTCATGTGAGAAGTTTGCTTCTGTAATCAATCTGGGGAGTAATTAGGAGGACAAGGCTTGCATCCACATTTAAGCAATTCTCAGCAGTGAAAGAGTTCACTGATCTGGTTTTATAGTGAGCAAGAAAAGTTGGGTACTTTTGCTGGGGGCTAATGCTGTACTTGTAGCCAGTTAGTTAAAACCCAGTTCACATGAATCCCTCTCCTCCTTGGATTGCTATTTGGCAGCAAGAACGTATCAAAATCTTTAATGTCAAAAACAGACGTTCTTATTAACTTCCAGAGTTCTCCACAATGGAAGTTCTGTCACTTTCAGCATCCACTTTGTGGGCAAGTCTGAGATATCTCCAGAAGCTGGTTGAGCTTGACTGCAAATTATTATCTAACGCGCTTGCCAACAATTTTTTAATCTGTTTGGAAGTTATTCCTTCATTTTAAGAATCAGTTTTACTTCCTTTATGGAAAATCCTGCTACAAGAGTTTTGTTTTTGCATTTTTTATTATTTAAGACAGAAAAATTGTTACAGACCAAGAAACCTGTCATCTTGCCTAAAAGTCAGGTAGTTGTATATCAACGTGGACTCTTTTTCAGGGGAACCATTCTGAATACCCTTTCCATGAAATACTTCACGTTGTAGCCAAAGTAATTAGACGAGATGATGCTGAGCTTACCCAGACAGTGATCATGTACTTACACACCCTGACTCCATCCCTGCTGAGATACTTCTGACCTATTCACTGTTTGCTTGCGGTCATTAAAGTACTCCCCAATCTTGGATCCACAGCAGACAAAACATTCTCCTCTACCTCATCAGCCTTTCATTCTCACTTCTCCAAATTAGAAAACTGAATTGTAGTCAGCATATCTAGAAATATCCTGAAATAGCCAGACTGATGCCTTAACCCAGCAGCCTCGTTGTGCAAACACAATAGCAATAGCTACCTCTGGTTCGACAGATTTATGTCTGGGTGCCAGCTTTTTCTCTGAAGACCTGATTGAAGGATGGGGACTCCTCTTGTTCATTTAGTATCAGCTAGTCCAAAGCATGTATTAGGAGTGAAATTTTAAACCAGTCAATACTGAACTGTATTCCTTTCCTTTCAAAAAAAAAATGCTTTGCTTTATGTAACATATATATAGTATTCATTTGAAGGCAAATATATTTCTAAAAATTGCACCATAGTATAGATGGATCTGCAAGGCAGTCTGAAGGGGAAATAGTTTCAAGAAGACTTTGTTCGTTGAAAAAAATGCTTTGCTTCAAGGTCCCAGAGCTACTACATGACCTGTGGACAATTTGCCAGTTTCATTATTTGAGGCCTAAGGTAAACTTAGCATCTGTTCAACTAAATTTGAAGCCTAAATTAAAATTCCAGCTGCAAACTCAAGTGAGGAATGTAGGAATCTTAACTATAGATCGTAAACTGTTTCAAGTCCATATTCCATGCTTCTTAGGACATTCGTGTGAGCCTTCTGGATTATCTGAAGATTTTTTTCTTTTTTTTCTTTTTCTGGAGCGTATTCAATCCTTCTAGTAAACCGCTGAATAAGACCTGTTGTATCAGGTGGTATGGGTTTGGATCATCCAAGTTTTTGAGGTGGTCTCCATACAAAGATTGGTATGCCTTCTTTTTTTTCAGATTACTGGATTTGTGTGGCATTTGTGATCCACGGGACTATAAGGTTGTCATCTTAAATTTTCTGGCTTGCCATGGCTCAGTTCATCGCTTTTGGCTACTGTTTCAGCAATAAAGAAAAGCTCCTTCTATCCTTTCCTGAGGGCGCTTCCTCAGGTATAAGCTGCAGAATTTGAGTAGACATTTATGGCTGAAACTGTTGGGCTTTGATCACTTGCAGGCCAACCCTTCCTTCTTCCTTGCTGCTGTTTCTAGCCATGTGAGTGCAGTGAGCCCAGCTGAACAGGACACAGTTAAGAATTTCCCTTCTGTAGCCTGAGACTGTAAGTTTGCAATGGAGCAGAAACAGCACTTTCCAAAAAAGCTTTTATTCGCCAGCATACAAAAATGGAGAAAGTCTGCGAGCGTGTTTTTCCCTTTAATCTAGCTTTTTCTCTTTCCTTGCAAGGTCTGGTCTTTCTTCTCTAGTCTGGTTATATCCATTTGCAGCCAGACTTTCACACTTCAAATAATCCTTTTCTGTGTCTGTTCATGTCCTCCCATGCCCCTACAAGTCTTAGCTCCTGCTGACTCTCCCCATTCTCCTTAGGTTACTCAAATCTCCACCCTTCTGCAGACCCATGGTCTTGCATCCTTCGTGCATTGTGGGCTTGGGGCTGGATTCGCATCTGTTCCCCAGATGCTTTTTAGATGGTTTGTGGGGTTTGTCTTTTTTTTTTTTCTATCATAGGATTTGATGGTGCAAGAGCCTCTGATGCTGGTTTACAAACTCAACCAGTCAGCAACAAGAGTGCCTCTGATCAAAAAGCTGCATGGTTGTCACGTAATACCGTTTTCTCAAATTGACACTGAGTTTCTATTGTAGTAACAGGCTGTAGAGTGTCCCTAGGTAAACCTAGGGCTATTATTTTATATTTGGGATGTGGGCAAAATTGGCCTGTTGCTTTGCTGGACCTCAAAATCCAAAGAAACCTCACTGACTCACGTGGTCTGTCTTATTTGCTCAGGTACAGGGACACATCGCAGCAAACCCAGACTAGTCAGTCAGGATGGCTGCTCTTGTAGATACCTGCTCTGGAAGATGCCTTCTTCACATCCAGCATGCCATGTCATGCCCACTTTTCTGGTCTTGCTGTCTGAGTTATCCTTACTGCTTGCTTAAATTGACTGTTTTTTCACTTAGGCTGCTCCAAAGTAACATGCATCAGCTTGACTCGCGAAGCCTCCATCAAGCTGTCTCCCTTACATGGCAAACAAATCTCCATCCGCTACTTGGACATGACGGACTGCTTTGTCCTGGAGGACGAAGGACTGCACACTATTGCCGCCCACTGCACTCAGCTGACCCACCTGTACCTGCGCCGCTGCGTCCGCATCACCGACGAGGGTCTCCGCTACCTGATGATTTACTGCACGTCCATTAAGGAACTGAGCGTGAGCGACTGTCGCTTTGTCAGTGACTTCGGCATGCGGGAGATTGCCAAGCTGGAGTCGCGCTTGCGATACCTGAGCATCGCCCACTGCGGTCGGATCACAGACGTGGGCATCCGCTACATAGCCAAATACTGCAGCAAGCTGCGCTACCTCAATGCGCGGGGCTGCGAGGGCATCACGGACCACGGCGTGGAGTACCTCGCCAAAAATTGCACAAAACTCAAATCACTAGATATTGGCAAGTGCCCTCTGGTCTCAGACACCGGCCTGGAGTTTCTAGCCCTCAACTGCTTCAACCTGAAGCGCCTAAGCCTGAAATCGTGCGAGAGCATCACTGGGCAGGGCCTCCAGATTGTAGCTGCCAACTGTTTTGACCTGCAGATGTTGAACGTACAGGACTGCGATGTTTCTGTGGATGCTCTGCGATTTGTTAAACGACACTGCAAGCGCTGTATTATAGAGCACACCAACCCTGCCTTCTTCTGAAAGGATACTCCGCCCCTGTTGTTACAATGCAGTATTAAAAACACTGATGTATAAACACACGCTCCCATATTCAGTAATGCTGTTTTTTTGTAGCTCACGGGAGTCAGCTTTTCTTGTATGTTGTTGGTGAGGGAGTGTTTCTAGAGGACTATTTTGTTTGCTTTTTGTATGATCACTTTTTAAGGTGCGGTGGGTCTCCGTTGAGAGGCTGCCTTAATGCACAACCAGTGAGTGCTCAGCATCCCTAGCGGGGTGCCATTTCAGTAACAGCCATGATCTTGTCCCAGGCTAAAGTAGCTACCTCCAAAGGAAATAGCACATAATCCCTCCTTTGGAAAGGCTATTAAGCTGTGTCAAACACATCTGAATTCCAGCTGTGCTCTTGAAGCTGACTATGCAATATGTGTCTCTGTTCCCCAACTTTTCCAATATGGCTGATAAAGCATCCCTCTGTCTCCAAGTAGTTTTTTCTTGGTAGTCTCTCGTTGCAATCCCTCAGGAAATACTGGGTGATGTTCTTAAATATGCGTCACTGAGGCAGAATAAGACCAGCTGGCCATTGCTAAGCACTCCGCTGCACGAGCCTCGAGGTTGTGCTCAAGCATGGTTTCTCATGGAAAGTTCGCTTCCAGGTCACTTATGTATCATCACTACTTGCCTTCAGTTCTAAATCTACCCTCACGTGCATGTGTAGTAGCAGCTCCTGGATCTGATAAGCAGTGACATTTTCACCTGAGTGAAGAAAAACACATGAGATATTGGTGGCCTGGCAAAGGGAGACGCCAGCAAGTCAGCCCGAGAGGCTATTACAATTCTACAAGCTGAGCTAGCACTGCAGTACACCAGGGACCCTGTGATGCTGAGGAATGGTTGACACAGGGCAGTTCCCACTGCTGCCCTGTACTGCTGTCACCGGGAGGTCTGTCTGCTCCTTCTCGGTGCCTCTTCAGCAGCCGTGGCACCTCTGCAGCTGCCTCTCTCTGAGCAACCCAGGCACGTGCGTTGAGGTGTATTCAGTATGTGCCTTCGTACACATAGAAACCTCACCCTTTTCTGTGGCCTTCCAGTTTAACATGGCTGATCACAGGTCTTCAAAGAGGTTAGTTTTTTTTGTTGGGTGACATCCTGGGAGAGAGGGGGGCTTAGAATGTTATTCACTTCAGAGATTTCATTTTGTGAAACCTTGTCTGTGAGCGTTCCCAAAGGCTGGATAAATAGCTGCTGTTCAGCAAGGAATTACCACGCCAGCATTGCCCTGTGATACTGCAAGCCCGCTGCACTCTCATGGTCGTTTTTGCTCATGCAAGAGCAAGCAGGGCTTGGAGGTTCCCCCTCTGCTGCCTCTTTCCTCAGAGCATACAGTCATTTCATGGTTCCTTTCTTCACCATTTTCTGGCAGCCATTTCTCTGCAATTTCACATTTACTGCTCAGATCTGGAAGCCAGAGATGTGAGGGGTGATGATATTTTCAGGCAGGCCCCCTGTGTGTGACTGACAGGTGAATTCATACAGTCAGCATTGTGAATTCATACATTCATCTTAAATGCTGTAAATGTCTTGGTAGAGAACATAAGAAGGGAAGCACCGTGTCTGGTTTTCATAAGCAGTAGTTCCATCATCTCCAGACAACACTCATAAAATCATTGATATGAAGTGAAAATCCACATGCTCACGAAAAATACATAATTGCTGAGGAAATACTTGCAGCAGAGCTCTCTCAGATTACAAAAAAGCAATGCTTTCAGCACGTCCCTGCGGAGGGAACTTGTCCTACTTGTGCAAAAAGTCCTGTAATGTACGTATGTTCCTCCAGTTTAGAGTTTCCTAACTTACGGTATGTCATCACCTGTGAATTACAAATGTGATTGTACTAAAGCAAGGAGGGCCAAGGAACATGAATTTGTCGTTGCTACTGTTACTGGTCATTGGGTAGCAGAGAGTAATCCCATCCTTTGACCAGTTAACATCACTTTAGTTTTCCTTTTTGTGTTTTTAAAATTAGAGATTCTTTTCCAGCCAGTATTACAGTGTATTTTATCCGAGCCAGCTATACTCTCTGTTTATTCTTTATCTGAAAACGGCCCCAAGAACAGTTAAATGTTAAGCCCATGCCTGAGGATGGTGGGATTTAGAGCCATTTGCACTCATGAAATATAAGGCCTCATTAGTAACATTTAACTGTTTATTAGGAAAAAAAAATCTACTTTTCTGGCTAAGCTAAATTGAGTGAATAGTGCTACATGGTTTCTAAGGTTTCTAATGTTTAAATTGGCCTGTACTGTACAAATCTCACTATAAAGCCTTAATTTGCTACCAAGAAATAAAGCAATATATTGGTAACTGATGAGCGTGCGTGGTCATTTGCACTAATTGATTAGCTTATTGTGAAAATGAAAAGATTAAATACTTGTAAAACTTTGTTTTCTTGAATCCAAGCAGACAAATGAGCAAATCATCGCAATAAGTAGGGGGATGATTATAAAGACAACAAAGGATTTGTATAGGTTATGATTTTGCCTGTCTCTTTAAAATTTTATTTTCCTCATGAGGTTCTTCTTTACTCCAAGATGTAATCACTAACTGGAAGCGTAAGTAAAAGAAAAAACAGCATGTAAAAAGCTCACATGTAAAAGGTCCAGGAGGGCCTCTGCTCTGAACTGAAGACAAGCTAACATACTTGTTGTGAAAAGTAAAACAGCAAAGCACTTATTAGTGCAGTGTTTCTTTTCAACCTTCTAAAAAACCTACTCTGGGGGGCACTTGTGGAAAATGAATAAAGGTAATTACCAAAAAGCCAAACACTTTTTACTATGCTTACACAATCTGATTTGCCACTCTGAAATTGCTACGTATTTCAAGAAAATGTGAATTGAACTTATTGATATAGCTTGCTTGTTTTTTACTTTTAACCTTTTTCCAGTGTCTGTTTGCAAAATGACACAACTGTAGCAATCAGAAAGATCAATGCAATGGAAAAGGCATTACAAAAAGAGGTGGAAGGACCAGCACAATAGAAAGGTGCTACAAAGAAAGGAAAGAAGATCGCTCACCCGTACCAGAAGATTCTGGGTTTGCAGGGAAAAGCTTCCACCAAGGAGGATCTCCAGGAAGAGATCCTTCCTCAGGGCCAGTCAGCCCTTCAATGGGGCCTAAGAGCCTGGCTCCACCCCTCCTGGTCACACAGGTGGATTGCCTTCACCTGTGCTCCCAGGGCTGACTGGGTCTTTCCTCCAGGTGCTCCATCAGTGGTTCAGGCCATGACTCAGCAGTTCCCATACACTCCACCCCTTCACAGTGTGAACCGATGATTGAGTCAGCTGGAGGGTGAGCCTTCCCTGATACAGGGATCTGACACACCACAACACTTGTACAATTGCCCATCGCAATGCAGGTTGACTCAATGTAAGATAACTGATGATCGGTTCGTTGTTGAGGTTCATGTTCTTTCATGGGCCAGTGCTCGATGACATTACTGGAGGCATGCAGTTGTTTGGTGCATGTCCATTTCATGTTCCACCAGTCCCGCATAGGCCATCACCGGGTGTCGTGCTTGATCTCACAGCAACACTGGAACACTTCGATGACATTTTGCTCCTTCCGGTGATCCTAGAGACTCACGGGGAAATAGTACAGATGTTTCAGTTGTACCAAGAGGGGGAGGTCTGCCTTCCACAGCAAGATACAGGCCATATTCCTGTCCTGGGTCAACACTTTGGCTTGCACTGGGGCACGTCCTTGCCATCTGTACCGCACCCTTTGGCCAGATACCTGTGGCTGCATAACTATATCAGGTACCAAAGGGGGGGGTCCTGATCTGCCATAGGGACATGATGAGGGTCCCCTTAGCAATGAAGACCAGAGTGTTGACCACGATGTCAGTAGGCCACATACAGATCACCTGAGGGACTACCGAGCCTCCCACCTCCAATTATCTCTCCCAAGGCGCAAGTAGGCCACATCACCTCGGTCCTACTTGCACCTTCCAAGGCCATTCTATTCTACGGGTACCAGGTTCTAGATTCTCAGGGGCAGGGAGTAGAAGGTTATTTTCATTACCAACTTGGGGGGGGCTTACCTGATTGTCAGTGCTTTATCATTTGGATCCTAAGATGGGAGGACCATGTTGTCCCTAGCATCTTCAGGGCACTGGGTCTGCCATCTCTAGGCCTTTCATTCAGGTCCCACAGGGTTTCATAGAGTCTCTTTGCCCACCCCTGCAGGGACTGAGAGTCTGTCTTCAAAGCAGCCTTCAGGATGCCATTATAACGTTCAGTGAGGCCTGCTCCCATTGGATTAATGGCAGATGAAGTCACCATGCAATGTTGTTCTCTTCTGCCCAGTGCAGTATCATCGCGCCCATGAAGTGTGTACCCTGGTCACTCTTGATGACCTGCAGAGTCCCATATACAGCCATTAACTTGGTTAAAGCCTTGATGGTGTAGACCTGTTTTGCTCTTGGTACTGGATAGGCCTGCATCAGTCCACTTGCTGTGTCGACACAGGTTAACGCATTTCTGGCTCCCCCAGATCATGGGAGGGGGCAATATATATAATCAAATTGCCACCTTTGGAGAGGGTTATGTCCTCTGGCAAGGTGGGCAGTTGTCTCATCCTCAAGCAAGTTTTGCAATTATGACATGCCTGGACAATATCTAACATAGTTATGGGCAGCCCCCATGCCTCTGCAGCTGCCCACATGGTCTTCTGTCCAGCATGTCACAGCTTCTGGTGTAGCCAGTGTGCAATGTTCTCGGAAGGAGAGTTCTCAATCCACCATACTTGAGCCAGCATGTCAGCCTCATTATTTCCTGAGAACTGCAAGGGGTGATGTCCAGAAACACAGTAGACACAGATGGTTCTATGTTTAACCACATTCCATACGTCTAACCACATCTCCTTGCCCCAGATTGGGCGGGTGTGGATGGTCCAGTCTTGGGTGGCCCACTGTGCAATTCAAAGAGTGAGCCCCTGATACACAGCCCAACTATCTGTGCAGATGTTCAGTGCACTGTCACTGGGTTCCTTGGTGATAACCATCCACACGGCTCACAGCTCTGCCCACTGGCTACTTTGACCATCCCCCTCTTCAAACCAGATTGTGTCAGTGGAGGGATGGTATGCCACTGCTCTCCACTTGCTCGGGTTACCTGTGCTGGACCCATCCGTATTTCAGGCGTCTTCAGGAATGGGATATTTCCCTTCCTGAATGGGACTCTTCTCCGGTGGAAAGATTGTTGTTTCTTTCGGTGCATTGCTGTGATACATCACTGGGCCTAAGATCTTTTGAAGTTCTTCTTTCAACGGTGATGAAGACAAACTACTGCTCTGGCTGAGATAGGCAACCCATCGTGCCACTGTCTGTGCTTGGGCCACCTGTCATAGGAAGGTGGGTCAGATCTTTCAACCACCCCTGAATTGACAAGATGGTCTTAACTGTGACCTCAGATGTTTGTGTTATTGGCTGCCTACTCCGCATTACGGGTGGTAGAGCCAATAACTTCTTCAATCATACTGTATCTTTCCTCTGCTCCGTGCCAGACCTGAGACCAGAACCCGATCGGGGTCTGAACAGAACTCTGGCGTTGCCACAGGCCCCAACCAAAGCCATCCTGACTGACATGAATGTCCAATTCAGCTGGGAGGGTGGGATCAAATATACCCAGTGCCTGGGCTTGTTTAACAGTTTCACTTGTTAGAAAGCCTCGTGTTCCATTCTCTTCCAGTCCCATAGTTGCCCCTTTTTAGTGCGTCTCAGCATATAATGGTCTCAGCAGCTGCACTAAATGAGGTATAAAGGAATGCCAGTATCCCAATATACCCAAGAACTCCTGCAGCTGCTTCGGTGTTGTAGGGACTGGGAATTCCTGAACTTTATCTATGACAGCACTGGGTAGTACTTTGGTCTTTCCTGACCAAACTAACCCAAGAATTTCACAGGCAGGCCTCGACCCTACACCTTCTGAGGGTTTATAGCCCATCCTTTTTCCTGCAGATAGGTAGTTAATGAATCTGCTGCCTGTCCTACTGCCTCCAGTGAGTCAGATATCAACATGAGATCATCAATATATTGATTCAGGCTAACATTATTAGGTTTTTCCTAATTTGCCAGGTCACGCACCACTAGGTTATGGCAATATGTTGGCAAATGTATGTACCCCTGTGGCAGGACCTGAAATGTCCACTGCCTGCCTCCCCATGGAAATGCGAATTGGTCTTGTGATTCTTCAGCAATTGGAATACTGAAGAACACATTTGCCAAGTCTAAGACACAATGCTAGGTTTTTATTTCCCTACTCAATGCGTCCATTAGGGAGGCAATATTGGGTATGGCTGCGTGAACAGGCGGCGTGACCTTATTTAATTCCCTATAGTCTACAGTCATTCTCCATGTGCCATCTGACTTTTGCACTGGCCATATGGGGGAATTATGTGCAGGTCTTATGATCCCAGTTTTTTCTAATTCCTGCACAAGTCCTTGATATTTCATCTCCCCCCCCCCCCCCCCCCCCCCCCCGGGGAATCTATACTGCCACATACTAGTAATCCAGCACAGTTCCAGCAGACAAACAGGCTCATGCTTTGCATGGCCTCTCAATATTGCCTGCACCACCCAGATACTAATACACCTTTGCTGGAGTCTGAACTCTCCTACGGTTGTAGGGAGAGCCAGACCCCATTAAGTGTCTATGCCCAAGATGTACTCCGGGACTGAGGCAATAGACACATTATACTCCTAGGGCGGGAGATGCCCAACCCCCAGTTTCAACCACATCTGGGAAACTGGAATGGTCTGTACCCCAAAGCCACTGATCATCACTCTATCCCCATTAAACTTAGTTGAATCTCCATAAATAATTGATGCTTCCACACCTGTATCAACCAATGCCATAACCCTTTGTATGTTCTTTCGGTACCAAAAAACAGTCAGCTCAACATAGGGCCTCTGGTCCCATCTAGGGGACTAATATCCCCTATCACACCATGAATTGAGCAAGTGCCAAGTCTCTTTCCTCAGGTGGCTCAGGCATGGTAGCCCAAGTCACCTTTTTTTTGGGACTATGAAGTCCTCTAGTTTCCAAGTATTTTCTGGTACTCACTCAATTATTTGTACCCCTGCTCTTTCGAGGGTATTTTGAAATTTTTGGTCGTCCCTTAGTTGTTTCCATAATTGAAGCAAAACATGATTAGGTTGGTGATCAATTTTAGCAAAAGCCACCCCAGCCCACATAAGGTCATTAAACATCTGTTTTCAGGGCACCCATATGGGGTGCAATCAGTGTGTCTGTGGGGCAGCTTTTCTAGTTTTAATTACTGGATATACCTCAGCCCCTTCCACTGTCCTAATATTACACCTTGTCCTTAAGCGCTCTGTCTCCCCCAGATCAGCCACCAACTGGGCAGCCTGCTGAATAATGGCCTCCAAGGCCACCAGGGGGTTCAATATAGATACTGAAGTGCCATAATGGGGGGAGGGTGCCTATTATAAAATTAGGTCCCTCATTCTGGCTGAGAATTTTACTAAATCAGGACTTCTGAAGGCTTCCTCATAAATCACCTTTTTCATTCCTCGCTTGCAAATATGTGTTTGGAGGTCCTCCATGGAGGACCATAGTCCCTTGTGCATCGGGATATCAGCCTTATTAGGCCGAGTGATACAGCGTGCTGCCATCAACCAATCCATTAGAGAACAATTTTCCTCATTATGTTGCACAGTGGCATACAGCCTTTGTCTAAGGGCAGGGTGCAAGGTAATGGATGCAAGCTTGGAAACTTCTGGTCCACTGACCACAACACTCTCTGCCCCCATGCCCCATAATCAGAGTAACCAAGCCAGTACACTTTCCCTTGGTTTCTGCTGAAATTGTTGCACCAAATCCATGAATTCAGATGCCATATAGGGGCAAGCTGTTACATGGAGATGGGTTTGGGCAGTGGGCCAGTGATCGGGGGCACCCCTGCTGGTCTATCCTGTATCTTTTTTGTGTCACTACAGGTCAGATCTCGAAGGGATCCACCTCAAGTGGGGCTTCGAGATCCGATCTTGAGATTTTTTCCATTGGATTACCTAGGTCTACTGGTTCAGGGCCCTGAGTATTTTCCAATGCAATATTCCGTATTTGCTTTAAAGGGAAAGTTAAACTTGATTTTTTTCCCTGTCAGCAGGCCAAGCTCTTGCTTGAGTTTCTCAATGCAATCACACAGTAATCAGTTCTCATTTTCTAAAGTACTATGTGAAAGTTCTGCGTGATTCAGAGCCATTAGTAGTGGCCATGCCACAGTGGACACAGCCAGCCGGTGTTCCTTCATAATTAGGATATCTTTATCTAATCCATAGAAATATTTTGCCATGCCAGATGGGGATTGAGAAATATTTCCACTATCCCACAAGGGATCCTATTTTTCAATTATGGCTGCCAATTCATAAAAGGGTGAACCAAGAAATCCTGGTGTAGCGATAAGCAGGACTAACGCAATGGAAACAGCGTTACAAAAGGTGGAAGGAAAATACAGCGCTCACCCGGATCGGAAGATTTGGGGCTCGCAGGAAAAGGCTCCCACCAAGGAAGGATCTCCAGGCAGAGATCCTTCCTCAGGGGCAGTCAGCCCTTAAATGAGGCCTAAGAAGGGTGGAGCCAGGCTCCACCCCTTCTGGTTGCACAGGTGAATTGCCTTCACCTGTGCTCCCAGGGCTGACTGGGTCTTTCCTCCAGGTGCTCAATCAGTGGTTCAGGCCATGACTCAGCAGTTCCCATACACCTGGGATGTGCCCTGGCAGAATTTTATCCAGAGGGACGATGTTCTCCCCCTTGGCCCACTTGAAGAGGTTCAAAAGGAAAGCCATTTTAATATTTTGGTCTGCCTGGCTCACCAAATGTATCAATCAGAAAGATCAACACAATGGAAAAGGCACTACAAAAAGAGGTGGAAGGACCAGCACAATAGAAAGGTGCTACAAAGAAAGGTGCTACAAAGAAAGGAAAGAAGATCGCTCACCCTTACCAGAAGATTCTGGGTTTGCAGGGAAAAGCTTCCACCAAGGAGGGATCTCCAAAAAGAGACCCTTCCTCAGTGGCAGTCAGCCCTTAAATAAGGCCTAAAAGAGGTGGAGCCAGGCTCCACCCTGTCTGGTCACACAGGTGGATTGCCTTCACCTGTGTTCCCAGGGCTGACTGGCTCTTTCCTCCAGGTGCTCCATCAGTGGTTCAGGCCATGACTCAGTAGTTCCCATACAGGCAATCAGAAACGAAAATGTGTATCTGGAGCTGAGTTTGCTGGGAAGGATGCAACTTATGAGTGATGTGTCTTAGCTCCACTTTGAGGTTGGCAAAGACTATCAATTTCCTGAGTGAAAACATTGTTGATTCTTGAACCATAACATTCAGGCTGAGGCACTGAGGCGGCTTCTGCTCTGCCCCAGCATGTAGCGATCTCATCAAGGCAAGCAACCATGGGTCACATCAGTCAGGCTGGCATTTGTTTACGATTTTGCAATAACTGGTGTCACGCAGAAAGAGGTCTCTTTGAAAGGGCGCATCTAAATCACCAAGAACTGTGATTATAGCCAGAGTTCTGTATCAAGATATTTATTTTTCTCCTTCTCTTGGTTTTCATAAAAAAGTGGAACTATATTTTCCTTAGCTTAGCAGTATGCAATTAATGTGAAGTACAACACTTTTGCCTTTTAGAGCAATGCTCTTTTAGCTTCCCACAAAATGTGAAACAGCTTCTGTTGGATGTCTTGAGCCTTCTTCAGAACCTCAGTCTGTAACCTTTCAGTAATGGTTTGACAAAACATCTACCCTTTGAACTGGAAAACTTAAAAAGCTAGTAAAAGGCCTAATTTTAGACAAGGCTTGAAGCAAGTCCAAAGTCTCATTAAAAAGAAATGTAGTGACCATTTGGACTGCAGACTGGCTGCCCCATAGCTGCCAATGTTAGTTACAAGGGGAAAAACTCTGTGAGAGAGCTGGTAGCAAACGTCTCTTCCCTGCCTTCAGTTTTTTACAGTCTTCTCAGTTTAGCTGCTCAGGCTGAAACTTCCCATGCTGGGTTTGAAAATGTTAGTTGAAATGGTTCATCTGGCTCTGTAAATAAAGCTAGAAGGAAATGTCATTTTGCTCACGGTAAACTCTTGGTGACCTTTCCTTTGAAAACGGTCCATTGCTCTCCATCTCTTCCATGGCCTTCGGAGCAAGAGTGTGAGCCTTGCCAGGAGGTCAGCTTGGGGACAAGGATGTGTCTTACTAATCTCCCATTAAAATTCACCCTAGTTTAGCTACAGTACACATCTTCAGACGTCTCTGATTCCACGATCGGGGAGAAGAGGGCCACGCTTGGATATGATGAGGCCCGTAGTCTGGCGAGGCAGAGATTTGGCAAAGCTGAGAGGCATTTATCACTCTGGCAGTGTGAAGGAGGAAACGACCTGAATTATGTGGAAGCTGCCTGGAAAGTTAGGGCAGGGTTGAAAGACAAGATTTGGAGAACTGGGACAATAGAGGAACGAAGGAAATTTCTTGTGCAAGAGGACTGCAACTGAGATGAGACTGAATGATTTTCAATAACAAAATTGGGTTGGGTTAGGAGAGCTGGGTTTGTATGACTTATTGGACAAGGAGCATTGGATCAGGGAGAATGTGAGTCAAGTACTGAAGAATGAAGTTTGAGGCAGGAGCAGAAGCATGAAGAAAATGGCCTGAACATTAAGTAAATACAGTGTACTCCCTCCAGGGAAGGCTCAGAGCAAGGCTGGCAAACTCTTTCTTTCAGTATGTCTCAAATTTGAAACAGTCTTTCAGAAATGAAATCGTAATTTTGGATTTAATGCACCCAATATCTGCCTTTGTAATGTTTTGTGGAGCCAAAAAAGCTTTATAGGCAGACCTTTTGCCTTTGCAAATGTATATTGGGGTCTGCATGTCAATCTCAGTGTCTTGTTCCTGCCTTTACAGCTTTGTGCAAGGTCGTCTACTAAGAAGAAGGTGGCAAGGCAGGTTTTGTAATACCCATGCTTCCAGTTGCAAGGGGTTTCAGCAGCACCAGTTCTTCTGCTTTGCCTAGGTACAGGCATCAGTGGAAAGTCAAATTCCTGTCCTTTTGATGACTGTTAAAGAGAATAATAATAATAGGTTCAAATTACTGCCAGGCAGTAGACATCAGAATTCAAATTTAGCTTAACAAAAACACATTTAACTGAACTGCATTGCTGCATACTATTAAACAGATTAAATCAATTTTCTCCATAAAATTGTTGAGGGATGTTTATTTTCATGCACCCCTGCTGTATAGCCGTATGCTTCAGAGCAGATTTTTCCTCTGTTTTTGTTTTCTGTGAGATCTGGACAGACGAATCAAGTCATTTTTCCCTTGTCCTCTGGATGATCATGGAAGTGCATATTAGATTTACACTTGTTAATGGAAATCTTTTCCAAGTAGGCTCTGCTAATACAAATTTTTAATAAAATATTATGAGTGCAACAATCCAGTTGGCCATAGATATGTCAAATTAAGCCATTATAAATACAAAAGTTACAGAATAGACACCAGAGGGAGAACCAGAGAGACCAGAAAAAGGGACGAGGAAAGGAGAATGAGAGGGAGAAGAAGAGGGAGAAAAAAAACAAGCTTTCCTAAATGGCCCTGATACTTCTAATACAGAAGAGAAACCTTCGCCATTATTTCTACAACTAAAGGCACTGTCTTCTTGGATTTAGAATAGATTACTTTTCCTTTGTTTTTAAAAGAAACACTGCCGTAGCCTCAATCTCACATGAATGGTAAAAATGGAAAAAGCCATCTTTAAAAGACAAGAGAGAAGGCAAAGATGGACTTGTGCCAAAAGGAATGAATATTTTTAACAGTTTCATATTGCACAGTCTGTCTTTGACGGTTCCTAAAATATTTTTTAACAATCAAGTAAATGGCCATTCTTGAGAAGTTTCCATTACTTCTTGAATATACTTCATTCATACAATTGCCTCAGCAGACAGATATCTGAGATTTAAAAAGACTCATTTTCTAGCTGCGATACGCAAGAGATCATTCATGGTTTACAATTTTTTCTTCTTTATTGAATGTTTCCAGGTCTTTATCACTTTTCTTATATCAAGGATATATCCTAAGCAACAGGTAAACTGAGTTTACAACATCCAGTAAAATGTTTCTGTATATTTATTAATCACAATTTGTATCCATTCGATGCCCAGGTTTTGCTCCAGTTTTCTGATCATGATTTGTTTTATGCTTTGAAAATACTTTGAAAAAAGCAGTTTTTGGACTTGAATTACACTGAGGACTGTGCTTGAATAACACCACTGCCAGCGATAAAGTCTTCCTTGCAAACTCCAAATGTCTGTCCTTAAGTGGTCTCCTTTCCTACTACAGGCTGTGTGTTGCTACAGCCAGACACAGAGTTAAGCTGCCTGTTTTGCATCCCTGCTCTCTGCTCCATTCATGGACACATGCGACAGAGTGGAATCCCGGAGGGCTGCACTGCTGAGAGGCGCCAGGGAAATACTAATGCTCACCTTCCTCGTTTGCCAAGACAATAAAAGGATGCCTCATCCTCTGCCTTCTTTGTACTATGGGGATAAAAGAGATGGAGAGCCCAGTCTGCTAGGTAGGAGGAGTTCCTTTTGCTTGTTTTCTACTCATGTTAAAGTTGTAGCCTGATAGCTCTCAATTTCTTTTGAAGTTACACATAGCAAATACATCTATCCACAAAATGCCACCATGCTTCTGCATTAGGTTGAAGAATGAATAATGCCGTTTTAAACTGGATCTTGCGCTAAAGAAGAAAAAGGGCGTGAGCCTTATGAAGGCAAACCTTGAAGGACCATGCTTTATAGTGATCCATTCCTTGACTGAGTGAAGCCTCTTCCGTTTTATTGGTGGTAAACTACAGGAACAAGCTCTAACTTCAACACCAGCTCTGATGAAGAAGCAGAATTGCGACCTTTTCTCCATGATCTTCTTTCCTCTCCTGACCTTGGAGAGAAATCCAAGCTCCTGTGAGAGGCTGAGATATTGTGCCTCTGTAGACATGGGTAATGCAAGTGGTGAGTGGATCAGTGTTCGTAGGATGAGCAAGTCCATTTGCTCGGCAGCAGTCCGGGTGATGGACTGAGGTGATTAACTGCAAGTCAGTGACCACTCAGCGGCCAAATCTTGCTCACATTTCACACTGGAGGGGGAAAGTATGCATCAATGTCAGTAAAGACGGCGCTTGCCAATGCTTGTTCTTATTGTGATATAAAACTATGTGATGAAAGATGAATCAACTGGAAGGGGTGGGGGGAGGGGCAGTGTTGACATATGCAGATAATTAAAATCTGTTGTCAAAGTAGCATAGTAGAAAATCAGGTGCACATCTGTCATGAGCCACAAGAGCTTTCACTGATTCCAGCATAGGATTGGGCTGTTGGTGAGTTTGTATAAAGTTGCTTGGTGATACTGCTGTGGCAGGGCTGGTGTGGCTTCTGCTCTCTCTGCTGTTGTATTCCTGTGCCTGCACAGCACAGCAATGATCCAGACTTTCTCTTACCATCTCTGACCCCAGATGACAAGCAGGTTGTGGTGGTTTAACCCAGTTTCAGTCCTGCTCTTTGCCCTTGGAAGCTGACACAGGGGGGCTGCAGCTTGAGTGGGAAGTGTGTGTGGCGTGGCTGGTGAGGGGTCTGCGGCGTGGGCACTGCCAGCCCTGTTCTAGGGCAAGGAGGGAGAGGGAGGAAAACCTGACAGTCCTCTGAGCTGGGACAAGGTAGAGGCAACCATGTTGTGATAACCTGAGCCTAAGACAACTGGCACTGGAGCTCCCAAAATGGACAGACCATCTCCTTGCTGCAGCTGCAGCAGCCTCAGCTGCTGTGATGGCACCTTGGCATTTCCATATCCCCAGGAGCTGACATAGATCTGCTCAGAGCATGGACTTGTCAAGGTATAGCCACCACCTGGGTGTAACAAGGAGGAGAACAGTGGCTACCTCATAGCTGTGGCAGGAGAGCTGGGCTTAGCAATCCACCAAGGGGCTGTACTGCCTCTCAGGAGAGCCCCGGTGAGGCACTGTCCTGGCTTCATGACTGGCAGCAAGGATACAAAACAGAGAGCTTAGGACGGGGTGTTGAAGATGTGGTAGGGACCTGTGCTAAAAGATTCCGGGCGCTCCAGCCTTGTGTTGCTGTGTATGCGTCGTGCTGCTGCTGATCTCTACATAAGACTGCCAGATCCTCTAGAATTCACTGTCAGCTTGTGTTACATCAGCAAGGCTTTCATCCTCATTGTTTGATTATAAATTAATATGAAATTTGAAAGAATTCTTAGTTACCTCAGTGAAGCCCAGGGTGATCCAGGTGTCAACAAGAGTTAGCAGGCTCTACACTGAAATGAGTATTTACTTTTCTACGTCAACCAGGGCAGCAGCGCTGTTCCTCATATACCTCATACCTCACATGCACATTCATATGTAGGAACAGCCAAGGCTTTCTATGTGGACTGTCTGGAAGTTTTCTGAAAATGAAGCAAATGGGCTATTTGCCTGTTTCATACTGAGTTCTAGCAGCTTCTAACTTCTGGTTGTCAAAAGGTTGCTTCTTTATCAACAGCTCCATGCCCAACCTGCATTCCACCATCTAAGGAGCATGGTGCACAATACAAGCTCAAGGTGCAGTAACCTTCTGTGGCTGAAAGGTTGAAAAGCTCCCACGTGCACACTCGACATCTGCCTAAAGGAGAAACGCATCTTCCACTCTAATACCGGGTCTGATAATTGGTTCTAATGGTTTTAGCTAAGTAATCAGAAATATGAATATTATGCAGCTATAAATTCAAGCAAATCTGATCTGCCCTATTACCAGCCTGACTCCCTTGTATACAAAGCCTCATAGAGTTCCAATTCTCTTATCTTTGTAATGCATGAGATGGTGTGTGTGTTTTTTTCTTAAAGTCTTTTAGAGTTGCTTGGTATTTACAATCTGTAGGGGAAACTCATTCAAAAAGATTATGAGACTTGCTTATCTTCAAATCAGAGTGGTGTCTGATTTCTGAGTATTGGTTTGCTTTTTGTAAGGCAAATTGATGAGGGCACGAGAGGGCTTTGCAGCCTGAGCTTCGGAGTTCATAAACCTCTGGCGGGTTAAATTGGAGAGCAGGATAAAGTGGCCTCACTTCCACTGCCAGAAAAATAAGAAAAAATGGGAAAATTGCATCAAAACTCCCAATAAAGCAAGTAAAGGAATTCAGGACTGAAAGCTGAGCTACCAACAGTAATGTGTAATCCTGCACTTAAAAGGTATTTTCTCCCTTAGGACTCAAATGTGCTCCAGTGCAGTTGGAGGGTAAATCAAAAACTATCATAAAGATTATATATAATAGGCACACGGGTAAATGTGACAGTAGGGAAGAATAAACAGAATTCTTGTGCAAGAAATCCTTGCAGGGAGTCACCAAATAATGGGGTGACCTGTCAGGGCACTGTGAAGGCTGGCGGTTCACCGAGTGGCTGGGCAGGGCCCATCCGACAGCCTACCAGGAACATGGCAGTGGGAGCACAGGGGCAACCCCAGCCCCAGGCACCACACACCCCCCTGGGGACGGGGACAGACTGGTCAGGGGTCACGGCTAAGCAGGGAGGGGCTGTGGGGAGACGCAGCCTGGCCCTGCTGCCGCCTTGCTGGGGTAGGGGCTGACAGCCTAAGGCTGGTGTGAGGGTCTGGGCCTGAGTAGGGACAGGTGTGGTGGTGGTCCCCTTGGGGCCATGACACGAAGCATCGGAATCAGCTTACTTGGATTTTCAAAAAGACTTTTAATGAGGTCTCTCAGTATAGGTTCCTAGGGAGCCTGAGATAAGAGGGAAAATTCTTTCATGGAGAGATGATGAGATGAAAGGTAAAAAAAATCTAGACAGAAGTTAAGCATAAATGATCAGTTCTCACAATGGAAAGAAGTTACCGGCCTTCCAACATACTCATAAATATGCTGAAAAGGGACTGATTAGTGAGGAGTGGCAGGACTTTTTACAATAGTGCTGGTACAGATGAGCAGCAGCAGTGTAAAAATCACAGAAGTGAGTGATAACGTGGCAGGTTAAGCTCAGTGTGAGTGGAAGCTGCCACATGGTGAGTAGAAAACAAGCTCCTGGCTTTTTAAGCGCAGCACTGGACAATTGTGACCCACTCAACAGCAAGGTCTTGAGGTGCTGACAGAAAATATCGACACGATACTCAGCAGTCAAAAAAGCAGGTCTGTATCAGGAGCTGGTCAGAAGGAACCAACATCAAAGCGGGGTATCGCTGTGTCCCTGCACCTGGTTCGGTCTCACCTCAGGTGGGCTGTCTCCCCACCATGAAAGGGATGCAGAGCTAGAAGAGGATAGGGGATGGCTTCTGCATGTGGCATCACAGTGTAGGCTCGGATGCCTCAGTCCAGAGAAGGGATAACTGGGGTGGGGTCTGACGGATACAACAAAGGTCACTGAATCATGGACAGCTTCAGGAACGATGGGGACTGAACATTTACCATTGTACTTAAAAATAAAATCTAGGGGGCATAACATGAAGCTAGCAGGTTGTGGATTCAAAGCAAATTGAAGTAGCTCTATGCCTGCCATGTTTTAAAGCCTTGGACTCTTGCCATAGGATGTTGTGGATGCCAAATGTTCACATCAGTTCAAGGGAAGAATGGTCAAGTTCATGGAGGAGAAGTCTTTGTGCAGCTATTAAATATAACAGACAACCTCTGGCTCAGGAAATGCCTGCGGCACAGAGTGTTGGAGCCTGGCAGACTATTCTGGGAAAATGTGCTTGCTCTATTCTTACACTTCTCTCCAGGCATCTGTTTTTTGGCTACTGTCAGATAGACCGTTCAGCTACACAGACCTTTTGTCAGCGTCTGTTTCCATATTTCGATATTCTCTCAGCCTATCCTTGACAAAGAACACACATTTACTTCTCAGTTGCAGTACTGTAGGAGTTCCTCAAAGTCCTTCAATCTAAATATTTTTGGCACCTTCTTTTCCAAAATGCTTATGCTTCAGAGTGCAAAACCCAGTCTGGTCAGGAGCTAACATTCTCCTCTACTGACTTTCATGGAAGTAGGCGCTGGAAATTTTCCTAGGGGCTGGGTACTCTGCATATTTAGACGCTGTTGCTCCAGGACTGCAACAAAAGTGTCTCTGTATTTGAATCAAAAAGGATACAGGTGCTCTGCTTCAAAAGTCATTGTGTGCCTGGCTTAATGTTGTGTTTCTGTACAGTTTTCCCCAGTGCATGTACAACTAATTTTCTTTCTATCTCTTACCTACTAGTCCCTGAATCAAGAGGAATCTGGGTTGGGCTTCTGGACTGTTGGTAAGGGGCCTCTCAGTACATGAAGATTTGCTTTCTGAATGCCATTTGCAGAAGTTGTGGTGACCTCCAAGGTGTCAGAGGTGGAGCCAGGCACAGGAGGTCAAGCCAAGGGCTGTCTGCAAAGCCAATGGAAATAACACTGTGTAAATATTTGTTGCAGAGATCTTATGTGTCGAATAATAGCTAAAAGAGACAGACTAAGAGCAAGTACAAATGGAATAAGTGATCTGATAAACATGAATGCGAAAGAAATTCTTGTATGTTCTGTCTCAGTCAGCGCTGTAACGATGTCCAGTGGATGATCTATGAGTTCGTTCCTATAGCTTTCAGTGGAGTCTTGAAAACTTTTCAGATACAGAGCTGTGATAATGCAATAAAATACCAGTGATTTATTTTAGTTATTGGTTTCACCACCCCCCATTATCTATGAAGGAACCTAATACAGTGAAAGCATACCTGTTACCAAGCTCGAGACAAAGGTAATGGAGAAATAACTCTTCTTGGTATCTTAAGGGCCCATTTGAACAGGTCAACAAAGCCATTAAAAATAAGAAATAGACTTTGCCTTCCCTTTCTCCCATAAGGGTATCTCTTGTAGCAAATTTGGTGTGAGCTGGCAAATACGTCCCTGTTCACAGCTGCTTGGAAGAGGGACTGGCTGAAGGGGAGTGTTTTATACTCTGTTGGATTCCCACAAGTGGGGAAGTGAGACTGAAATAGCCAGTCACAAAGATACGCTGCTTTTCAGGTCTCTCTCACTCCTGTCATCTAGAGCAAGAAGATGGAACCCCACCAAAAGGCTTGATTCCTTTAAGATGGCTGTGCTGTGTCTTCATGATTGACACTAGAATTTGCCTGCAGCCTCTGCTCAGTCTCTGCTTCCCTTTATTTGTTTTTGAAAGGAGCTATCGGTTGTTCTGATAATTTCAGACGTAAGAGGCCACCTAAGTGCAGCTTACTGATCAGTCAGTTGTTTAGCAATATTTAAACAATTGGCTCTGGGAGCCAGGGCATGACCAGTGAAAAGATTTGGTCCAAATTACAGTCACCAAGCAGCAAGTTCATGTCTGTGTAACTCCCAGCCTTGCCTGAAGGAGGCAGGAATGCTGTTCAAATCAGCGATGCACAGTCGCTCCTCTCTTCTTAAAAGCTTTTGCTTACTACTGGCCCTGGGCCCACACAAATACCCAAACACAGCAAGGAATATAAACTCACAAGGGTCTCAGCTTTCATAATATGACTAAGTTGTTTTGATTTAAGAGTGCTGTTCTTGCCAAGACTGGAAAAAATAAGTCCATTCTCTTCACGGCTGGACGTCAAAGTACACCAAGGTTTTCAGACAAATGCCCTGAATGCTCTCACTTAAAGATTGGACCAAGACTTGAATGCTGGAGAACTTAACTCTTGCTTTGATGCTGTACTTAGGGAAACCTGGAGAAATATGAGAGAGACAAGACCACTATCAATCTAGGTTAAAAATACATCTAAATAGATGGGGAATCATTTCTTTTTTATCATTCTCTTCTGAGGCCAAAATACACGTTCATTTGTTCAGGGTGCTGTTAGGTAGGGCGCAGAGCATTGGCAATGCTTGAAAGCAAAGGAGAAGGATGGACTGTAACACTGCAGTAGGGTCAAGTCCTTGCTTTGTGCATGGCTGAGATCATCCATACATTCTAAAAAGAAAAAAGAGAGAAAGAGAAGTAAAAGTGCATGCAGAATTACTGCGCTGATCTTAGAGTACTAAGACACTATTTGTAATACTCCTGGACTTCTCTTGATGTTCTTTGTGAAAACTGCCTACAGTCCTGCGATTCTTTCATGCAGTTTGTCCCTTACTGCACAGGACACGGATAAAACATAAAAGCAGCCTTGCTGATGCATGAACATATACTGTGTCTTCTGTAGGGTCATCAATAACTACTCTGTGCTAGGTAATCTCAGCCTGTCTTTTTTTTTTTTTTTTTTTTTTCTAATATGGTGTTCTTCCTGTAATGTCCTTACAGCTTAACATAAATATGGGCTCATATTGCAGGAACTCATAGCAGTACAGAGCAGCAGTTTGCACAGAGACCTGTCACTGAGATGGAATCCACACATTTTTGTATTCCTGGCGCATTTTTCAGCTTGTGCTTATTCCCTAATAGTTTCAAGAAAAGCATTAGACCAAGGGCTCAATAGATTTGTCCAAACACAGGTACTCACTGCCAAGAAAGACACGCTGTGCTGTCCCAGCCACCCCAGGGCTGGCAGGGTGAGGCATCCCCCAAGGAAGACTCCTGCCCTTACGGGTCAGGCCAGTGCTCTCAGGCATCTCCAATGGCTTGAGATGTCCTTACCGCGGAAAACATGCTTCCTAAAGTTACAGGGAAGATCTCTGTGGTATCTGTCAGGCTTTTTGCTAGGCCGCAAACACGCACACAAAAACCCACAGATGACTGGCTATGCCAGCAAGTATAGAAACGGCTGTCACATGAGCCTGTGAGCGCTCTGTAATGCTGGCTGCTGCCATTTTTATGCAAATATTTACTCTTAGAGAAAGGACAGTTCAGACTTCCTTTTCAAAACCAAAATGTTTCTGATGTTTAAATTAAAAAAAAAAAAAAAATTCAGACATCCAAGCTGTTGCTGCAGGTCTGGTAGGCCCCTCTCTGGGATGCGAATGAAGGAGTCATCCGAAACCACCGCACTGGCTCTGTCCCCAGCCAAAGGGGAGGGGATGTTGAGTCATAGTCTGGGAATCGCTGAGGATATCCTAACACCTAAAATAGCCGTGAGGACACAGCTCTGCTCTGTTCTATGTCCTGCCATTTAGCTGCTGAAGAAACAGCATCTCGTGTAGAGCCCCAGAGTTACAGGAGGAAACGTGGAGCTGGTTGCACCTTGCAGCAGGGTTCCGGCTCCTCTGCAGCGCTGCCCAGGGGTGGTTTATGTCTCAATGTGCTTCTGGGGGTGCTGTGAGGGACGGGGGCTGTGGAGAAGCAAGGCCTGCTGGGTCTGACGCCCAGAGCCCAGAGCTGCTTTTCTTTTTATTTTTCCCCCCTCAGTTCTTCTCTCCCCCTTCAACAGTGGCTTTCACATTCAACCTTATTTTTTATTTCAAATACGCACACTTTCTTTTCACCAAGCAGACGCTTTAATGGTCTTTCAGAAATCCTTGATGTTTTCTATTTTTTCTCTCAGCAGGCCATACTGGGAAGATTTTACCATAACCCATTAATGGCATGCATAAAAGAGGAGCAAGAGCCTTGCTTTCCATGATTTCAGACTATTAAACGCTGCAAGCTATCTGCCAAATGGTATCGCTTTCTGTAGCTACAACAGTTGATAGATCCTGTGCAAGTAAGGGCTGGTTTGTGTGGAAAAATCTGGTGGCTGGTGACAGCATGAAACTAATTTACTTTTGTTTCGAGCACGAATGCCTTCCTGTAAAGCAGTCATCCCAGTTTGTTACCCAAGGTGAATGATTCATGTGAAAATGATAAATGTTTGTGTTGAATTGTGGCACGTGTGATACTCCCTGAAAGCAGAATCAGTTATAGTTGCTAAGCAACAGCACTTATTAAAAAAAAAAAAAAAGGCAGGGATGCCTTTTGCATTCTCATAACAAGCAGGAAGAGTATCCTGTTTTATTTTGTTACAAGGAGGTGTTAATAGGTTTACTCTGCCGATAAAATTTCCCATCTCTCTTCTTCTAGCCTTCCTAATGAACAAGATTATCAAATTGCTATTTCACTTAAGGAGTAATAATTACCCTAAATGAAGCCACATATTGTCACAACAGTGTTAGATTAAAAGCTGTGGCTCCTATAACAGCCCATTCCCATACTGGGCAGTTTACATCATTAGGAGAAATCATGTCATCCCTTACAAGATACCTTATGTTTAAAATGCTGAATTACACAAGTGCCAGATAGTGCATATAATAAATATAAAAAGCATTTTGTGTGCATGGCTCCTAAGTGTTCGTGACAATTTTGAAAATTAGATTCTGCTGTTTGCATTTTTTCCATCTTGTAAAGCTGCTCTGTGGGCTTCTGCTACCTGCGTCTTGCTGAGAAAGAAACCCCTGATGAGACAGGGGAGACTTCTTCCCGACCTGATGCCTGCAAGCAGTGGTCCTTGGGCTGATCTTTGCAATCTGAACAACCTTTCCTCTGCTGAAGAGGTGTTGGCATTAAGAGAGCTGTTTCAGTTCTTCATATCCTGAAGAAGAGTTCAGGTAACTCAGGATGAGAACATGGTAGGTTCACTTGCAGTCAGTGAAGAGTCTGTGGTTCTGTATCATGAGTAACTGCACCTTTTTGCAGAATTGCATGAAGTTTATATTAATGGGGGCTGTCAATTCATTGCTCACCTGGTGTGAAAGCAGCATACGCAGTACATGTATTTATCTTCATCAAGTATTCAAATAGTGGCATTAGTTAGTGTCACAATTCTTGATTTTGCGAGAGTGCTGTTGTATTTCCTTATAGCCTGAGCAAATTCACAGTACGGAGCACTATCTCATACTGAGACATGTGGTTACTTCTTGGCCTACTATTATTGATAACATCTGTCTCGTTATTGTAATCTAGTTCTCTGCTACACTGGCAGCCAAGAAACGTGGTGCTTCGGGATCAAAACTATTGCTGGTTGTGTTCTTGAAAAAAAAAAAACAGCTTTTTTAGATGAAACTATTTGAATCTCCATGAATTGTGAAATGAGATTAATTGCACTGATGCAGAACCAAAGGATTTTTAAAACAATTTTAAATCATTTTAAATGTTGGGATTTTTTTAATCTTGGGTTGGATACGACCTGTGTTGCATTCCCTTCCCCCTGACCTGCCCAAATTCTCTCCAAAAATGCCTCGGTTTGCTGTTCAAACAAAAACACTTAAAAACAACTCAATGAGATGATAGCAGCTTCCAAATGAAACATTTGGAGTTCATCAGTATGTATCATTTCACTGGTTTTAGTATGATTCATTTGAATGTATAGTTCCACTCTGTGAACACTTTTAAAATTGTTTTCTCATAGTTCAAGATAAAACAAAATTTGAAACCTACAGTGTTTTACAGGAATATGGCATTGGAACATTGGCATTGTCTCTTTCCAGAAGATGCAGCTTTACCACTTACCATTCCTTTTGTATAGACGGCAAGCTGTAACACCTTCATAAACATTTGGCAATATACAAGGGCTGCTCCAAAAGTAATGCCTCCTATTTTATTGTGTTGGCCCACCACTTCAGAGGCCGAAGTTGATGATATGGCAGTAGAGATTGAACCTTCCCACCAATATTCCATTACATTTTGTTGCCATGCAACAGATGGCAGCAGAGGGGCAGTCTGACAAATGACGTCTGACATGGCAGTGCATACGAAGCAAAGGTGTGTCACTGAATTCCTCCATGGGAAAAAAAAAATGGCACTTATTGACATTCATCGATGCTTACTGAACATTTATGGAGACCAAACAGCTGATGAAAGATGGACTTAGTTGGCAACAGTTTCCTAGCAATGATGCTATCACATCAGCTATGAATCACTGGGTCACCTCAGCTGGTGCAGACTGTTACGAGCATGGCACATAGGCTCTTGTTCACCGTTAGCCAAAATGCATAGCTAGTGGTGTTGACTATGCTGGAAAATACTGTTTTGGAGCCAAGAATGCGTTCTGTCAAATAGTGCTATTGTGCTCTTTGTATCTGTTGTAGTTTCCATGGAAATAAATAGGAGGCATTAGTTTTGGAGTGACCTGCATATGAGGGAGCCTTACAGAAAGGTCAGTGGCTAATAGTCCTGGTAGTCTGAAGCAACGATAGGAAACTGGATCAAAACTGCAAGATTTTACAGGTTCCTGTACACTGTAATCCTTTCCTGGCCAAGCCCACGGTTGCTTGACAACTCAGCTCGCACCCTTTTAATATCATTTCAGCTCCCACTGCGATCCTGATCCCCTGTTAGGTCAGCGGCAAGCTGTCGGGCTCCATCTACACTTCCTAACTATCCTGGCTTCTCCTGGAACTTGCTAATAAAACCAGCTCAGTGAATGTAAATCTCCCGGCGTGAGAGCTCTGTCAGATAAGCCGGGCAGAACACCCAGCTGGGGCTGGGCCGCTCAGGCCGCTCTGCCGTCGGAGGGAGGCTGTCACACCGGCTTTGCTGGGCAAGAGCTCCGCCTAAGGGAGCAGGACTGAAGTCTTTCCTGAGGCAACGCAGCGGTGCTGTGCGAAGCGTGGAGAAGCCACCAGGGTTTCTCATTCTCCACACGAGAAAGAAAAGGCCTTTCCGTGCTGTAACAGGTCTGTTTCTGAGTGATACGGTATATTCTTTCCTGTTCTAAGTTTTCTTGAGACTTGTGAGAAATAGGAACTGCTTTGACTGCTGTCCTCTGTGCGGATAACTGCTCGTGCTGTGAAACATCGCCGCCATCACCATCAGCAGCGGTCACTGCCCCAGTTCCCCCACAGCGTTCCTGAGGTAAACATTTCCATAACAGGTACCACAAAAGCTCCCTAGGGAAGAGCAGTACGTATTTTCGCACAGGCAGGTTTCCTTTGCTCGCATTCAGCGCTGCCAGCGTTAGGTCCTTGCAACGGTGCGATTAATTGCCGGCCCTTAGTATGATGAGCGCACCCCCAGCGGGCTGCCAGCTGTCAGGGTCAGCTCACTGCAGCGGAGAAGCGCTGCCCGTCCCTGCGATGGGCAGCTTTCCTCCCCTGCCCCCATCTCACCTCTCTGACCCACCGACCATCCTGGGCAGGTGCAAGGCCCGGATCTCCCTGCCCTGCTTGTGCTGAGAAGGGCCTTCCTGCGCAGCTAATGGCACTGCTTAATTAACATGACTTGAAGAGGGCACTGCGCAACAGCGGAATGAAATGAATGTTCTTTTTCGTGAACAAATTGTAGGCAATTTAGCTAGTGGAATTGCCTACGCACCTGATATTCAATTACATCAGGCTCTAGAGGAGAAAACACTTATCAAGCAAATTGAATATCATTTTGCTGCTCTGGAGCACGCACACGGCTGCTGATGAGCGGTGGGAAGTTGTGGCACAGGGGAAGGATGGGCTGCTGGCTTCTTACAGGCATTCACAACAGCGCCAATCCCCCGTTCCTAAGATTGTTCTCATTGCTCGTAGTGATCTAATCTTCTTTTCAGGCAAAATGGCCAAGGATTGCATAGAATATTGTGCCATATTGAGTTCAGATTTTCTTCAGGTACTGGGGATAAGCAAATATGCGCGAATACACAGGGAGCCCAGTCCAGACCTCACGAGGAGCTCCTTCATCATCAAATAACCTGATGTGCTTGTGGACTGCAAAAACTGAACTTTGACTTAGAGATATTGTCAGTGAAGGGAGCTCCTCTGTGGGAAGTTACCCATTCTCCACTTATCTGTATGTAGTGGGGCCCATATTATCCCTACCTAGTTCTCAAATGCCAGTTTAGAACAGCTGATTTATGGGGGAAAGGGAGGAAGGCTGCAGCACCTTCAGTCCTCTAACACTGTGGCCTCTTGCTGTCCTCTAGTTTCTTTCTTCTGAAGCTCAAGCTGTGTAGGAACAAAGCAGGCTTTTACCACTGTGTCTGATAGAAGAACAGGCTTTCAATGCCAAAGCAGCATTTACAGTTCTAGTATAATCATTTTGGTTTCTAGAGAATTAATGTTAAGTAGGTTGAAATAGCCAAAAAATAGACTCTGTTTGACGTAGCACAAGTATTCACTGTCCCAACGTGGCTGGCATACAGAAGGCCCAAGTTCTACTATTGTTTCTTGGCTGAAGTTGCTGAGACCTGCTGAGCTCATTGCGATGGGGGCAACTGATGCTCTCTCTGACTCTGGGAGATGGCTGACTTGTGTTTTACCAGGTAAGCTAGAGGGAGAGTTATCTGGGTTAAATCAGCTAGAGCTGTGCTCTGCTTGCCACCACCAGAAGTCATTTTCATGCTATCATTACAGTCTTTTAGATTCATGTGTTTTAGCCCTTTAGCTTCCTCCAGACATAACTGTCAGCCATAATGGGTGGCTTTGCAGCGCACACAGAGAAACTCAGAGTACAGTGCTTCTGTCTTCTCATGTTCAGAAGCAGAGTGCCACTCTGCGCTCAGGAATTTCTGAGTCTTCTTTAAATAAGCCTTGCACATAAACATCCTGTGATTTCATAAAGACTCTGCAGAAAAATGTAATCTCTCCTACTTAATATTTCTCTCTTCTACTCTAACTTGTCCTTTAAATAACAGCATGCAGCTCACGGGCATTAATCTGTGGACTTCTGAACTGCGGAAGAGGACAACAGAAATGACTGCTCACAAATAGAGTTATCCCCTCTTCCAGATACCATCAAGGTTTATTTATCTAACTCGCAGATGAGTCCGAGGTTATAGTCTGTATACCCCTGTGGGAAAATTATTGTTGTTTTTGTAGCATATCTTATAACTGATTGCACGTACTGCCCCATAAAGCTGCAAGCACACATAGCAGAAGTGTTTGTATCGAGGCTGTGATTTCTGCTCACTCAAGTGCAGACCTTGTGCGAGTACTCCATCAGCACGTCCCCTTCTCCAGTGTGTCCATGCTCTTCCAGAAGTTTTTGTTTTTAATTTACCTATCAGAAAGTGAAAAGGGGTTCTCTTCTGTGCGACTGGAAGAATATTTGATAGCAGCCCACTTCTGCTCTGAGGGTTAAAATAGTGTTACTGCTGGTTTCTGTGTGCCAAAGCAGCACCGCAGGCTGTAGTTCTGCAGAGGAAGCTTTTGCAAGAGGATGAAAGGTTACAGAGAAGAGCCAAAGTGCTAATGTTTCTATGATTAATAATCACCTACTGCCTGTTCCACATTACCAAATGCTACTGAACATAATGATACCTTCAGCGTAATGAATTTCCCGCAGCTCATCTGAAAATCTCTTTATCTGGATGTGTTGGCTGTCCTCCACTTTGGCTGAGCAGACCTGTTTCGTCACTGGGAAACCACTTGAGAATTCAAGTTGAATGGGACAAAAGGAAAAAACAAAAATCCCAGAGAGCTAATGACAGCTCAGTTTGAAAGAGACTTCATGTATGCAGAGAGGCTCAGGCTGGCGAAAGTGAAAATGCTGCAGCTCTGAAATTTCTGTGTAAAATGCAGATGATTGTTTTTCAGGAAAGGCTTTATAAAAATCCATATTTTACTTTATTTTTACTTTTTTTTACCTTTGAAGCAGGCTTCAAAATCATAATCACTGCCTTCCTATTTCTTTTTAAGATCCTGTATACACCTACAGTTACTATTTATATGGTAGGGAAATAACTTTGTCTTAGTCTGGTTTTAGGTTTGAATATAAGGCCTTAGGATGACCCCCACCCCCCTGTAATGTTCCCCCTGTAAAATGGTTGTGTTTGAATGTGTGCAGCAGAAAAAGGATTTCAACACACCGGTGTGTTTCTGTGAACGTTTTCCTGGAAGCAATGAGCCTGTTTGGCTGAATCTGTGCACATCTCACTACACTCTACCTTTATACTTTTACTTATTGAATTAATTGAATTCAAACAAGCATAAAATATGAGATCCATGTTTAGTAAAAGTGTAATACTATCCTAGCGCTTCAGAGTGCGGATTCTGTTATATTACATTATGTTGCATTCAGGTTGGTTTTAAAAAGCCCTGCTGGAAAGCACACGCCCCTTTTGATATGCTATGCATGTGGAGCAAGAAAGCTGTATTTTAAAATAAACAATAAAAAAACAGCCATAAGAATCTCAAATGTAATCAAAGTACACAAAGGGTGAGGGGGAATTCGGGTAAAGAGAAGCAAAGTGAGTGAAAAGTTATCGGGCAAGCTGGGATGAAGGCCTCCATTCCTGTTTGTCCGTGCCCTTTTCCATCAATACCTTCTTTTTCCTGTACTGCCTTGGCCACTTATCAACTTAATTGAAGAGGTTTGGGGCTATGTCTCTGAGTTCTTCAACTAGATAATGAATCATGCTCTCGGTCTGCTTGTGTGTGTGGTTTGTGTGGGTGGGTTTGGGGGGTTTTTGATTGTTTGTTTTGTAAATATACAGTTGCCAACCTTGCTGGACACTTAAGAATGAAATTATGTGAATATTTACTTTTTTTAAAGAGTTGTCAAGCAACCAGAGCAAGCACCCTTGCATTTTTCCAAGGACAGACTGGCACTGGTAAAAAATGTCCTGCAACCCAATCAACAATTTTCTGCTTTCTTTTGTCTGATTGAGATTTAAAGTGAAGGAAGTTTCTGAATTCAGGTGAGGATAACCAAGACGCTCCTTATTGGCCCCTCTTGCAGTTGACGGAGATTTTTGCCTAGCTGGAAGATGGCATCATGTGCACCACGGGCTTCAGAATTGTCATGTGCTATCTTGCATCATATCCCAAGGGTATCAGATAAGCTGTGTTATGGACCACAATAAATACTGAATATGTGGCACAAAGAACCATTATCTGTTGGATGCAACATTTGAACAGGAGTATGGCCTCTAAAAATGGGCCAGTTCTTTCTAAGTGTTCAAAAAGCTGCTCTGTCATGTAATTAAATATTAATACTTCACCAAAAATACATTTTCTAAAACTGGATGTGCTGATCATCCCAAGTGTATTTTAAATAATCTCTGTCCATGTATTTTTCACTCGAGCTCTACATTTAGAAGTGGTTTCCATCTTGTGGTGTTGACATCTGGGCATTTTTATAACAACTTCTATGAATATAGAATCAATAATGTGGTTCCTCTCGGTAATGTTCTTATCTGGAAAGATATGTAGGAAGCATTATTCACCACGCAGTCAGCACAGGTTCCTCAGTTTCAAACAAACTGTAGGTAAATAGACAATCAGAAGACAAAAATTGAATTACAACTCATCTTGAAGATGAATTGCCCTGCCTTCCAAAGGATTCGTTTTGTCATACATGTAGAGGAAACAGAGAAAATGGGAAAGGGGAGGGATAAGTCAATACGGAAATACAAAATGCAATTACAAAAGGACCGGGAATCTGGAAGCATGCATATGTGGGCTGGCTTATACCCTACTCAAAATAAACGAATGTCCTGTTGATACGGAAAAAACTTTTCTTTTTCAGGCAGCAGTTTAATGCATACTACAGATTGGAGGGCAAGGGCCACACAGCAAATCAGGTTTGTAAGTTCAAAGTTCTCTGAAAACCTCACCTCAAAATGAACTTCCAGTTTGTAAAGGGGTGTGATTTGGTAGCTCGCATTGGTTTTGCGTGGAAATATATTTGATAATGGAATGCCTAGCAAGGCTTCATTTCCTTTCTGATCTACTCAGAAATAGACAAGAAAGTTTTTCACAGTGTTAAGGTAGCAGTGAATGAAGAATCCTTAGAAACAATTCCTTAAATACTTAAATTAGTTTTGCGACAAATAAGTTGTTCAAAAGATTTTTTATGACATATGGCCTTGCAGCCTCCAGAGCAGAAAGGGAAAGCTCAGCAGCATGTTCAATACTTTTCAGTTAAAGAAGGAATTGAATGCTGTCCTCCTGTGGCACAGAGGATGGAGCTAATGAGGGAGCCGCTGAGTGTCTCATCTTTCACAGTGGTCCTTGTCGTGCTCAATCTGACAGAGACTTTGAGAGTATTTATTTCCTGCAGGTGGCTCAACGTGGGAGGGAGAGAGAGGAGTAGCAACCTGCTGTTTGTGGTGGCAATTGGACATAAGCTTTGCTCCTTGTGTTGCTCCTTGTAAGTGATGAGATTTGGGCAACTCTCAGCAAGTTCAACGTCAGTGGGACCTCCATGGCAAAGACCAAGGTGGCTCGTTCCTTGTGCAACAGCTGAACAGAAATGTTTTAGACTTGTATTAAAAAGACAGGAAGGACTTACCTATCCAGTGGGGCAGTATTTTCGGTACCTGAGATAATTAGCAGACTCCCTCAAAGCTCATTATGAGCAAATCAGGTTACCTTCACCACAGATGAGGCTCAAGGTTTAGTGCTAGGTCCAGGGATTTTCCTACAGGCAGACATGAGCCAGGCAGCTCCCTGCCGTGAGGGTGAGGAGAAGTGGAGGGGACAAATGGTTGTGGCAGAGCGCTCAGGAGCTGCAAACTGCCATGCTAAGGTCTGCTGTCTCAGACTGAGCAGAGCCCGTGCGTCAGGAGTGGCAGCCACTGAGTCTGAGGTGAATCTGAGCAATGGAAATTATGTGTAAAATGCAATGTATGCATACAGAAAATCAAAATATGTTCTCAAAATCAAAATTGCAGCCTCTGATCGTAGCCAATGCCCACATGCACAGGGATTGTTAATTACAGCGTGATCAAATAGCCCCTGTTAAAGTGATGGCTGCTATGTATATTGAGGCCAACAAATGGTCAGGAGAAATCTGGTTTGAGCTCAAGTCTCCTGATCATCCTTTTGGTGATAGCACAAACAATCCTGGACATCAGGAGGCTGCGCAGTGGCCACATGCATGGGCCACCCTCAGGAGACCCAGTGCACCCAGCCACTTCTGCTCTCCTGCTCAGGGAAAAGCCAGTTGTACCAGGGGGGTCATGAAGGACGTGTTCCCAGGTCACAGATGGGTGATGAGCAGGACTGTCTAGGTCCTTCAGGGCCCACCCCCTTCAACTCTTTTCCTGATAATCAAGAAGCCTCAAACAATGGAAGAATTCCTGTCCTCCCATGGGTCACTGGCAGAGGCTTGTTCCTGCCTCCTTGCACATTTTTCATTCAATTAAAGAGGAGTGGAAGTTATATGTAGTTTTCCATTTTGGACAGCTGGAGGATGTCTTTCAAAGGAAGCAGTTCCTGAATGCAGGAACGCCATTTGCTCTTGCCAGGTAAAGCTTCCCCTGGACTGGAGTAGGGAAATGGTCAGTGGGTGGTAAAAGACCCTGCATATGTATATTCCAACATTACAGTGAACATATGATTCGTGCTGTGCCCAATGCTGCTATTGCTTTCCCCACCCAGAAATGGTAGAAGGGGCAGGCAGTGTCTGAAACCCACAAATGCTTTGGAGATGCCTGTGATGATTTGCAAACAGATTCAAGGATAATAGCCGATCAATGCTGTTCCGCCACCTGTTTCCTCTTGGAACTAATCCCAGCCTACTGCAGTCTTGTCTCAAGTGGCATCTGCTGGGATTATTTCGTGTGCCCCCACCGTCCCCCACCTCCCTGCCCAGACATGCCCTCTCCCGTTCTGCACAGAGATTTGTTCATCATCCTCATGGACTATTTTTTGAGTTTGCAGAGCAAAAAAAGGACGCTGCACTCCAGCCACCACAGCTGCTCTCCTGCTGCTCTCCTGTGTGCAGGGAAGACCCAGTGGGCAGTGAGCAGCTTTTTTCTACAAAAAAAAATCTTGCTGCTAGTAACTTTTCTTTTTCCTTCTAGTGGGGCCACTGTGTTTTTCTTCCCATGGGGTAAGATGAACAGGTGTACAAATGAAATGGGAAAGGCAGATTGAGACTTGGCAAACAACAGCCCATTCTGCTAAGCTGTGTAATGGATGGCCAAGTTTTGAGTGCAGATAAGAGGACATCTGATGGTTTTTGGAGGTCAGGGTGTGTCTTAGCCCCTGAGGATGCTGTGATGTGAGCAGTGTCTGTGTCATCTGGGGAGAGGAGCAACTGCTGACTGCAGCACGTAGCCCGTTTGGCTGACACCTGGGAGGAGACCACCTGAGCTCTCTCCCTTCCAGTCACAAGGGGAAGGTTCCTGATCTGAATGCTATTTTCACCTACATGGTGAGTTTAAAGCTCTTATCATGCAGAGTATACACCTTTGTGCATGAGGCATGGCATGTCTCAAGCTCTTCTTGAGTGATGGATTAGAAGCTGCCACCAAAAGAACCTTGAGAATTTGGGAAGAAGACAGGAAAACTAATTTATGACTGGAAATAGTTGTTACTTAATATGAGATTGTGTCTGCATTTAAAAAAAAAAGTGTTTTAATTGATAAAAAACATGAAACACGCTTGTCTCCGTTGGAGTAAATGAGTGGTTTATTAAATATGTAAAATCCAAATTAATGCCCTATGAAGGTGATAAACACTTGATGATGTGAAGATAAATATTGAACAGTCTCTTGGAAACTCTTGTTTCATGGATAAATGCCAAATTGTCATTAGTGGCAAACTGGAACGTTGATGAATTACCTTAATGCCTGGGAGAGAGTGATAGCCCAGATGTGTTTGGTTGGAACAAACTCCCTATCCCATGTACCCTGAATGTGAGGCACCAGCTTGAAGTACGCTGCTAGTATTTGCCCGTAGAAAGTGACAAGTTTCCATTTCAAAGCTAAAAGCTTCTATAGATTCTTTTCTGAAGTTCATTAACACAAGCTGAACTTCCATGGGGCAGGGAACAGCAAAGCCTGCCAAGAAACACTATCCAGACAGAGCCAGGCTGTGTCTGGATGACAGATTTCTTTGTCTTATTTGATCAGGGACCTACTGCATGGGTTGGGAAGCTGTATCTGAGTGGACAAAACACCTTTTAAAATTATTTGGGCCTCTTCTGGATTGAATTGCTTTCTTTATAAGAGAGATGAAACAGCTGCATTCAGAGATGCTCCCTGATAGGAGAAATGCAGCAGGCACTGAATTTCTGACCTTACGCAGGGCTCTAGCTATTGCTCATTTTGAAGGATTGCGTTAGGAAAAAAACAGACCATGGCTGAGACCTGCTGCAGGCACACAGGTGAGGACTTATCAGAGCCCTTGCCTGCAGCATTAGAGGCAGCTCCAGAGGCGAGAGAGCCCGCCAGGGTGCCCAAGGACTGAGTCTGCTCCCAGACAGCTGCTGGAAAGTGCTGCACTAGGTAGAATATTCCTGCAGGGGTGTGGGAACGGGGACATCGCTCACATTTCAATTGTCACCTACAGCAGAGTCAGTTCCACCTCCCTTTAAAGACTTGGCTGTCCCAATTCAACATTTTAAACTCCAGCAAAGTCTGCATGAGGAATGCATGGTGGCTTCGATATGCTCGCTTGGAAAGACAAAGTTCCCTGGTTTTGGCTGCATTTTCCATTCCTCTTATTTCAAATCTGGCAAAGTAAATGATGCAAAGATGGGAGGGGAAAGGCAATTCTGGGCATTGGTTGTGGTATTTTTTTGCAAAAAGGTAGCAAGAGCTAGAAAATAGGACCTGTGGACTCATGTTATTCCACATGATCTTTGCTTTTGCAAGTTTGACTGTTTTTCTTCCAGCCTTATGTGTAGGATGAAGTGAGGCTTTGGGCCAGGAAGGGAGTCTGGTCACCAACAAACCACTGTCTGAGCCCCCTCTATTCATCTTAACTGCTCCCCTTGCAGTGACTGTGGTGGCATTTCTGGTGTCTACCGCGGCTGATTCTGTGCTCCGGCACCCAGCTGTTCCCAGCAGGTTGGACCTGACCCAAGACAGCTTGCTTCAACAGGTGTTGAAACAATTCTGTGTCTGGCTCCAGTCAGCTGCTTCATGCTGAAGATGTCACTTTGTGAGGCTCTTACAAGTGTTCAGCCAGCTGATGTGTCTTTTATCATCCACAGGACAGCTTTCACGTCTCAGCTTCTGAACTAAGGGAGCAAATGGAGACGAGGGGTCAGCTTCGGCTAGAGGTGGTCCTGTGGAGACTCCAGGGAAAGGGGCAGTTTCAGTCTGTCAGGAGATGGCTCATTAAGTAGGAGGACCATCATGGGTTTCTACATGCCTGCAGCATGGCTGACCGGCTACAGCAGGAACAGGCTATGCTACAGATTGCTCTTTTTCTCTTACCTGTGGGTGACCTTTGAAAGGTATTTATGCTTTTCAGTGGCCTGTCTCCCAGTGCTTCCTTTTCTTTTCTTTTTTTGCCGTGGGATTGGTATTAATGCATGCATCACCTTTAACTCACAGGGTGATTGTGCTCTGCAGCACATTATAAATCTTCCTTAAATCCAAGAGAAGAGGCAGTATCCAGCTGACGAATTTGCGAATGTGGAAAGATCTGAAACCTAATCTCTGATTTCAAGAAAATGAAATACAAGCATTACCTGTTTTAAAAGATTTCTCTGGTATCCCCTGTAAAGTAGTAATTTGGCCCTAAAGACGGCTTTACTTCTTAGATAACAGCTGAGAAGTAATTCTAAAAAATGGCAGCTCGCTGGGGGTTCTAAAATTTTTACGAGGCTTATGAAAATAAATTGGCTTGTGTAAGGCCAACAAGAAAGATTAAATGGTTTTAAAGGTGTCTTTATTCCTCCCCAGAAAACTTTTTTATAGTTCGTTTATTTCAAGCATTAGAAAGTTTTCATGTTTGTTAAAATGTAATTACTGGAGTCAGGTCTAACAGGTGCTAACTGAATTTTCGAATTTAGTCCTGTAGAAATGTTGTATTATCTTTCAAACATCTGTCAGAGTTTTTGAGGGAGAAGTACAATTCTCCGTACAAGAGTACCAGCTAGTTCCGTCCTGTGCTGCACTAGCTTTATTTGAGGTAGATTTCAATACTGGCAATCATGCCATAGAGATGTCATTTGCAGTTTAGAGCTATGATAAGCTAAGATATTTCGTAGTTAACAACTCACATGAAAAGTTATGACCAAATCACATATACTCTTTCTTCCAAATTGCTGTTGCAGTGCAGTCCAAGCAGCAATGCAATTCTTCAGTAGCTAATGACAGTTTGCTTAGTAATCCTAGTGGGTCCAATGGTACCATATTAAATAAATCAAAACATTCCATGAAATAGCTGTGGCGTGGTCTGGAGTATAACCAGGCTGGCACAGCTCAGTGAGTTTCTGTGCTAGTGGGGTTCCTACGGTGTGATTCATGCACCAGGGGAGGCTAATACTGGTGATACGCAGTTTCAAGAAGGGAATACGTGTAAAGATTCACCTTAAATGTTACATGGCTTAACAGTGAGTTAAATTTTAAAGGGAAGAACTGAGAATTCAGGGAGCTACTCTGTAGTGTTCCCATCAGATTAGCTTTCTGTGGTCAGAAAACTGTTTATGAAGCAACTTTATTTCACGTAATTGTTTTGTTTTGTTTTTAATAAAAATAGGCTTTTAATTGGTTTTCTTGCTGTTATCAAGTGTTCTTTAGCATGTCTAGCCAGGGACTTCTGCTGAATTTGACTCCTTGAAATATATGCCTCTAATAGTAATCTAATTGTTATAAAACCAGCTTTTTTTACTGTAGACTTTTAAAAATCTTATATGTGTAACAGTGACTGGAAATAGCCTTGTCCTTGAGAGCCTTGGAAGGATGCATTTCACCACTCACAGTTTTGGGATAGCCGCCTTTAGTTGAAGCAGTAAACACCACTTTGTTTCAATGAGCCAGATCTGAATGGGGCATTTCAAGCAGAATTCTTGCTGTTGAGTGTCTCAATAGTGAAACTCCCAAGCTGCCCTTTCACTGATGGTAGTCCATTGTTGTGCAGCCAGTGTGTACCTGCAAGGCAAATGGAAAGCTGACTTTCAAGAAGTGGCAGTGCAAAGCCTTCAGTTTGTACCTGCACCTTGATTCTCTTCCATTTGCAGTTTCAGTACTCAGACAGGATGGTGACTGAAATACAAGTTTTACATGAAGACTATTTCCAGTGTTGTTAGTCTGGAGTGTGGTCCTAGGAAGGCCTGCAGCTCCTCACAGGGAGCAGAGGGTCAGTGCTGAGCTCTGCTCTCTGGTGGCAGCAACAGAACCTGAGGGAACGGTATGGGGCTATGACAGGGGAGGGTCTGGCTGGGGGTTGAGGAAAGGTTCTTCACCAGAGGGTGATGGTCATGGAACAGGCTGCCCAGGGCAGTGGGCACGGCCCTAATTGCTGGAGTTCAAGGAGTATTTTGGTCAATGCTTTCAGACATAGTTTGAATTTTGGATGGATCTGTGTGGAGCTGGGAGTTGGACTCAGTGATTCTTATGGGTCCCTTTCAACTCAGGATATTCTAACAGCAACCTGCTGGGACCTGTGAGCAGGTTATTTAGAAGACAAAGCCATCCTTATCACAGTGGGGCTTTGTGGGAGCATGAGGGATAAGAAGTACTATAGGAGTACACTCTGGTTACAGACAATAATTGGAACTGGTTACCCACAGAAGTTGTGTAATTTCCATCTTTTGAAAATTATAAGACTTGACTCTTTAAAGCCCTTAGAAACCTGGGCTGACCCTAGAGCTGACCATGGAGGTTGGGCTAGATGTCCTCCCATGGGCCTTCTAACTTAAATTGTTGTCTGTGCTTCATTCTATGGATATTTCAAAACTATTTGAATTTCCAGATAAATTGATTTGTGGTCTATTTGTGTCCTTGAGTTCTCGTGCCTCTTTGTCTTCATTGCCCAAAATTTTATTTTGCAATGTAATAACTAAGAACAATAACAGTCATTCAACTTTTGTTAAACAGAATAAGCCACACTCTTCTAATTTCCTTGTGTGAAATACAGTCCCTACTCCTTTTTCATTCCCTTCTCTGCAGCTGTTCTGAATTGAATTCATTTATCTTGCACGTAGGCTATTATAGCACTGCAGTAATGCACAAATCCAAATACAAAGTCAGTGAAGAAATATTTGTATCCTGCACTACGTACTTTTGCTACTAAAAACATTCTGCAATACATCTCATCATAGATTTATATTTTTTTTCATAACTGCACTCTGCCTGTACTAATCCTATGACTATTTATTGTTTCCTGATCTCACTTGCTATATATAGAAATACATAGGCGCAGACATATGCAATATCATCGTGCCACAGAAATGAATAACGATGACAAATCCTGCAGTTAAAAAGGCTTTTCTGGTATTTGCCCTACACATTTTCCTCACTCACTGATTTTCATTGCTTTTGGTTGAGCCATTTCTCCCTCAGTAGTTGTTAAGTGTTCTGGACACGTGTCTTTCAAACATTTGTACAGAGATCTTTTCCTCTCTTGAATTGGAACTGTTGATCTTTTCTGGTGAGTCATTCTCATCCAGCACCCTACTTATTTGGATGTGAATGAGTAAGATCTCTTTACAACAAAACATTTTCAGATGCTTCTCATTTTTAATCTTAGGGTAAAAGACTGCTGAAATATTCTTTAAATCCCACAGATCATGGGTGCCTCAAAGGTGTGAGATGGAACCTTTAAAGTACATGGAGCAAGGAATTAATTACTCATCTTGTACTGCTTTGAGATACTAACTCTGATTTCAGCTTGGTAATGTGGAAGTGTGATGCTTCTTGGAAAGAGGGATTTATTTAATCACTAATTAAGAATAATTAATTCCCAGTGATACAGCAGGTTTCCCCAGTCACAATTCCTCTCATCGTCTTTTTCTCTCCTCCTTTGGAAAATTGCTGAAAGCTAATATGGAAAGGAATTCTCATAGTTTCTCAGTGAGATTGGTAGTTGTATGTTGGCAGTTCGTCATGGAGGATATAAATTGGCTTTTGTTGAGATTGCATTTGGCTGATCATGGCTAGTGTGCTTTTCACTTTAACTGCTTAAAGAGAAGTAACTCATCTGTAGATTCAGTAAGTGTAAATTTGAGCTTCTGAGAACTAGTGCAGAATGCTGGTCCCTCTGTAGAGTTCATCAGCAAAATGTTTATGACTATACAAAGAGCTTGAGCTCTTAGCACCGACGTTTATTATTTCTACCTCCCTTTCAAGTGTAGTCATAGAATCCCCCTATGTCTGGTCCAGGTATGCGAGCATCTTAGAAAGGGAATGCAGACATTGACTGCAGAACCATCTCGTTGGTCCCGGAAAGGGAATTTTCCATACGCAATACTCCAGGTACTGCACAAAATATGTCTAAAATCAGCCACATAATTAATGTCAGCCATTAGTTACATTTTGAAACAGAAGAACATTTACATTTGCATGGTGTTTGGGTGCCCACGCGGTGTCCTTGGAGCTGTGGGACTGCTGCATGAGGTGAAGCCGGAGCTGCCCCAGCACCCAGCGGCCCAGCTGCTGCAGGTAGGCACCTGGGGAGGGCCTGGGGAAGGGAGGACAAAACGTGGCCGGCAGCTGCCAACTGGGGGAGAAACAGCCCTGTCTGCACCCGAGGGAGAGGGGGAGGCGGGCAGGAGGGTCTCCAGGCACAGCCAGAGTGCAGATCCCTGGCACCGCTGGGCAGGGCTTTCCCTCAGCCCCTGGGAAGGCCCAGCTGGAGCAGAGCACGGTGTGAGGAGGGGAGGGCGGCACAGAGGGGCTGTCAGGGACTGACCCCATTCCCCAGGCCCCTGTGCTGCTCAGGGGCAGAAGGTGGAGGGATCAGGGATGGAGGGGTGAGGCTGGGCCTGGGAAGAAGGTGCAGGGCGGGGGACACAGCATTTTAATTTTTATCTTTCTTCCATCCAACTCTACTTCAATTGGCAATACATATAATGCCCATTACTTCTTTATGTTAAAGAATATAGTTGGACAATGGCTTATAGTCAGAGTGCTGGTGGAAATTCAGAATCTGCTAAATGTAGCCCCCCTGCTTAGAATGCAGTGTGATTTCTGTGCACAGGCACAGCTCCTGTAGTTTGCAGATCTTGGACAGCTGAGATGAATAACACGCTCTTCCCCGTCTGTGTCTTACTAGTGTCTGACATCAGCATCCCCCTGGGAGAGCCAGAAGATGAGCTGGCATCTTCCCTCTTGGTTTTAAGAACACCTGCTGGACTTGCTGCTTGAAGGCAAGGGACAATACAGCTCTCACTTACTTTCGCAAACCCAAACTGAGCTACAAACAACAAAATGAAGTCATAGAAAAGAAAGAACACTTGACTTGTGTCAACATTTTTTTTTCTTTTTGAAAGAAATCTGTTCAGTTTAATCCTCATGAAAGTGGGAAAAATAATAACAGTGGGTTAAAGCCAGTGTTTAAGAAAATACATTTAAATATATTTTTTTACTTAAAAATGACTTTCTTCAGCATTCAAAGACCTAAGAGTTAAACTATAATTGTATACACCTTATGTAACAAATTGACAAAAAATTTAATAAACCAGACTATATAAAAAGCAAGAGGTTGGGTGTTGGTTTTTTGTTGTGTTTTTTTTTTTTTGTCAGAAAAATGTATTTGTGATTTAGCTGATCGTATAAAAAGCATTTAATTTTTTTAAAAAATGTGTTGTTTTTTTTTTTCAAGTGTTAATGGTTTTACCATTCATTGTAGCTACATTCCAAACCCCTGTAACATCAGGGCATGTTATTCTTATCTGTGTAGCACAGTGAGCTTAATCTTTACACTGAGGTCACCCTCATTACTACTTCCCCAGAGCCATTATCCTCTGATGAATCTTCCTGAGGTCTCATGCGGTTGAACAAATGTAACAATACGTAGCCACACTGAAATCTTGGTGAGGTTAACTGTGTTGGGTGAACTAAATTTCTGTTTCTAAATGCAGTCAGTGGTAACCACAATGTCCTTCCTGCTGAGGATTCTCCTCGATTGCTCTCTTCTATATCTGTAGCTTTATCGTAATTTAACACATCCCAGTGTAGATTCACAGCCCTCCATCTCTTAAATACTCGATAAACAGATGCACCTTCATGTACTATGAGACCTGAAATGAAGAAAAGAAGACATTAATTTGTACAAAATGTCACTGGATATAATCTTAAGAGTAAATAGAGATTTAACTTCATAATGCCAAGTGGTAATGAATCTAACCAATGTAACTGACAATTTGAATAAATGGTTCATATGCAATATAATATAGGCATGTGTTCAAGGCTGGGGAAGGGAGCATGCACATAAATACTGCACTTGTACATTTTTTGCAATCTTTTGCAAACTTTTCCTTCATATACTTAAACAAAATCCAAAGATTACACAAATTTCCCAGTCCTCCTAAGTAGGGAATAAAATTGTTCTGAATGTAAGCTCAACATAATGAATACTGGAATTATCTGAGCATGCCTAACTAAAAAAAGTATTTATGTTTAAGTAAACCAATATCAATCAACCTTGCCAGCAGATTTGTAAATTGATTGCTTATGCTGGTGTTATCCTTGTTCACAGTAAGTCCTGTTTATTGAGAATTGTACCAGTTTAAGTAGATCTTTAAGTAAGCTGGACTTTCTGTAATGGTCTTAAATTTGTTCAGCAGTGTTTTGCAGAATTCAATACAAACAAATGGAACTGTTTTTACATTTTTATTTCAGTGTGGGAACACAGAAAAGTTATGAGAACTTGGAACAGCTGTAAGAATAATGATTTTCTTTTCTTGCTTCAGTCGAGAAAGAAGAAATTACATCTTGTTATTAACTATGATGAGCATGGCAAGGATGATGGCCTTTCTTCTTTCACTCCAAAGTTCAGTGGAAAAAAGCATGACTGTTTTTGTTGAGACCACAGAGATATTTTAGATGGTCCTTTCAAGGAAAACACAGTTTATCTGAAGTCCTGAATAGACTAATCTGTTTCTGACCTTACACGTAGCTCATGCTTTTTGTAACCATGCAAGAAATTTGTTTACTTAGATTAAATTCTTCATTTGTCATAGGCGTCCATATACTTTTATTTATTTATACTTATATGCACATTCTTCATGCATGAATGTTTCAAATATGAATTTACTTGGGGGGCTCATTGAGCTTCAGCCTTACTAGGTTTTTCTTCTGCTCCTGAGCAGGCATGGCAGTTGGTATGGTTCTGAGTAGTGTTGCAATATATTAGCTGTCTGATGTGATTCTCACTTAAAATTTCCCTATGCATTTCAAAATCTATAGTATCCTCTGTTGCATCACAAGCTGCACTTCTTTATCAAAAGAGATCACATATTACCTGTTGCTACACGGCAAAATTGTAATTTAAGCATCGGAGTCTCCTAGGGGGGTTAACTGATACCAGAAAGGAGTCATTCAAAGAGAGATGACACAAGCAGAAAGGGTGATAAAAGAATTTATATGAAGAACAATCTTCAGATTCAAGTGCAGTGATTTTCAGATCACAGTGTGTATTCAAATACATTGTTAAAGATCATTGCTTTGAAAGATGGATAAAAATGAAGTTGCTTCCAGGACACATGACAGCAGGTGTAGCAGCCCTCCAAGTCTCTCAAGTCACCTAGAATTCCCTGAAGTGTCTGATACAGGCTAAATGATCTTTGGTCACATATGAAGTCTACAAACTAAATAAGCCAGGGTTTTATTGCTGTGACAAAAATTCCTTTTTCTTTTTTTCCTGGTGCATTTGCTGTAGAACAAAAAGAGCGTAATTGTAGTTTCCCTCTACCTGTTCCTGGATCACAATACCCTTCAGTCCAAGTTCTCGCAAAATTGTGATGAAGCAAAATTGAGAGAACCTATTTACCCCAGTCTAAAGATTTCTGATGCCTGCCTGCTCTCCACTGGTGCCCAAACAGCATTTTTTAGAATACCGTAGGAAGCAGTTCGGAAGGATCAGTGAAGTATATGAAGTATACTTAAAGAGTCAGAAGCATCCCCCCAAAATTATGACAGAAGAGTCATAGGACTGTTTTATTTTAAGGAGACGTTTTTTCCTGTTTTGGGGCTTTCAGGATTTAGTGAAATTATATTTTCAGATTTTTCTCAACAATAGTAGGGAAGATCAATTTTCTTTGAAATGGAAGCTGTTATTCTCATATGCTCTCAAAATGCTGAGCAACAAAGGACCAAATATTGCAAGGCTTGAAATAGAGTTGACTGATTCGGCAATGCTGAAGGAAAAAAAGAACACTTTCATAACTTTTCAAAATGTTGATTTCCCACCTGATAAAACTGCAAATTCAGAAGGATCTGTATAGAAGAGGCAGAAGAATGCCAGCCTCTGGACAGCCTGTCTCTTTTGAAAGAAACTTTCAGGCAGAAAGAAAAATAAAACACCTCTCTACACCAAAAGTTCTGAGACTATAAACAAAGGGAAATCTGAGTAAGGTTTAAATGCCAGATATGACTTTCCAGTTACAGAGAAGTTCTGATGATCAGAATATAAGTTGTTAGTTAGTCACTAAAATGAAGCTGCATGAAACTGACAAAGAATCTTTTTCCTTATGAGGTCCATGGCAAAGAATGGGGATACAAGAGAAGAAAAAGCAAGGATAAATCTTTGAATTATACTAACTTGTTCCAAAACCCATGGTTTCAATAGCACAGAGAACATATTTGCACAGTCCCAGAGGAAAAAAATTACGGATCAGCAGAATACTTTGTTTGACCTAGGCAATCCCAAGAAGAAGTGTTAGATTTCACTGTTGTTAGCTGTTCCAATATTCTGTCCAAGTAACATCTACAAGGAACAGAGTTTTGGGAATGAGAGACCTGGCAAAATGTGCTAAGGTTCTAAGAAGGCTTTACCTTCAGGATTTATTTCTAAAATTTAGTGACTGCGGCGGGAGCCAGATGATAGGATTATGGGGACATCATTTTTTGTTCGTTCATTGTAAAGTACTGTGAGATTCTTTCATTTGCTCTGTCCAAAGGGTTTCATATCCTGAACCACAGTACACTTGAGCTTTTTCATACTGAATGTCTTTACAAGAAGGACACATCGTTGTTCAGATGTGGCATTAGGCTCCTGTGTTGTCTTATTTATCACATTAATTTCTCTTATAATCATTCAGGAATTTTTACCCCAAAAGCCTAAACATTTTTTACTGGGGAATAAAAGACACTTTTTAAAAACAGCCTTCACCCACTGGACAAAAATGTCACAATCCACAAATACAAAAAAAAAATGCAATAAATTGGCAAAGCATTAAAGTGAAACATTCACTTTAAAAGAGCAATTTAACTCTTTCTCAACTATTTAAATACAAACGTGAAAAAAACTATTTCTGAGTGAAGAAATACTAAGTATAGTTAGATGTGTTCATTATTAAAAAAACCTCAGCTCGAACAGTTTTACAACTAAGGGAATTAGTTACATAAATGTTACTAGGTATTTGCAGTGGTGGGAGACAAAAAAGGCATGAAAGAGATCTTGAAAGAAGACTATTTCATTGAAAGGTCAAGGAAAAACAGTCTGTGAATAAGTGGAGGGTGAAAAAGGAGTGGGAGGTCAAAAAGGAGCAGGAGATCAAAATGGAGAGCATCTGAACAAAAGAAAATAAGACTGAGAAAAAATAAGACTTAAAAAATGACTGTAGGTCAAAAAAGGAGTGGAAAACTGAAAGTCAAGTCAGAGGATAAAAAGGAAGACAAAAAAGAGTAGGAGGCCAAAAAGGAATGGGAAACTGAAGAATTAAATGGTGGCTGAGAAAAAGTTGAGGCTGACAATGGCTGGGTTATCAAATAGGGCTGTGAGGGAAAAAGAAAAGAAAAAAAAAAAAAAGCAAGAACTGCAAATCAGTCAGTGGAGCCCAAAAAGTAGGGGGAGGCCAAGAAATGGGTGGGAGGCTGCGAAAATAGTAGAGGCTGAAAATAAAAAATGTGGAGGCCAAAAAGTGGCTGCAGTCTTAAAAGGGCAGAAGGCCAAAAAGAAGTGCATGAAGGACCAGAAAGAAAAAAAGAGACTAAGAAAAATGTGAGGCCAAAAAAGGGCTTGGAGGCTGAAAAAAAGTAGAGGCTGGTAAAAAAGTAAGGGCCAATAATGGCTGGCAAGTCAGATGAGGTTTTGGAGAACAAACAAACAGAAACTGCAAATAACTAGAGGCTGAACAGGGATGGGGGGCCAAAATGGAGTAGGAAGCTCAAAGAGCAATTTGAGCAAATGCGAAAGGCTGAAGAGGATTGAGAGGCTGAGAAAAAGTAAAGACTTAGAAAAAGTAGAAGTATGAAAAAAGAAAATGAGGCCAAAAATGGCTGAGAGGCTGAATGAAAAGTATAGTCTGAGAACAAGTAGGGGCAGAAAATTATGAGAGGCTGAGAAAAATTAAGAGGTTTGAAAAAGAGTTGGGAGGACAAAAAAGGGTGAGATACCAAAAAAATAGTAGGAGACCAAAAGGGGCGGGGAGGCTGAGAAAAAAAACTTTGGCAGGCATAAGAAAACATAAAGCTGGAGAAAGAGCATATGCTGAAAACAGGTGAGAAACCAAAGGGAGTGAAGAGACTGAAAAGGGATGGGAGACCAAAGAAAAGTAGAGGCTGAAATAAAGTAGAGGCTGAAAAGAGGTGGAAGACTCCAAAAAAAAAAGGTTGAAAAAAAGTAGAGGCAAAAAAAAAAAAAAAACGAATGGGAGGCCAAGAAGTGGTGAGAGGCTGAAAAAAAAAATGGAGGCTGAACAAAAGTGGAGGCCAAAGAAAGGGTGGGATGCAAAAAGAGGTAGGAGACCAAAAGGGGGTCTAAATTTCTTGATGTTGGGAGGTTAAGAAAATACTGTGAGAAAAAGTGGAGACCAAGACAACATGGGAGGATAAGAGAAAAGCGGAGAGCGAAACTGTGTGGAAGGCTGAGAAATAGGTAGATTTTGAGAAGTGGAAGTTGAGAGTGTGTGCGGGCAGTGACAAAGTACGAGTCTGAGAATAAGAGGAAGCTGGAATGGGGTTTGAGGCTGAAAAGGGATGTGAGGCTGAGAAAACCATTAAAGATTAATTAGAAAGTCAAAGCTAAAAAAGGTTGAGAGGAAAAGAAGGAATGGGTAGCAGAGAAAAATGTAAAGGCTGAGAGAAAGGCTGAATGTGAAAAGGGCTGTTGAGGTCAAAAAGAAGGGGGAGGCAGAGAAAAAAAAGTTAAACAGTACAAAAAGTCAGGAAAAAAAATGAGTACAGGCTGAGAAAAATTGGAGGCTGAAGAGGGGTAAGAGGCAAGAATAAAAGCTGAAAGGTAATGAAAGAAAGGTGGAGGCCTAGAATAAAATGAGGCTGAAATATGGAGGCTGAGTACAAAGTATGAGACTGAAAAAAGTACTGACCAAAGACAGGAGGGGAGGTAAAAAAATGGTGTCTAGCTAAAAAGCAGCATCTAAGAAAAAAAGTGAAAGCAGAAGAGGGGTAGAAGGCCAAATAGTGCAAGTATTCAAAAATGTCATGTAAATATGTCATTACTTTGGGGAAAATTGCTTGTAAAATTATAACAACAAAATGCTTTAAAAGTATATCTATTATAAACTTCACAGATGGCCAAAAAATTAGTATTGTTTGTGCAAAGGTGTAGGGAGGCATAACTGAAATGAGTTGGACTAAATCTTGATCGTACCACCAGTAACTCATCCACTTGTCTTGGAATAGGTGCTGCACAGGCAAATTCATATGCATGCACAGTTTTTGAGTGAAATAAACAGAGATTCTATTGGGAGTATAGGTATAATTGCAAGTCCTTTGTAAGACTAAGCTCAAACGGAGAGAATGTCATGGATGACTAAATACAAATGAGTGCAGAGGACAAACTAAATAAGAACTGTGGCTGGCTGTAAGCATTACAAGCTTTATGATATAAGAGATTATATATGATATGCAATGGTAAAAGCAAATGTTAATGTCTTTGGGAAGTCATTAGCATAATCGCCAGTATTGTGTTTTTACGTGATTCATAAATAATAATTGCATTCATCTATTAGAGAACTTTATTCAAAGAATTTAAATTAGAACTATCAATCTAAAATTCCTCATTTTATGATAAAACTGAATGGAATTGAATATATTAATATATATTTTGAAAAGTTACAAGAACTCCTGGTATTACAAGCTTACAGAATGCAGATTACTTGAAATTACATGTAGATTGTGTAGGCTGAATGACAGTATTATCAGAATTTTGCAGTAACCAAACTTCTGATTCTGAATTTCCAGATAAGTCATATCTGCGCTGAATTTAAGCATTATGAAAAAACAGTGTCCAAATATCTTTAATTATGGTCAGTTTCAGTGCAAGCAACATAAAGGTTTTCATATATTTTCTCTGATGGTTCTGTAAAACATACATTTGTGTAATTTAAGGCTTGTCAAGCTTCCAGTGCAGAGGCGGCTGGAGCCCGGCTGACTCGAAGGGCAGCTACCTAACTGCATGTAGCAATCTATTGAAGGCACACCTTAGAATAGTTTATTTCTGTAGATAAATTCACTAATATTTCAGCTCATCCGCAGATATTCTTTGTTGGTTTTTGTTTTTACAATTAAAGAAACTGAACGGAATGAAAATAGTTTGAAGTAACTGGTTATTCCAACTATCCAATGCATATCAAAGTAAATTTTTATAATTGAAATCTGCTCATAAATAAAACAACCATAGAATTCCATATAACTGAAAAGCTTAGAATGCCTGAAGGACCTTTTGTCTAAACCTGGAGTTTTGTTTTGTTTTCTTTTTCTAACAAAAGCAAAAACCTTCAAGTGCTCAGCAGGAACAAGGATGTAGCTGGACATACAGCTGAGCTGCTTTTCTTTCATTACAAGTTGAGTACCTGCCCAGAGTATTAGAAACTTAAGTTGTATTCACTTCTTTGATAAGATTCACAGAAGAAAATCTGTCCAAAAATATTCTAGAGTAGGGCTTCTTGTAAAATTTACAAAACAAGTAGAAATGGTGATCAGCTGAAATAGAAATAAATGCTCTTACAGTAATGAGGTGGTGACAGTAAAAGATGATATGGCTTCATGGTTGGAGCAAAAGCCTTGATATTGGGAATCATTCTGTTTCCTTGCACCTTACTGAGCAGAATTCAGCACTGTCCTTCACAATTATCGTATAAGAGATTGGGATAACACCAACATTTATCACTCAGAATTTCTGAAATTTGCTAGTTGTCTATATTTTCAGGTACTTGAAACTGATCCTATTCTCGTCACTAAGATACTTTGATCAATCTGAGAGTAAAGCCTCTTTGGCTTTTCTCTTTGCAGTATCAGTAACACTGTAAAAAGCAATGTTGGTATCAGCTGAGAATAAATCAGAAAAGGACTGGAATGATCAATTAGAGTGACCAATTAGAAAAAATAGGTAGTCACAGTCTTAAACCACACTCTGTGCTGTTTAAAGTTTTTGAGCTTACCTATGCATACTAGATCCATAAAACCATACATTCCATAGCAGATTTGAAAAAGGATGTCCTTTCTTTGCCATACTGCATAGGGGCTGAAGGCTGACCATAGAAGCCAAGTCACACTTGCTACTAAGAACAGAGATCCTAGGATTACAGCAACCATCTGCACTTTCTCAACCAGTGTTATAGTAATGCTTTGCCACTAAAAGAGAAACAAAGGTGCATAAGATAAAAATGTTATTTTCTATGATTGTACATTCAACTCCACTTTTTTCCTGAAATCAGAAATTATTTTAAAATTTATACATATCTTCATAAAATGTTACTAATATTTTTGACACTGACAACTTATAGAACTTTTTTACCTATTTCACTTTAACTAAAAGTGAAACTAATAGTTGCTTCCCCATCTCCTCCAGCATCACTACCACCATCATCTAGCTGTGAACTTCAGAAGAATTATTAGTTTATTACTATTTTGAATACATAAGCAAGAAAAATTAGTCTTAGGAACTGAAGGGAACAGCCTTTCATATTTGTATGCTAACAAACAGAATATAAACAATGTTGGGAAGACAATCTGTTTTGTGTTAGTGTAACAAGTTGAAAGTGACACCTTTCCTTCCCATCCCACCCACCCCCAAGTCCAAAGCCATTTTCCACTATTCTGCTGCTCATCAAAGAAGCTCCTGGCTGTCTCCAGGCATGCCAAAGGAGATGAGGTTCTCTGCATAAACCAGTGTTAACAGTACAAAGAGATATCCATAGCTTAGTGTGGAGGCAACCTGAAGACTTGGGAAGAGACCCGAACATAGGTAGCATGCACATTTCTTTCCAGTGCACATTAACTATGTCTGCCTTTCTTAGGAAGGCTGTATCCTATGTATGTGAGATGACTCAGATTTGTGATGTGACAAGATTTTAATATAAAGAGTATGCTTACTGAATTTTGCCAAGATATGAATAGAAGTAAAATTTTGTTAAAACAAAGGGTCACAAAAGCAAAACACAGCGTAACAACAACAACAACAACAACAATCATCCCAGATTACCCTTAATGTATATGGTCTTTCATAGCCAATTATTTGTCTGAATTAGTTTGTCTGATTCCCCACTCTAGCAGCACGATCTGCTCCAGAGATAAAAATGCCGAATCTTCTAGGGTTGCAATAAGGACCAGGTGGAGAAAGAACTACTGAACCAACAGCTCTATTACCTCTTCTCCCATCTGGCAATAGTTTTTTTTTCAGTTACTTTATAAAAGCATTCTTTTTTAACAGCAGTTGGGTAGCCAGTATTGTATGACTGTAAGATGCTACAATAATTCAGATTGCAAGGGGCTGTGGGAGGTCTCTAGTTCAACTTTTTGCTTAAAACGGGGTCAGTGATGAGATGAGACTAGATTGCTCAGTGCTTGAAAATCTCCAATTATGGAGACAGCTCAACTGCTCTGAGCGATCTAGTGCACTTCTTTACTGCTCTCAGGTCAAAAAACTTTTTTCTTACATCCAGTCTGACCCACAATTTAAGCTGTCCCATTGAGTCCCACTGCAAAAAGCCTAGATGAGCAATGAGATCCTCTCCTCTTTTCTTCTATTTCAGCTTTTCCCATTAACTTTTTTAACTGGTGCCCAATTTGCACACCTGGTCCTGCTTACCTCCTCTTGTTGCAGCCTTCTGAGTATAACAGTACAGAAAGGTAGCCATACAATTTGTGAATTATGTATCTTGAAATGCTATTCTTTCATAATTAACTTATTAAACTCATACTAATCATTTCATTGAAATTTGGAGGTTGGAATGGAGCTATTCATATTCAATATTTTTTTTTTAATAGTAAAGTATGGATACTCATTTCCTTTGTTAGGAAAGTTTTTTTACAAGGTCGAGGAAGGTCAATTACAACTGATGCATGACAGAATGGTATGAGCTTCTCATGACTCAGACATTGTACACAGGACTTAAATGTCAGGACTGAAATTCATAGAGCTCTCCTTAGACTCGATCGGGATATGTTGAACAAAATTATTTTTCATTTCACAGCTAACACTACACAGTGTGACCTGGCAGAAAGCTGTCAAAAATGCTGTTGGTTATGTATTTCTATCTTCTTTCATTATCAGTGTAAGGCAGACCTGTAATGTATTTGTTCAGAATGCATGAAATCATAGTATGTTTAAATGAAGTAAAATTTAAGTAAAATTTAGTTTTATGCATTAACTGTCATAAAATATTAAACTATCAAATTCATGGAAGAAGCTAGCAATAAACTGAAAAAAAATTCAATCACTGAAATAAACAGCAGGTCTTTCACAGTGCAATTCCCAAAGCTTACTTCAGCTTATTTTGATTTTTGTTTTGGGGGGTTTTTTACTTCAGTTACTCATAATTATTCTTCAAAACTAGCAGTGAGCAGAAGGAAAAGTAGTCCAAACATTCAGGATAAGTAATGTAGTGTGCAGTCTAGATATAAAGCTTACCCCCTATTCTAGCATTGCCAGGCATGCAATTTCTATTCCTGTCATCTCCCATTCCTAACCAGACTCAACCATTTCTACAACTTTTTTTTTTTCATGAAAAGGTCTCACTAGGGCATCTGCTGACTTTCCCCAAATTTCCTTCTAGAAAATCTTGACCTTTAAAAGTCCTAAGAGACATAATCTCAGTCTCTTCCTGGCATCTTCTTAATATTGTGTTCTAGTTATTTTGCTGTTCTCCTGATCAGATGAATGGGCTGTCGAAAATGTAAGCAACAATCTCTCAATCGCCATAAATTTAAGAATTCCAAAAATTCAACATACTACTATGCTACCAGCCAGGAAGGGGAGCCACTTCAATTACTGAGAAAATGCATAAGCCTTTCACAGATCGTGGTCCCTAATTCCTTTGCCTTTAAAAATCAACAATTTGAAAAATGAACAATTAAAACAAAAACAAACAAACAAACAAAAAACAACAACCAAGAATCCCAAAATGGGGTTGGATGTTCTTTACTATTACTCAGATACTTTGTGGTATCTACTGCCTTTTTTCTATACAAAAGAAATTATACTCCTCCACCATCCTCAATATGAAGGTCAGCAGTTTCTAAGCAATTTACATATTTTATCTTCCTATCAATATAGTCTGTAAGTTAAACTAATCAGTAAGATCCCACAGTAGATAGGTGAGGAAGGATGGTATGCGCAACATGGAAGGCGCTCAAGAAGCCCAAACAGTTTTATGCAAAACTGCTATCTTGTCTCCTGGTACAAGGCTGTCTGCTGTATGAATCCAACACCATAACAGTGACAAAGTGGGATAGGTTGTTGTTAAACTCTAACATGGTCAGGTTCAGGACCTTGGTTACTGTTTATGTCCCTCCTTAGTGCAAATGGCAAGAAGACCATGCACGTTCATGATGTCTAAATGACCAGAAATGAAACTTCCTTCTCCCTGGCCCTCTGCCCCCAAACAGTTTTGCTTCAGAAACTTAGTCTGAGATTGCCTCTTGGTTAGTATATGGCTTCATTTTTCCCTTAACTTTTATTGTGTTTGGGTATGAATTATAAAGAGCAAGCAGATTGGACTGAGACAGGCATATTTTTCACATAGAGAAGGTATTCTGTAGTTATTACGCTATTCTTATGTAAATAAGCTCCAAAGATTTAGTTCTTTACTTAGCCATAGATAGTATTAGCCATTAGGCAATGAGAAGGAACTACATGGGACTGTATTGTTTGGTGACACTGCATTTCAGAACAGGATTTATGAAGAGGAACAGCAGTTGTAGTCACAATGCTTTCTACTATCTGAAATCTCATGTGTAGTTAAAAATGTCTGAAATCAAGTGTAGTTAATATGTGTGAGTATACACTCTGATAAATGCTTAGGGATAGAAGAGTTTTTTTCTGTTTAAATACCAAAAACATTTAAGCTTTATTTGATTTCTTACAATCATTCACCTTACTGCATGCCCTGCTACATGTTATACTCACTTCAACTTTTAGTATTAAATTAACTGTTTATGATAAAGGGATCACAAAAGTAATGTAGTTAAAAAATCAGCAATAAAGAAATTGCATTTAGAATTTAACAGTCTGAATTATTTAACATTTCAAACTGAATGATATCATTGTTGGTATGTCACAATTCAAATCCATTATTTCCATAAAATTATTTCACCTTTCCTTCATATAACTTGCCTCGTAACTCTTACTTGCTCAAGATTATAAATTATGACTTCCTAATTTGTCTTTGTCATTTGCTGAGTATACATCCCCATAAACATTAAGTTCTTTTAGCTAAGTTTTAACAACTCAGAAAAGTTCTATACAGCCTTTCTATGTCAGCTTCCATAAAGTACATAACCATAAAAAATAAATATTGTGATACAAACTGGCATTTTGCTTTAAAATCAAAATTAAAATAAAACTTTAAACATTTTGTATCTGACAAAAATAATAATTTTTCATAGACATGCATCAAAAAAAAAATCTTTAAATTTCTGTGAAACAGGATCCCATTTCATATTCTTTCCCATCGTATCTATAATGTTATGAGGTACCATGAGATACCCAGGCTTCTGATTTTAATACAGCATTGCTTTTTCGTCCCTTGAGAATTTCCTACACTTTCACTTCTACTGACATGTCATCATGTTTGGCTTCGGTAATCTTTTATTTACCACTGCTCTTCCTTTCATAAATCATTTGGGAGTCTGGCACATTTAACACACCCTATTGTTCTGTTTCTGACCCCAGAACCATTGTTCCCCTAAGTGCTCTATCAAGGATAAATACTGCATAATTTCAGAGTTTTTGAGGTCAAGACTTCCAAAAGTTGAAAGAAACATACTGCTTTGAAGGACTAATTGCTAAAGAATAAAGTTAATAAAGTAATATGCATGCTGTATACTAACATAAAAATTGATACAATATTCAAAGATTTGTCATCTTTGAGATAAATCAGTACTAAATTAGCTTTTTTAAATTGTGCCTTGTAAAAGCCCATTGATTGTCATAAAACGCATGGCAGAAAAGTGATCTTAAAAGCACTGACTGAGACTGAAATTGAACTCAAAATACCTCATACGAAAAATGTCTGCAGTGAAACTATACGTTTTCTTACGCCCTTAATAAAGAGCATATGAAAATTCCTCATGGCTGCCCAGATTAGATGACACAGATTAATCCCCCTGCATACAGTACTGCCAACTCAGAAAGACTAGCAACAGAAAACTTTCTTGGAGGTGTTCAAGGCCATGTGGGATGGGGCTTTGAGCAACGTGGTCTAGTGGAAGGTATCCTTGCCTCTGACTGGGGGGTTGGAAATAGAGACGATCTTTAACATTCCTTCCAACCCAAACCATTCTATAATTCTGTGAAGACACACATGGACTATTCCATGTTTGCGAAGGGTAACATTATCTTTTGAAAATGTATACCTTTACTATTTATTTAATTTGTGATTCAGTGTTGGGTTTTTCAAGCATATGATCATAAACAATGGGCCCCCTTCACTTTCTTTAAATCTGTGTACTAATCTGGAAATCAATGCAACTAAGATTCTGAGTTATTATAAAAATGTATCTAATTTCAAAATATAGTAAGAAGTAGCATATGTGTACACACTGGTTCCTCCTCCTCATCATCATCAAACTTATCACGTTGGTCAATTAGATATTATATTGAATTATAATATACCAACTAGTCTACTCTGAGACATCTGAAGTCTCTGAAGATGCTCATAATCTCTACTGAATTTTGATGTGGTAGTTTGACATGGCTGCCACCAACTATCTGCTCTGCCACTTAGAGTCAAGTTATTTAGTTGCCATCACAGTAGCAAAGGTAGCTGACTCTTGTTCCCTCTAGTCATTCTGGAAGGGGTATTTAATGTAAAAGTAATTAAAAATACCTGGCAGTGAACCAACCTTATGGTGACCTACTATAACACAGTATGATTAACCTGAAGATGTATTAATTATATGACTTCAAAAAGATTTTTATAGAATCTTCTACTTTCTCTGGCTGCTAGAATCAGATAGCTGTGACAGGAAAAAGTTCTTAAACACAGACATTCATTATGAATAATAGGATTTGCAATCTGTTTATGAATAAAACTTACAGAAGTAAAAAAAACTCAATGATTTAGGTCAATACATCATTTTTGAAATGCCTATTCCTTGTTAGTAGTCTAAATGATCAGATAGTTTTTCTAATGTGTTTTGCAGTATGAACATAACATTATCTGCATGATTTAATATGCAGGTATTTTCAACTTATTGACCTACTTGGATAGAAAATGCATAGGAATGAGTATATGTATGTAAACATTTGAAATGTCCTTTTTAGCAATAGGCTTCTAGTTTTATGAGGGCTGCTCTGAAAGTAATGCCTCCTATTTTATTATATTGGCCCATGATGTCAGAGGCGGATGTTGGTGGTGTAGCAGTAGAGGTGGAACTTTCCCACCAATATTCCACTACATGGTGTTGCCATGTGACAGATGGCAGCAGAGAGACAGTCTGACAAAATGGTGTCTGTCATGGCAGTGTGTATGAAGCAAAGGGAGTCATTGGGTGGTGAGTTTCAGCAGTGGTATCAGCGACTTGAAAGACAAGCCACATTCCAGACAGCCATGCAGATTTTTACAAGCACAGCATGCAAGCTTTTTGTTCATTGCTGGCAAAAAAAAAACATAGCTGATGGTGGTAACTATGATGAAAAATAGCATTTTGTAGCTGAGAATTTGCTCTATCAAATAGCGTTATTGTGCTTTTTGTAATTGTTGTAGTTTCCATGGAAATAAATAGGAGGCGTTACTTTTTGGAGTGAACTGTGTATGTGTTTTTTTAAAGGAATCAATGATACAAAAATTGCAGCTCGCCATTAGTGCTTACCAATTTTGATGAATTATTAAGACAGAGTGCCTGTAGTCATAATGCAGTTTTCTTTTTTGAATCAGATAGGTCAAGAATATAGATAATTGAGCTTACATGTAACATCTCAGTCTGCTTGGAAGGCTATACCTGTACTTTGGACATTCTGAAAGCATAACATTCACTGCGGAAGTATATTCCGTCTGTGCAGCACACATGCAATTTAGTTGATAAATCCTAGAAGTGCTTATTCCATGTACCTGGCAGAACAGAACATCTGCACTTACATTGGATGCATCATGGATTTCTGAGTGCCCTGCAGCCTGGAAATCCTGGAAATGAAATTCTATTTAGACACAAAACAATAGTATTGGAAAAGCTCTGGGGATGCATTTTCTTTCTCTTCAGAGAAAGGAACTAATTGCAAATTTTAGCTAGGACAGGTGAATAGGTTTAAAAGGAAAAAAAACCGACCATGAGGATAAGATCATGCAATTCCCTAAGATATTAGTGCACTCACCAAAGGTGTGTTAAAAATTGTTTCAGCATGGGGGGATACAACGAGCCTCGCCCACAAAATGCCCTGACCACCTGTCACTGCACAAAAGGGTCATCTGTTCTTGACCATTTTTGTTGGTGCCTTCTTGTATATGTTGAAGAGTTCAACTATTAATTCCAGTTCACTTACTGAAACTCATGTTTCATCTGCTAACTGGACTTTTCAAGTGGTAGCTACTAGGCTTAGGGTTAGGGTTAGTCTTTCTGATGCTATGAATAATTAAATATTTTTTACAACTCATACAAGATGGAAGATAAAGGGTTTAACCTAAGAGTAGTCTACACCCTAATGGTTGATGCATTCCTTTTTGAAAGGCTTTCATTCAAATCCATTCTTCACCTGAGCTAAAGCAAGATTTTCAACTTCCACCTTGTAAGATGCTATTTTAATAACTGATACTGACACGTTATTCAGAATATGCAATGACTCTTCAAAGTCATTTACTGGAACACTACCAATTCATATACCAGCCACACAGATGTTTCCTGAACCAAGGAGAAAGCAAATTTAATTGATTCCTGTACTCATATCACCTCTATAAGGTTGAGTAGGGACATGATTTTAATACTGCACAAAGAATCAAGACCTATTTCTGACGCTGGTCTACCTCAGCTGTTATGAATGGTGACAAAGAGGCTATGGTCTTTCCTGAAAAGGAATCATATACTGATGCAAAGGTGGAAGAAATGCTATACAATGGGAATTTTAGAGTTCAGAGTTTTGAGTTTACTGGAAAATGACTGAAAGGAATTTTCTATCTCATTTAAGTACTGTAAGAGTTAAAATGCTAAGTATTAATATATTTTTCCAATCTAGGCCCAACACACAATGATGGTTAGATGACAGAGACAAAAAATGTAGGTGTACAAACAAATCTGATTGGATAAGCATGGTTAAGAACTTGTAAAGTATCATTTTCTTTTGAGTACACAGTGTTTTACTGCTTTCCACCATCTGCTTCTCATCTGTCCAAGTCCATAAGATATCAAGTAGTACATCCTCATCTGTTGTCACTGGATTCCCTTACATCCTACAGAAGCACCATTCACAACTGAGAATCAGGCCCTTCACAATAATTCTAGCACAAACCAACTCTTTAGCATCTGTTAGGTACAGAATCTGAAGGATGGTCACTATCCAGTCTTCTTCCTTTTGCTCTATGGCAATGATGTGTTTCAGTAGAGAAGGGTACCTCACAAGAAAACATCTGAGTACAAGTATTGGCCTCAAGCCATTTGGGCTTTTGGTCATAACCAAAACTAATTCACAGAATTGGATCAAAATTTTCATGTGACCCTAGGAAAATCTCTGAGGGAAGCGTTCAAGTGCTTCTGTGTGAGATATAAAACAGAGGCATTTCAGATTTTGAGGATAAGATGAAAGAAACATACTTAGTTTAGAGTTAAGGTTGTTGCCTCACCTAATGCCTCAAGGAAGATGTGTACATCTTGGGTAAGGGTTAAAAAGTAGGACAATAAAAATGCCAAGGTATTATCAACCAGCATGTAATCACAAAGACGACAATCCTAGGTTCTGGCCTGCACGAAATCTGGCAAAACTTGCTCTAAAATTTAATTAGAGATTAATCTACTAGACTGGCAAATCAATTAGATTGATTGTGTAATCAATTACATTTGCAATACATCTTCACTTGAAGACAATTTAGTCATAATTAGATGATTTCAGACTATGCAAATTAATATAGTAAGTGACATACTACTTGAAAATTTGGCCAAATAAAAAAAATAATTTATTTATTATGATTCCTTCTGTTTTAGATGTTATGTATAGTGTATAATAATTAAAACATGATATAAAAAGATGCACAATGCATCAATTATTATACATATTAATATGATATATGCGTTTTACAATATCAACAGTAATAATTATTGCTATTAATTCTAATTTAATAAGCAACAATATTTTAAAAATCAATTGTATTAGTAAGTTTTTTCAGGTATTACTACATAATCACAGCTACAAGCTGGTAGGTGCTATTTGAATTAGCAGTCAGTTTTTTTCTAATTGTTTGGGCAGGCCACTGAAAATACACAGCTTTCTTACTCATTATGCATCAACATTCATAACACTACAAGCAGCAATGGTTATAATAATAAAAACTGTTATATCCAATTCATACTGTTGTGCTGGGAAGTCCTTAAACTATAAATTGCTCTTGGCCTAACGGTGGTTATATGACTCACACATAACCCATGTACCATCCCTTCCAGTATAAATAAATACAGACATAAAAATACTCTTGTTTTCTCTCAAATCAAGAAGCACCTAAGAGAAAGAAGGGTAAGCACATGCTGTACACAAAGAAAACACTTATATCAAAGAACTACTTGCTGTTTAGTTAGCTAGAAATACTGTAAATTATATTTCAAGTTTATGTATGTCTGTATGTATTTTGGTTGTCTCTCTAGACAGTAGTCCCCTCTTTAAATCATATAATGCATGACAGAGGTGTTGGTCTTCTTTTCACATCAGCTGCTCTGTCTTACAATCAGCAGTATTTCATGAGTCCTTAACAATATTCACAATTGGACTTGATGAAATTCATTTAGGTTGCTGTTTGAGAAATACTCCAGTGATCCTATAGGAAGTCCTGAGACAACTTGTTACTCGCTTCAAAAAATTTTCCACATAGGATGCTCTTGTTCACCTCTCTGGAACTTGCAAGTAGATCTTCAAAACTCCCTTGATATCCAAAGTTTGTAAGCAACTAATCCCTCCAAACATTGATGAAGAAAGAATACCAGATAGAAATCTGGCATTGCCCTGGTCAGGAACTTCAGTTGAGTTTATTTTATGGCATGGGTGACAGCCATGGAAAACCATAAAATCTAAATGAAAAAGGCAGAGACAACTAAACCACAAGTATATCAATAACTATATAGGTCCCTTTCAACTACTGCTTCTTTGATAAGAACAAAACTCACTAGTCTCTCAGAAACATCATGACTGTAAACTGAGAAAGTACAGAGCACCTAAGAGTGATAAGTGAAGACAGACCTAACAGAACACATATCATATGCAGCATACCGTTGTGAAACAGTGTAAGATCTCATGGCTCAAAGAATGGAAGAGATAACTGGCTCAGACATCTAGAAGGGGGAGAAGCTAGTATTTGTCTTCAGGTAGGTTTGTACGGTCATGAAGATCTGGCTGACTGTTAGTACCTTATCTAGCATATGATTCTGAAGTAGAGAATGTTGACTATGGCCTAATGTCCTAAAATCAGGAAAATGGACAGTATTCTGACACTGACACCAGACATCTTTTGCTATGCTGTATTGAAGAGGACCAGTTCTGCCATGCTGGACTTAACACATAAAGATTCTGAGGGAGAAAAGATAATGGGAAAAGGAATTAATCATTGCTCCAGAAGGGGAACTGGGAATGATTAAGCAGCCCTAGCACAGCAAGAGAAAGGTGGTTGTGTTTTTTGTGACTATGAAAACAAGCCTCAGCAAGCTTCTAATGGAGGAATAGATTTAAGAATGCTTACTCATGGCCCACCAAAGTAAAGGAACTCAGCCTCTCAGCCAAGATGCTGAGTCCAGTGGCAGAATTCTCCAGTCAAGCAGCTGCCACTTGGGAACTCATAACATCCCCCAGAGATGCTGAATGCCACAGACAGACCAAGCAGTAGGATTAAGCATAGCACATACACATTTTTTTCAGAAAGTGTTTTGCTTTATTCATGAAAATAAACATGAGAGTTGCAAATTAATCACCCTTTTAGAACAATGCAAATTACCAGATGAATTTGAGTGTGTAACTGAAGTTATTCAGCTTTCTAAAGTCATCTTCCTTTTCACATCATAAATCATATTCTACAATACCCTCCTCCCTGAAAGAAAATGGTACTAGACGTTGATTATCAGAAGGAAAAAAGACAGTTTAACTTCTGCTGAAGGTGATTTCTATCCCAAGAATCTTTCTGACTTCTGTTACAAACCTGGAAAAGTATTAGTCAGCGTAGTTACTGAGGGGAGTAGAGAGTGACAAGTTAAATGTCACAACCAAGGATCACAGCCCTTGGGATTCATATGTCAGTGGCAACCATGGTTCAGTATTTAATCTGGTCAATTCATTAACAAAGTTAGGAAAAGATTAAAAAGTAGGAGGGAGTGACAGTGAGACAAAGACGTGGCATAATATTCAGACTTTAGAGGTGCTAATTCAAGGTCAGAGACCATGGAAATGCTAGATGACTTTTAAGTAAACAGAATTGGTGCCTGTACTTCTGAACCCAAACAAGGAAGAAAGGAACCTTTTCAAGATTATCATGAGGAGCTAACGTGTGAGAGTTCTGCAGTGAAGACAAAGATTCCCTTGTGTTGTGCTGTAAATACCAATACATCTGAAAGTAGCTGCATCTATTCAGAAATAATCTAGGCTAGAAGGCTGAAGTTTTTAGATCTCGTAGGTCATAATTGCCATGATTAGGTTTATGGCATTCATAACAGCGAGATCTACAAAAGTATGAAGGTAATACCCAGTATACAGATGAGTTTTTGAAACCCCCATAGCCATAAACTGTTCCCAGAGAATCCACAAATCTCTGAACACATTCAAGTACCTGGTAACTGTATCAACTCCTATTGATAGAAAAGCTCTGAAGTAGACACATTTGCTAAGAATCATCAGCTATTCTATGCATTTCTATATCTTTTACCCAAAGCTGAAGAAAGAATAGACTTCTGAAATCCATAAGCATTTGATGCTCCCTTATCTTGTAATGAATGAAGATCTTCCCCTTAAGCTTGACAGACATCAGATGACATCAGTAATTAATCAAATTTCTATTTGGTGCAAGCTTTCAGAAAGCAGTGAGATGATATACAATACTCTGTAAGTGATGCTTGAAGAAAAAGAGAACCTTTTTTAAATCCTATGAGGATTTAAAGTCATCACTGTATATTTCAATACAAGCAAAGTGTCCTCTTTGGAAGGTGACATTAAATGACTGGAGCTTCAAGCCTCTTCTTGAGGCCTCTAAAGAATGAGGATATGTGGAGAACAGTGTTGCAATTGCAGGAAAAGACTACATTCGTAGGACTCCTATATTCTATTAATGTTATTCTGACAAGATACAGTGAGCAACTGTGTTATGCTGATTCCTTCAAGCAAAATATGTCAGATTGCTTTCCTCCTATGAAACAGCAGCCTTGAAATTGAGATGCAGGATCTTTTCATCCATAGTGGAACACAATGTGCTGGAAGTAACCACAAGGCATAGTAGACTGTAAATTGCAGACTGCTCAGATAATGGCCATTAGAGATATATAAAATGTCCCATTAAGAAGTAGACTCTCCCTGGCTGTTCTTCCCCAGTGAGCAGAAGAGCTTCCTTAGCATGAAAGAAGAGAAAGCGTATGGAAGTGTACTCTCATTTTCTCAGGATACAGTGTCCTGGATACCAATGTTATGGCATTATCTTTTTCAAGATCTTTGTAGTGCTTGGAGGATTCTTCTTCCAATGTTAGCATAGTTGCTAAATACACATGAAGCTAGCAAGCATTTTATTTTGATGGTGAAGGTCATGACTGTCTGAAACAATTAAGGAATTACTTTGGAATTTTATTTGTTGTTTGGGCATAAAAGACCAGAAAAAATGAGCCTTAGCATATGATATGGCCTTCTTCCAATAGTTTAGTTTGTGTGGGTATCAGTATGGTACATCCCAGTGCTGGGAATATGCTCATAACAGAAATGCCAAAGTTTAATACTGCCCCAGAGGGAACACACTGCCATAAAAATATCTAAAAATATAGAAAGGGAAAAAAAAGACGATTAAGAGGAAAGAAAACTGTGTGGCTAAATCTCAAAGACTCATTCTCTACTGGCTTCTCTGAAATGTAAACAAACGTGACTTGGAGAAGAAATATAAAAAGTAAATAAAAAGGAAAGATGAAATAAATTAAACAACAAAAAGCAAAGAACCCTATGGGAAAAGAGTCATGCAGGAAAAACTCACAATGCAGAGAGAGTGCTCTGATTCAGACAAGTACTTCAGAAGAACTGAGGTCAAATGGTTCTTTCACTGTTGCACTATTGGCATGAAAGGAGACGGGCTGTCTTCTGTACATTCTGCACAAATAACAAGAGTCTCCAGTCCAAATACGAAACACTAGATTTGAATCTACATGTGGGACAAAAAATCATAAAAAATGTGAGTGCAATAAGCTGAAAAGCCATCTCACCAATTGAGTAAGAAAGCAATTAGTGTAACCACTGATTATTTACATAAAGCATTGAAGGCTTCATTGAAAACTGACAAAATTAAAAATCAAGAAGCATTAAAAGGAAGTCTTGAAATGAAGTCAATAAAGCCACTTTCTTTGACAAATTTCTGTTGTGGAAAAAACTACAGTAGCATTTCACAGATGACACAGCATGAATGGTAGAGAAGCAAGGAGGTTTTGACAATGTCTGGTGACCAGGCCACTTACACTGCCAAGTAAGCATGAGGAAAGGGATCATAAACAAGAAGTATAAAAGCAGTACACTATCATTTATTAACCAGTTTACATATTAAGAGTCAGAAGAAGCCTGCTGATAAAAACCAACCTGTAATTGGTTGTAACATTGCTGACGGGAATTAAAGAACTGAATGATCAGGATTTTGGACTTGAGAAAAAGACAGAAATTTGTATGTGGAAAGCTTACATACCTCTCATTGCTAAATAATTTCATCAATGTTAGTCTAGAATACCAAGCTTTTTGGGAAATATCCAATCAGTTTGGCAAATTTTTTTTAAAAAAAGACAAAAAACAGTAACTCAGAGGTTACTGAAAACAAGTCCCACACTGTATCTTAAGCCTTACATGTTTACCTAGATATCCTAAGCATCTAAAATGCCAGTAGCTATGTTTATGCAGCTAACTGGATTCCCATCCATGCTGTCCTTAAAATTTGAAAGTATTTTTCTAAATGAGATATGTAATTTATGCTTATAATTGCAGTAGTGATTTTATTCAAGATTCTTTCATGTATAATGCTAACCATTCTGTCCTGTGAAAATTTTAGTTACAAAAAAATCCGCTATTTTCCCTTAGAGTAGTTAACTCACTATGTAATACACCAAGATAACAACACTCTTTCTAAATATACATATATATATTACCACTAGATCAGAATGACACCAGCAATTAATGCTTTATGTTTTCAAGCACAGTTTGCAGTCTACATAGTGTTAATTGCTGCTTCACACTATGCAAGCATTCAAAGAATAAAACAAGATATCAATTGTTTTTTTTAATGAGCAATGGAAAGTGAAAGAATAACATAGGAAGGGGAACATACACACCTTGAATACTATTCTGTGGTTTTTTTTAAGTGTTCTATTTATTTTGCATAGGTACTTGATTATTTTAATGCACAGTTCAAAATAATGACAGATCTGGCAAGAATGCAAGAGAGCTAGATATGGTAAGTTTAAAATCATTATCTACTTATTAGTGCAAAACTGTTCTCTGTTCTATAATTAAAACTTCTTTGCGTAACCTATTTTTTACTGCAAATCCTCTATCTGAAATAAACAGACATAAGCACCAGAGTGGCTTGTCTATCTCCCTGCATGCCATAGCTGATGCTCCAACAAGAGTGACAGATGTCCTGAGTTCTATCAGTTAAGATGCCAAATTTGACCAAATGTTCCATGTAGGAACACACAGAGAATCAGGAAAGATGATCACAAGAGTTTGCTGGTGGCACTACAACCATTCTAGCAACATCCCAAATATTAACTACACCTTTTGGATCACCACTTCAATCTTCAGCTATTCCAACCATCAAGTAAGCACATTTTTTTCACCATACACCTCTAAAATCCTGTCTAGACTAGGAATATGCAAGTTTCTGAGCTGAATCATGGTTTTCAAACAAGATATCTCATTTTTGGCGATTCGGACCTAAATCTACCCTCTTCTTCATTTTCAGCTCTCTCATAGAACTCTCTAGAACCAAATCAACTTCCTCTCCTTCTACCAACCTTCTATTGTTTGTTCACTTAACAACTTTCAACTTTGGCCTCTCCTTTCATTTTCAGTTTTCCCCTTACAATTTCCCATGTTTCTTCCTGATGGCTTCAGCTCCCATGCTGATTGTCACTCTGACCTCGTAGATGAATATCATCTCTCTTCATTGGGCTTACAAATGTGGCTCGGTGTTCGTAGTTAACAGCCATTCAGTGCTTTGAATAGCTTTTCTCCTAGGTCTATTTCAAGTTTTTGTTATTAATTCTTCTTTATTCTTACCAAATCATTACTGTGATATCACTGTGACAGAATTAGTCCCTTTTGCTTACATATTGTTCTTCGTTATTTTATGGCTTTGAGATCACTGGTACTGATGATCAGCAACTTCCACATGTCAGTGGAACTGCTCAGTGTGTATCAAAAGGTTTACCTACTCTAGTAGCTTCTCCCTAGAGGTGGTTAAAAGTCAATGCTTCGGAAAACAAAGAGCAACTACTTTGTCTAAGCTGAATGACAAATCTTTTGTTTCAGATTGCCCTCCCCTTTCAAAACTTACATATGTGGTATATATGGATCTCAAGATTTTCATGTTCCAGCCTTTCTCCAACCTGTGAATCTGTTCTGTAATGCAGTTAATATCTTTAAATATCTATTTGGATCTTACTGTTCACAATATTTCTAAAACTTGCAGGTGCTTTCTCTGTGTTATATATATAAAACTATCTATATAAAAAATTAATTTCTCATCATCATTTTCATCTTAGGTCTCAATTACTGTAACACAGCTTTTAAGCTCTTGACAAATGTAATTTTCTCAGCAAGTATCAGCCTGTTTTAAATACAATTTTATAAGCCCTCTACTTGGCCGTGTTACTGCCCTTCTATCACCCCCGTACTGGTTCCTCTCTTCTCCATCATACCAAATAAAAAAAGATTTGATTGTTAAAGTCCTTACAGGCTTTTACTGACATATTAATTATCTTCTAATGACTACTCAGACACTGAGTCTCACCTCTGTTCAGTTCATAATACCTATCTCAGACAAGTATGTTTTTTCTAACAGCCCTTCCTTACTGCTTTCACATTCAAAAGATGCCTGCAAAGCCTCATTATTTTCTTTTCAAGGGTCACTTTAGGAGTCATCCCATTTGAGATGCCAAAAACACAAGAATATTTAAAAATGGTCAGTGTGTTAGTCTGCACAGATTTCTCCCTTTTCTCTTATGTAAACTGCTCTGTAAATGGTCCAAGATTGGGACTATCCATTTTCTTCTTTGCATGTTCTGACATAGTAAATAACACCATGTATCCTCCTGGATCTTCATTACAGGCAGTGTAATAGCAGTAATACAAGATTATTGTTAGAAAATGGTATAGTTTAAAAAGCACAACTGGAGATTTGAGCCTTCTCTCTTTCCCATTCTTAGTTATGGCTTACAAAAAACAAATCTTTCATCCAGCTGAGCACAGTCATTAGAGATAACTTTTATTACATATTTACTATATTTACTACACTGGCCTCGAAATTTAAATATCTAAAGAACTTAATAATTTCTGCATTTTTTAATATAAAGCACATGCATGTACCTACATGCATTCTGCTACATAGTCCTTCATCGAATTGATGTCACTGTGATAACCCAGATAAGTGAGGACTATTCACATAAACGAAATTTCAAAAATTCAGCCTATAATTCATTGAAACTGTTGAACATAATTTTTATGCTGAATATCTCAGACATTAATAATCCCAGTGTAAGCCTCTGAGAACCACAGCACTCATGAGTCATATTCCACCTCAAGTGATTACGCACTTGCTTAAATAATACTGACTACCACCCTCATTTTTTTTGGTCTGTATTCAAAAATCAGACCTTATAATTAAGAATTTACTTTTTAAAATAACTGATTGTTTTACTGCTTTCAAAAAAAGGTGATGAAATGCCATGCAATTAGCTTCTAAATTAGCACACCAATTTATTGTACCAGTTTTGGAACAAGTCCAGTTCATCTGAAGTACTAGAACATAATGTGTTAGTGAACACAAATGCAGGGTATATTAAATATCTCACACAGTCGTAACTTTATGGCAGACTACTGTAACAGTCTACAAGAATCCCATTCTCTAAATATATTTATTGCTAACTTTTATAGAGATGATGTTTTTAGCACCAAAGCATATTTTCCCAATCTTTGTGTGACTCTGTTCCACTTTTAAGCATTATTTCTGAACCACACAAGGGAATTAGCATTCTGCAATATACATTCGTATTTAGCTGCAAGACTTGTGAACTAATTTAATAACAGTTTAATAATTATGCAGCTCTAAAAAATAAAGCAATGTTTATATTTCCTTTAGGAAGGAGATCCTTACAAATTATAAGGCCTAACTAACCAGTATCAACAATATTTCTGCTTGTGCTTCTTTTCTGCTTATTAACCTATAATGCAATACTAAATGATTTAATTTTCAAGTCAGACACTTAAAGTTTCTCCTTTCTCTTTGTCTCAAAAAATATCAAAAATTCCCTGCCTAAGCCAGTATTTGTTCCATCTCCTCTCATTATAATTTTGGGTATTTTTTTGCAACTGATTTCTCAACATAACCTTGCCTATTATTGGATCAAATTCCTCTCTGCTGTAAGAGTTAAGTCCAGCAACATGAACATGTGCTTTCATTAAAGGATTAGTCCAAGGTTAAATATGTTTCTTCAATATGATGCTGAGAAGAATGCTGGAAAAAAATGGATTAAATTGCATTTCTCTGTCAAATGTCATATCAGATGTCACCATGTTGTGTACTCATCTTCCACTGTTAGCCCATTGGTTAATCTAATTTTTTTTTTTTATGTTATAAGACCTATTCCTGTATGCAAATTCTGTGTGCTGCCAGCACTGGCTTCTTAAAAGGGAATTAACTAATAATTGCTGAAATGTACAAAGTGATGCTGAAAAAAATCTACGGAAATAGGCAGTTAGCACAGTAAATTTTTTTCATTGAATGTACTGCCTCCAAAGAGGTCCCTTTTAGGATTACCTTCCTGCCACGAAGCAACAGAAAACATGAAAAATGCTAGATTTTAAATGGAATTTTCAAATGTATTCCAATGTTCCGGAAGAAAACATAGAAAATTCTATTTATTAACTTTGTAAGCATTGTGACATTCCATAAATAGCTGAGATAGAAGTAAACCTGGAGACCTGGCATAAATCTGCATAGACAATTTAGCTGAGAAAATGTTACTTTGGTAGATAATATTTTTGTCTCTTTGAAAGATCAGTTTTCACAGATTGAATCCATAAAAGACTGGAAGGGACAATTCTGAGGACATGGACTGCCAGCTGTAGAGATAGTGAATAACTCCTATGCAAATATTGTATCTAATGTAACGCAGGAAGCCTTGCTTGCTTCAGAACTTCTAACTACCTTCAGTATTTCAATGAAGATGTTGTAAACTATTTTTGCACTGAAATGGTCTAACTGTAGCCCTTAGATTTTTATAAAACCTGATCTAAAAGCTACCTTAAAAAGGACTTCAGTGTAGTTAAGCAAATGATAAAGAACCTGTCCAAAAGCTTAAACAAGGGCAGCTATTAAAAATGTCACAGTCAATAGTATGGAAGAGAGGTGAGGGCATATGAAGATTGATTGCCCTTAGCAAAATACACAGTTGTCCCTCTGAAGAGATGTAAAACCTTTTGAGTTTCAGGAATCTGATCCTAGGGATGCAACATGAATTGTGATTTGAGTATCCAGCTCCATTAAATCTTTTTGTATCCTGTCATGTCAAGAATAATAAAAAAATAAGTCATTGCTATAAAAAAGAAAAATACCATCAAGAATTAGTCAGGTATTTTTATAAGCTATTAAAGGAGATACCTGAATTTAGTTCCTTACTTCAAAAAAAGACAGTCTGCCATAACTGATGAAGAGAATGACACTATCTTTTGGCTCTTCATGTTGTTTCTACTTCTCTTGTAGCTTGCCTAAATATTGCTGTCATCCACTAAAACTCTCTGCTTCCATTTTCCACAGGTCCAACAACATTTCATATGTACTTTGGTATCTCACTTGCCCTCAGCCTCTGTTGCAGAGCCTCTTGTAAGTTATATTGTATCTGCAGATATTTTGGCTACCTTTGGGGATCTCAAATTGTACCAGTTGCCAGCTTGCAGGAAATTGTTCCATGCCCTTGCCATTAAAATACTATGTTCAGGGACTACCACTGCAAATAGTTTATAATGATATATCTCTTGACAGGAAAAAGGATACAACTGCTGTGAATATTCAGGAAATAAAGATTTTCAAAAGATTTTAAAAACCCAAAAGGATCAAATAGAATACCATGCTGAGCTGCCAAACTACCAAGTAAAGCCAATGTAGAAGCAGAATCCACCACCTTCAATTTCTGGAGGCTTTTACAAATCTATTACTTTTTTTAGCAGTATAGAGGTTCTATCCAGAAAAGCTTATAAAAAATTCCTTTTGTGGATTCATTAAGGAAAACCCTGAAGTCACAACTGGCTCTGAAAGTATTTGTACCTAGTATGAACAGCTGCAAACAAATTTTCCAGATATCCTACATCCATGAATGCTTATTATTGACACACAACTGCTGTTACCATCCAAGCATGCCTTTTCTATAAAAGTCCTCTCAAACTTGGATGCAGAAAAATGACCCTAGTGCTTTGGCCCTCAGGGACTTCATAATCCCTGAGCTCATAAGATCAAAATAATAATAATAAAAAAGATACAAGTAGCTTACTAAATGTGTTCCTCAGATGTATGAAATTCAATTTCTAGAGTGTAATTTAAAGTCTCTAAAGAATTCTGATATGCAAAGACTTCCCAACAGACCTCCTAAAGCTTTGAGTTTCCCCTCCCCTCTCCCTGAACATGCTACCACTATAATATTCTAACTTCCAGCTGCATGTTGCATTGCTGACAAAAGGGATCTGTGAAAAACATTATTGCACATTTCAGCTTCTGAATCAGCCATTGGTGGACAAATCTTAAAGACCATTCTTCTACTCTGGACTGTGCTAGGACTGAAAAGTCACATCGTTTTACTTTTTTGGACCTCATACTAGAAGAATGAATGAAATCAATCTCTGACTGAGTCTTTACCAAAATATAAAAATATTTTTAAAATTTAGAAAGAGAAGCAGGGAGATGCAAGTTTTTCTGCCATGTCTCAGTATGACTTATCTAATTACAGGATTTAGCAACCTCTCAGGACCTCTCTGGCAAGACAAACTACAACATACCACAATCAAATGACTGCATGTTTTAGTATATAACTGCAATTAAAACCTAACCTCAAGTGGGTGCAGGGGCTAACTGGTGAAACATACAGGCTCTCCCACCAAATTTTTCAAAAATCTAGAAATAAAAGTAAGTACTATTTTGTTTTTCAAAAATTACTGGAAAGGCATATTTTTAAAAACTAACAAAAATTACCTGGCAAGGCTTCTTCATTTTAATTGCTATAACATGGTATCTGTAACAGCATAGTTCACAGGTCCATGACCCTCTTTCACTAATCCACTTTAACAGGCAAAGTTGATGTGTGTATCGTACTGATCCATCACAGCGGCAAGGATTTAACAATTCACCCTGAAAAGGCAACACGAAAGCATGAATTGTACAGAAATATTTTAAGCATATGTACATTCAGTACAAAAGCATTTACAGCTCTGTAATTATGAACTGGCTCCGACTTCAATACATGAAATAATCAGCATGTATTTTTTGCCGTGGTAATCCTCAAAAGCTAACCTGTCTTAAAAAAGATGCAAGTGTAAAAAAAAAGTACAGTGTACAGTAAGAGCCAGGTAAGCCAGTAAAAGTACAGAGCCAGGTAACTATCTACGCACGTATGTGTATCTATGTGAAAAAAAGATCACCGTGCATCAGCCAACAGTAGCATATCTCAAATAAGTACCTCCCAGGGAGGTGGTGGAGTCACCGTCTCTGGAGGTGTTCAAGAAATGTGTAGATGTGGCAATGAGGGTCATGATTTAGTGGGCATGGTTGTGATGTGTTGACGGTTGGACTAGATAATCTTAGTGGTCTTTCCAACCTTAATGATTCTATGAAATGGTACCAAAAGTGGCTTGATGTATTTCTCCAGTCATTGCTAGGAGAGAAACTGATGTCATCACAGAGAGTCGTGTTCCTTTGAGCAGGGTTCTACATTGAACAGCCAGCCAGCTGTCAGACAGGACCAAAAGTAATCTAACTAAACACTTCCCTCATAGTTCATGTATTTCTGCCTTTTATAAATTGGCTATTTGCCTTTCCTTGAAAGGATTCTTTTAGCTAAACTAAAAGACATGATACAAACTGCTAGTTACAGACCCACTGCTGTAATGTAATGACTGAGAAGACACTTGGACGCCTTTTCAACGTTATCTGCAAGCCAATACTCTCATTTTAAAGGACAATAGGAACCAAAGAAATTTGTATGGTTAAAGTCCCCGAGAGGAGAGCCAGCGAACGTGATGGTCAGAGGACAAGCGGCGCATAAGCCAAGCATGGCAAACCTCTGGTTCTCCCCACCGCCCTGCCCCGAGCGCTCGGCACGACAGGCTCAGCAGCCAGGGCGGCGGTTGTTCCGGCCGGGCTCCGGCCGAGCCCAGCGGGCAGCGCTGCCGGCGGGCGGTACCGGGCGGCGGGAGCCAAGCAGGCGGCGCCGGGCGCTGTCCGTGGTGCTGATCGGGGCTCGCGCCGCGGGGTGCCGCCTCACCTGCTCGGGGCCCTGGAAGCAGATCTTGCAGATGGGGCCGGCCCCGCCGGGGTGGCTGCCGCTGCCGCTCTCGCTGCTGCACACCGAGCGGGTCTCGGGCTTGTCGTCGGCCGCCGCCCCCGCCTCGCCGCTGGGGCCGCCGCTCTCCCCCTCTGCCTGGGAGTCCCCGCTCGCCTCCCCCGCGGCGGCCGGCAGCTCCGGCGGGACGTCGGGCTCCCGCTGCGGCTCCCCGGCGTGCGGAACGCCGCTCCCCCCGGCGCCGCTCATGTCCGGGGCAGCGCGCACCCGCGGCGGGGAGAGCAGAGCCCGGCGAGGCCGCCCTGCGGGCTGCGAGCGGCCGGGAAGGTGACCCGGCGCTGCCGCCTCCCTGCTTCCTTCCCTCCCTTCCTCCCTCCCTCCGTTCGCCGCGCCCCGGCGGCCGGGTCCGGAGCCGCCCCGGCGGCGTGAGCGTGTGTGTGCGGTGCGGTGCGCGGGGGCGGTGGGGCGGGGCGGGGCGGGGGGAGGTGCCGAGCGCGAGCGGGGACCGGTACCCGGCGCGAGCCCCGCGGCCGTGGGGCGGGAGCCTGTGAGGGCCGCCAACGCCGCCCCGCCGCCCGGGCTCGGCCCTGAGGGGACCCGGCGCTTTGGGGGGCTTGGGGTGCGTCTGCTGTGAGGCTGAGGGAACGGGCGAACGTTCAACAGGTGTTCCCGGGGGCAGAGCGGCGGCTCGCCGAGTCTCTTGTGGCTGGCTTTTTTTCTTCTTCTGTATTTTTTTTCTTTCAAAAATGCATTACATCACCTCGTTTTCAAAATTAATCTGCTAAAAGCGTCACGGTCGTCTCAAAAAAAGAACAAAACAACACACCACGTTGGCTAGAAGTTCTTCAGACTTTGGCTAGGCAACGTATGTGTGAATTTCAGCATCCAATCTAAAACCAGTGCACATTTCATCTCGTGAAAATGACAGCAACTGCCTGCGTGGGGGAAGGAGAAAACGAAGAAGACAATTGTGAAGCCACATGCTCCTCTACAGACAGATTTAGATTCAAGCGGCAATGAGCTCGCCCATCCTCACAGAATGCACCGGTGGCTCTGCGTTTGCCATTGGGATGAGGACGTGCCGGGGTGAGGAGAGCCACTGCCTTCCCCAGCAGCGCTTTGGTGGCTCTCTTGATGCAGACGTTTTGTCAGGAAACAAAAGAAGTGTGTAGAGACAGAACCCTGCTCAGCCAGCAGCCGTGTGGCTGAACACCCACCAAACACCCCTCCAACCCTTGTTCTGATGGCTCAGCGCTAGCTAGGCCCAATGCTGGCCATTTCACTTGGCATTAGGGAGAGATAGTCTAAGCCTAGGATTTCTTTTGTTCCCAAGGTGGTTGTTAAGTAGGTGAGTGACATGGATTTGTCCTGATTCGGTGATGTAAAAGAAAAATATCGCATCGACGGTGACCTTTTGGTGAACTGTGGAGTTAAGAAATTCTTCTACATTTAATTTAAGGAATTTCTTCTACATTTAATTTTCTCACAGCAAAGTAATACCTGGAGAAGTTGCCAGAGAGACTAAAGGGCGATGGGGACAGACTTAATCAAATAGATTAATTCTAAAGGGAGAAGGGGCGATCACAAACAAAGCCCAAGAAACATCAGAAGAAACAGATGAATCCAAAGTGCTTGGTAAAAGAGAGACAGAACCAGAAGGAAAAGACAGGGAAACTAAGGTAGTGAAATGAGAAATGAATGCTAAAATGTTACTCATCTGCATGAGAGAAAAACAGCATGCCCTTGCTATTTGTTATACGTGGGGTTTTGTACTATTTTTCTTTCTCATCCCTTCGTATGTCATCACAAATTCAATAAATAACACAGCTTTTGAGAAGGATGCAAAGAGAAGATAAAAATGTCAGCAGAGAAATGGAATGGTTCCTTAATATCAGAAGAAGAAAGAAAGATGTGACTATACAGAATAATGCACTGTATTAGGAAGGTTAATCTTTTCTACTTAATCTTGCTCAAAATATGTGCACAAAATGACTCTTAAAGGGAACACATCCAGTCTGAATTGGAAGAACGATTCTTTCTCACATACGTAATTAATTTGGAGAGTTGATGGTGAGTGGGTATTTCATAGACATGAGGTTTTTAATACATCACCTGTTTGCACGTCTATCAGCAGCTAGTGTTATGCCAGCTAAAATAAAAATGCAGAGGCTATTGATCCTCATGTTTCAGAGAGTATTAGTGTTATTTAGCATGCCGGGGTGGGAGGAGATGCCAACAAAAGAGCATAAGGGGTGAAGAACATTGTATAACACATCCTCCAACCAAAGTAACATTCAGCCTTCTGCTGAGTGAGAGATGGGGACAGAAGCCAAAAGCAACGATTGAAACAGAAAGAAGAAAAATTTAAGCAGAAAAGAGTGTTCTGCTTCATAGCAGCAGTAGTGTAGGTGGTTGGGAGAAAGAGAAAGAGAAGCTGAAAACAGGAAGAATGAATATGGGATTAAGACGGCGGACTGCGTCTCATGAGATTTACATGCAAGCACAACTTTGTGACATGCTCCTTGAGCAACCTTGGGCAAGTGACCTGAAGATACTGGCACGCTGTTACATGAGCACGGGCTGATCACTGCTTGGGGCCAGCAGCCTGCAGGAGTATGGGTGTTACATCTGCCACCTCTTCTGAGAACAGCAGGACATCTCAGCTGGCACCAGATCCCCAGGTGTAGGTGTAGCTTCCTTCGTCTCTCCTTATCCTGCTCTCTATGTAAACTTGAAAAAATAATGTTTGCATTCTCTGTTCTCATCCTGCCTCTGCCTTTATTACTGGCAGAATGAGGCCACATTTGTACAGCCTTGATCTTGGCTAAGATATCCACGTATTACAACAACACAAATTATAAGGAACAATGATACAAGTAAAAATAACACCGAGGTAATAAGACCGTGGGACAGTGAAATGAATTGCATTATTAGTGGGCAATGAAAAAAGCAGAAATACAGCTCCCAGGGGAATGAAAGTTGTCTCTCCTTTATCTTGGTTGTGCAGGAATAATAGACAGAGGCAACAGAATACTTGCAGGATATTATAGTGGAAGCACTGTGTCACTGCACATTTAGAAGCCAGCTCCAGCTCTCCTTTTTTCCTCAAAAACTTTCACTAATCCATCACTCTGTACCATAAATACAGTAACAGAACAGTTCAATTACAGGTTTATTCCATTTTGCTCCTTCCTGTATCTCTAAGGAAAACAATATGATATCGTTCTGAAATATTAATAAGGGAGGAAAGAGAGCAATTGCCAGTATGTTAGATACAAAATAAAAGGAAGTGAAATCTACGTAAATAAGAATGCAGAAACATTACTATTCCATTTACTAAATAGTATGTATATGTCTGTTTCAGAATGAAGTTCTCCACAGGTGGTGGACATCACCTGTAAACAAAAATAAGCCATTTTGACTGTAAGCAAACGCTTCAGTTTAATTTGAAATGTGCTTTACATGTTTCGATCAAGATGTAATGTACTTCTGAGTAATATTCCCATCTGTTAAACTTCCACGTTCCACTTTACAGCACAAAAATATCTGTGCAGATGGTTAATAGCAATGCCAGTGACTGTGTTATTTGATTGTTCATGGAATGTGACTGATTTTTATTATGAACACATACTCATTCCACAATTGAAGCTTTTACAGTTATGTCAAGCAATTAAAATCTCATGTACACAGGAACCTATTGTCTCATGAAAATCTTTTTTTTAATATTACTCTTGTTTTTTTTGAAATATGTACCTAGATTACTATCCAACCCTGTGTTGCTGCATACTGATAGAGCACTGAATAACAAAAGCTTCCAAGCAGAGCATCTACTTGCATTTCTTCCTCAGATCTCTGCAGGAATTTCCCTTTGGTGCTGGGATCCTGAGCACATCACTGCTTCAGGATGGTTGGTCCACGGGACTCAGGGGAGCTGTGGGTTGACCCCTTCCTTCCTCCGGTGACTAAGGACAGGACACTTCAGGCTGTGCCATGGGGCAGCCACATCCAGGACCAGCCTCTGGCTGTAGGAGCTGACCCTGGCCGAGCCTCTGCCCTAGGGCCCCTGCCTGCCCTATAGCTCCCAGTCTTCTAAAGGTGTGTATCTGCTGACTATTTCAGTGTGCTTCCAGAGCCTGACACAGATGATGATATAAAAGTTTCAATTTTTTAATACGATTTTTCTTCTTGGCACAGTCTCATACCATACATAATTGCCATGTTTTCTTTATTGCATTCCTGTCTTATTTGCCAGTATGCTGTTTTTCTTCAGAGCCACTAATTTATTTTTAAAACATTTGAAAATATCTATGATTGATTTTTCCCACTATGAAATACAGACCAAATAGCTTCCTGTGAAATGCAGTTTCCCTTTTCATTTTTAACTCCTTGGAAGTTTTGTGTTTTAAATTCTGTTATATCAGGTGCTGAGAGGGGGAAAAAAGGTCTTACATGGGTTCTTGAATGAGTTAATCATTGTTTAGAAATAAATTTAGATCCTTGGTTTATTTTGGAAATAGATCAGCTGTCACGGATTCTAGAGGATGGCACCACTGAGTTCAGTTTATCGAAACAGAAATGACAGAATGTCAATTAGCTTTTCCATTATGTGTCATATGAACAAAAGCAAGGCCAAAGAGAATTTATTTTAGTATCAGCTGTACGGATCGTTTTTATCTGTTTACAGAAAAAAAGAAAAATAATCTCTGTTTGTTGGTAAGCATTTTCCTTGGATTTCTTTGCCTAGAATCATCAGAATGAATGTAATATGTAGTAAAGGCAACCGCAACTCTTGAAAAGCAGTGGTGAAACAATAAAATTAATGCATCAACTCCCCATATCCTTACCCACTGGGTTTTAGTCCGTTTGGTATACCACTGGTGTATGTCTGGCAACTTAAAAAGCTATGGACTGCCCAGCATTTGTGGTAAGGCAGTGAAATTTGGCTTCTACTTCTGAATCTCATTTTGGGGGACGCCACCATGATCTGGGCCCCTGTGAGGCTGGAACTTCAGCACTCACAAGGCAGGAGGCAGAATTTCCCACAGGTAGTTATTAGCAAGAAGGAAACAACAGTGAATTTGTGAGAGAGATGAAGTAGAGCTCATCCCACTTACATCATGGCGTCACACTTGTATCACTGACATCAGATGCTCATTGAAAAAGCGTGGAGGTGACTCTTCACAAAACAAACCACAGAAGGCAACAACTTATTTACTATGCCAAAATGTTTTAGTTACATATGTGGCAGAAAAAAAAGGGCATGCATCCAGGTTTGAGATTTTCATTCCTGGCTGGGGAAGCATTGGTGTGGCTGTTCCATGTACCATAGGTAGTTCTTGATGGTCTCATCTCCGAGGGCTCAGTCTTGTCCTGGAAGTAAAAATGCAAGTCCCTCTAGCTTGGACTAAAGGTATTCGACTTCTGACATAAAGCAGTCGTAAACCTCTCTGTGTGGTTTAAGTCACAGGATGTGTCGTAGCTATGATGAATCAGCATAGCTTTCAGGATTACCCAATCTAGTAAGTGTTTTCTAAAAATCTGCATGGCACAAATGCAGTCAGCCAGTCCTCTGTTACAAATCTGCTGAGAAAGAATTTCCTGTCATCTGCAGATAGGAAACTCTGCCTCCTAAGGGGAGCCAAAACATTAATGTCAGCTGATAGAAGAGCTGGAAATAGAGTTCTTAATTTCAAAGTTTCAATTTGAGTGTGCTTTATTGTGAAATAATCTTTTGTACACTATCTTGCCGCTCACCAGCCCTCTCAAAAATAATTTAAAAAGGCTATTTAACAAAACTGTCTGTGTGTATCAGGAGCCAAAATTCTGCTTCTTGTGATAAATTTGTGAGGAAATACATAGTAGTCACCACAAATCGTGTGGGATTAGATTAGGAAGGTGTTACATCACTGAAGAGAGTCTTTCTAATCCTTACAAAGTCCACTGTATGTGCCAGTTAAATTATCTTATTTCAGAAAGACAGTTACATAAACCAGAAGTTTCATCTTTTGTGCTTCTTAAAGGGGAAGCTGTAAATACCTTGCTCCTGCTGATGCAGATGACTACTGCCTTGTCCAAGTGAGATACTAGGTAAATCTGTTTAATTTTTTTGCCTTTGTTTTTTTCCTCTGAAGGCGCTTGAAGAAATGCGAGGTATTGCAGAGGGCATATCATCCAGTGTGGGAAAAGGAAAGGAAGCTGTTGTTTTTGATGGATGCTGCTGAATGTTTAATCAAGGTCTGAAATCTGTCCTGGGGGTGTGTTGAGCAAGGAGTTATGCAGAGAAGTGAAGGCAAGAAAGGCAGGACAGGGCAAGGACAGAAACGGAAACCACAGAGGCACCTACTGCTGGTGGTAATGCAGAGCTGGAAATTTTACAAACTCAAAAAGAGAATTCCTCTCTAGATACTGTATGTAAGAATGATCCACCTGCTGCAAGGCACTGATGCATCCTCCACTACTGAATTTTCGTGAATGTGGTTGTTCTCAGGACTGGATTAGAGAAGCAGCTGCCCATTGCTCTACCATGTGGATTGTGTGCAGAGGTAATAATTGCTCAGATCCATTTATCTAACTTGCAGGTTCTCATTTTTCAATTTGGAAGTCACTGCCAAGGCTTCAGCCATCCTCCTCTGCTTCCTGCTTCATGAGTACTTATTACAGACTGTTCAGATATGCAGAATTTGGACCTTCGTTACATTCTGTGAAACTCCTGGTAAAGAAGAAATCATTAAGCAAAGGAGATTCGTTTACAGGACTGCTGGGTCCTTTTTACAGAAATAGTACTTGAAGGAATATTTTCACAAAGTGTGCCAGTGGTGGGATGAGAAGACTTAGTCATGATAACATTAGCTTTGCAATGCTTAGGATTTTAAAACTAGTATTAAGAGTACAGTAACACCCAGAGCTGGCTGTGGCAAGATTTGCTGTCTTTCACTGAACTTCTTTCATTCATGAACTTCCAACACGCTGAGCACACAGAGGGTGAAGCGCATATCTGTTCGATATCCACTTCCTTCACCGCACACTTTTCTCTTTCACTGCAGGAAGGCAAAGTAGGGATGAGGGGGATTTGGCTAGGGGATTTGGCTTCACACTCAGCATCTGCAAGGTTACTGCAAAGAGAAATTGGACAAAATATCTTAGAGAGGTGCAGAACTAATGTTTCATTAACCGCCCCTTCCTGATGAGCTGTGCATTGTTCAGTCTGAACCTGAACAGTGAATAGAATACAATCTCAGAGATAAAGGCGTGTGTTAAGCACACATGTGAACCACTGGAGCACAGCTACAAGAAAAGGATAGAGTGCAGGTTAGTCCTGCAACTGGTTTGAAAATTCACTGACTGCTAAAGCTGCAAAATGAAACATGTCTGTGAGGTACTGGACATTGTGGAGACTCTGGGACTGGAATGGCTGCGGATCCAGTGGTACACACTTCAATGAAAACCATAGGTGTGCTCATCGGGAATCTGCACCCTTAGAACACAAGATACCATTGTGTTCCTCTAAGCCATAGCTTGCACATATGCCACAGGACCTACAAGAAACCTGTGCCCTTCTAGGGTAGTATCTGGAGGTCAAGTAGTATACCTAAGGGCATTCAAAATGGCATTAAATACCTGTGTGCTTGCAGCTATTAAACCCAAAGTCAACCAACTCCAGAGAAATAGAAGTGAAGCAATGTCACACTATACTTAAATGCATCTCAAACTATTTTGCTAGACTCCTTGAGAACTGAAGCATTACCACTCCCATTTCATTCTGGCTAAGTTCCTTTTCTCTCTGTCATTTATCGTTCTGGGGTGCTGGTGGTAGAGAGAGAGAGATGTGGGCAATGCTAAACTGGATGAATAGATCCAGGATGAAACTTTGAAATGTGTAAACATTAAGCCTATTGCTAATAATGGATCTACAATTAGTGAACTTGACCCTTGTTCTCCTGGTAACAAAGACTTCTCTCTGAAACAACTGCATGAAACAGTAAGCAATTACGTTCTTCTGTACATTTGATTACTAATTTCTAACCAGAACAACAAAAAACAAGTCACTTCTCTCCCAGTCCTCACATTATAATTTCAGTTCTGCGGCCAAAGCCTGTCTGGCATCTGCTTTGTATATTTGATGTACAGCTGTGGTAGGAAGCCACAAATAGTAGCACAGCATCTTCCAGAGCTGTGCTGCCAAGGGTAAAAGGACCCTGCAGGGCAGCTGTTCCAAGGGAGCCATCCTAGCTCCTTGGAAAACAGCAAATCATATCGCGATGAGAAAGGTACAGAAACAGCCAGAAAACTGTTCTTCTCCCAACTTTTTCCTTTCCAGGAAAGCAAGTGGCTTTTGGCCAACACACACAAAAGGAATCAGTACTCTTTCTTGTTGGTTTTAAAGGCAGCCATAGGCTGCTCTAGCTATGCTATGTATGTATATAGTTATGAGGCAGTATGGAAGTACTGTAGCATGTATTGCTGTTTGTTTTTGTACCTGATGCAAAGCAAGCAATTTGTAGGATGCCTTAGGATTAACTACAAGGTTGTTTTTTTTTCATAATTTACAGTAGGGATGGATGCATGGCATTTGTTTAACTAAAGAATATCGTACACTCAGAGGAACGGAAGTATCCTTGAGCTGCACATGCTTGAAACTAATTACTATTCTTATTGAATTAGAATGCTTAAATATGCGTGGGTGTCTGTATCTGTCTTTAGGTGAAATAGGGCAGCCTTTATAAAGCTTACAGGACCGGCTGTGAGCTTTTCATATTCTCTGTGTTCCAGAGCCTCCAGTCTCCTTTCAGCCAAAATGCACAGCACTGCTTGAAAGATAAGCCTGGATGTTTAATTAAAAACTGAAGAAAGATGTTTGAATACGTAACTTAAACTTCAGCCCTTTGTCTATTTTCTTCTCACAGATGATACCGCTGACAGCACTGACTCTCCTGAAATTGATCTGCCCTTGTTTATTTGTAATAAGCATTCCCATCTCTCTCATGGTAATATTGCAATGAATCTTTCAGAGAGTGGAGTGAGATGGATGGTTTGGTCCAGAGTACATTGTAATATCCAATAATTTTTATTTTTTTTATGTCTGGGTTATGTTCACCTGAATCACAGGGAAAATGAGTTTTTGCATCTTTAATAAATATGTCACTTCAGAATGTATGCCCAATTTGCAATGATTGATAGTTACAACAGCTAATATAGATGTGAGAAGTTACCAGCTAACCTTAATTAGCACATTTAAGTTCCAGATCCTGGAAACTGGGTTCACTAGTATAGCTAACCGATCCTTCTGTCTATATGTGTCTTATCTTCTCATGCCTGCATACATTTAGCAGCAACTTTGACATCAAATAAAAAAATACTGTGCATGCATCCTTATATGACTGCATACTATTATTGAATTCTTAATCAAAATTGATACTAGATTCTGACTAAATATTACAAAAAATTAAGCATAAAAATCTATAAGGAATTCCAGGGCAATATACAAACAGAAGCGTATGGTTTCTTCAAATATGCGTAGGAATGTAGTTTACAACAAGCCAGAAAAGGTCAGAAGTCTAAATGCTGAGATGTTGTCCATTTGGCAGAGGCCTTTAGTTATCTTTCAAGGAAGATATACACAGCGTATTTCCATACTTGGCCAAGCCCTTCTGGGACCAAATATATGCTCAAATGCTAGTCACGTGAGTGACCTATTCATGCCCCGAATCACTAGACTTGCTTTCATTGGTAATTCTGAGTTTGTTCTTTTTGCTTTCTACCACACTCCTTTAATCTCATATTTGGTGTTGAAGAGAAAAGTAAATCCATAAAATGTGATTCCTTTAACTAAGTGTTTTCCCGTGATTTTCATCTACTTAACTAATTAATTGGTTATTTTTTATTAATACACTGACTTTGTGATAGGACATATAACATTCTAGTGACATTGAGTTTAAGTACTGCACTTGCTTCTCAAGAGATCTTCCTTATAAGCTGAATTACTACTATTAATGCCTTAACTAATAGCTAATTGGCGTCCTGTTGCAAATTAACAGCCTGCAGCTGCAGTTTAGGGAAATCTGTAGTACTAAAAACTGGGCAGCTGGAAAGAAAAGTGTTTGAACCAGTGAATTACAGGTGGTCTCAGCCATCTTGACAGTCTTCACTTTGATACTTTAACACTCACTGTCAAAATAGACTTTATGAAGACATTTTCATTTGTCTGCTTGAGGGAAAACAAATCACAAATCCCATTTTGACCTCAATAATACATCCTAATCTTTAACAGGGACATGGACAGTGTTCAAGTGTATGCTGTACTTAGACCTTGTACACTTGTTGTATTAGGCGTATAACGGAGCGTTCGGGCTGTAACGCGGAAGGCCCATCCCCATTTCGCTTGCTATTGGTTGACCTACTTACTTGAACCTGTGATGTAAGAAGGAGAGGCTGTACCTCTTTGTTTTGATAACAAACTACATGACCACCCCGTATATGGGTTTTCAGAAGTGGGTGGAAAGAGCGCGATATTCAATATAATTGGCCAGTAGCCCACGAGAGCTTCTGGAACAGTCTAGTAAAAGATAAGAAATACTATATAGTTCTGTAACTTTTAACAATAAACGCCATTTTGCTGCTCATCATATTGACGTATAAGCGCAGTTACTGGCCAGGACCAGGTTTTGGTTCTCTGCGTGCAAAGGTAATACGAGAGGGGTTGCCGGAGTTCGGTAACAACACTACAGTATATTCTGTCAAATCTAATAGCCAAATACCTGCATATATCTGCTTGGCTACTAGGAGGAGCCTTACAGTAGGAGCTTCATGGAATAAAAGGATTGACCTCCTGTATCTAGCATGTCCTTGTAGCTCAGTTGAAGTGGTTTTCTCATAGTCTCTTGCCTGTGACTTCACAATTCATTATTATACCAACAAATGGGGTCTTTGCTGTATTTACTGTAGAGCATGGCTGCACTAAGGATAGATAAGATTGGTGCAAAATGTCTCTTGCACTTACACTTCATACATCAGCAAGGGATGTAGGAAAATGCTCAAGGAAATGACTGGAAATTTCAAAGTGAAACTTCTATGCCCATGTCAACGGTTTACGGGCGTTAGGCCCGATTCCGTGACAAAGGGGACGGGGGACCCAAGGGCCCACGTCCCGGGAAAAGGGGAAAGGGGAAAAGGGTAGGGAGATGGCCCTGAGAGCAAAGAATGGCGGCAACAATCTGAGGAGAAACAAACTAATTTACTAAATAAAATATCGGAATGCAAAACAACACACTATAATACAATATAATTACAATTTAAGCTGATAAATTCAATACAGAGAGAGAGAATGTCCCAAAATCAAGGTAGGCCTTACTCTACTACCGACGATAAGGCGGCTGGAGAGCGAGGTGCTGCCAAGACGAGAGACGGCGGAAAAAGGGACGAGGTCTCGTGATCTGCAAGTTTTTATACTGCGAGCTTTTATCTTTTCCCTCCGGCTGGAAAATGGTAACAGAGGAGCAAAGTGCCGTGGGGACTGTAGTAGTCCTTCTCTTCTGAGAACCAGGTACATTCACTACATGATGTTATGATGTGGAATACCAATAACCGAAAATCATAAAACCATGACAGCCCATTATAGATACCCTTTAAGGTGTTTTTTGTCTGTTTGTTTTGATGCAGCTAAAAGAGTTACAGGATTTTTGTTTTGCGTATTTGTGTCTTAAGTTGTGTTCTGAGGAAGAACTACTGTGATTTCTTTGTTTTTACAGACATTTTGCACTGTGAAAGTTCAGCTTTCTACCTCGTGATCCATCCAGAAACTACGTTACTGAGATGGAAACAACATTTTTGAAAAGGTGCCTGAAAATGGCACTGAATTAAGAAAGAATGAGATAACAATGCAAAGAATGGGAGCTATGCTGGCCATGAGATGGGCTGGGCTATTCTTCATATTTACTAACAATGGTCCCAAGTGTGTCCTAACACTCCGATGTCCCACAGTTCTGGATGTCAGCTTTGACGACGATGCCCATGCAAGCGTAAGAGCTTTGTTATTACAAGCCTCTCAGCAAGTGCAGAGCTGATTGCAGCAAACCTTGCGCCTCACTGTTTCCTCATATCCCTGCTCAGCTCCACATGTGTAGCATGGTCTCTCTGGAATTACTTCTAGCTCCCCAGGAGGGGCAACTCCACCAGCAGCCAGTGGGCAGACACTGACTTTACATGCTGCAGTTTCCACTCCATGGCAGGAGAAATGGGTATAAAATGAAAGTGAAAATAAGGGCACTGCACTGCTAATTTTGCTTGTCTCCTTGTTGTTTTTTTTTTAAATATATGTTTTACATGTTGCATTTTGTTACTCTGAAAGCACAACTCGTTACTGTTTCCAGCATAATTTGACTGCCTTGTTCGTTTCCTTCCAGAAATTGGAATTCAAAGCACACAAAACTGTACTTGCTTTCAATCTGCAATTATACCAAAGATTCCCCCCCACCAAAAATAAAATAAAATAGAATAAAATCATTAAATTTGCATTGCCATCTTTAGCAAATATTGGGAAAGAGCAAATGCTTTGAGATTCAATTATGCAGCATGTGAGGTAATTGAATAAGCAAGCTAACATAATGTATGAGATTTTATTCAAGTAGATAATAGTATTCTCACTGTCTGAGAGGTTCAAAATGCAGCAGAGAGAATAAGATATGAAAAGTGTCATTTTCCAGGCCAAATCACATACAATTGCATTGGATTATTCATTAATACCATTGTACTTGGCATAGAAATGAACACATATGGACTTGTAAATTTCCCTTGCCCCCAGATCCTAGTCTAATATTACATATGTGGGTACTTTCCACATGTACAGATTAGTCTGTGGACTTACTTTCAGAGCTTTCACCATATGGGAAGAGATACAAATAACTTTACAGATGTTATATAGAGGACAAATGGCTGCACATACAAAAATGATGTTTGCAGCTTTTACATCCCAGGTACTTTGGAAAAAATACCATCTTGCTTCCAGCTTTCAAACTGTGCACTCCGTGGTCACTATGCATTTATTAGAGTACAAATTAAATTTTCTATGTGTGTTACACTGCTACAAAAATTTTTGGAATTGATAGCAGGAGAGAATAGGGAAGCAATACATTTTATTTCACAAAATTGTTGCAATATCTATTTACATTCTTCTGCAACAAGGTCAGAAGGAAAAAGTCACATTTTAACCAAGCAGACACGGGTTCATCTCTTCATGTGCCTCATCTCTTCATCATCTCATTGCCATTCTCTTTGCCAATGAATCTTACATGAGAACTGATGAACTTGCCCCTACAAGGTCTCAAAGAACCCAAAGAACATCAGTCTATTCTCAGTCTCATTCAAGGAGTCAAGAAATGGGCATGAATGTTCTATCGTGTTCCTAGCAGAGTTTGAAAAATGGTGTCTCTCAAAGGCATCTTTTATCACATGTTTGATGTGACCCAGTCTTTGGGTGAATGTACCTTGTAGCTCTGTGGACCTCCACCACCATCAGACAGCGAACTGAATGTCTACTGATAATTAGTTTCGCTAGTTGAGTTGTCAAAGTCCAAAGGAGTATTGCACTTTCGTGGCCTAGGACGCATATAAAATTGGCTGATAAAATTTCAGTGCTGTTAAAAATTACCCTTGAGAAATCACAGAGAATAGGTGGCTTTTCAGGTAATGTGAAGGGTGAGCGTGTTGCTGAGGTTTAAAAAAGAAAGAAGAAAACACATCCTGTCAGCAAAGCTTCTGTTTCTGGAAACAGAAGTACTGGAACAAGTAACTAGACAACCTTCTTGGAGCATAAGAAGGAGAGAGTTAGTTAAAAAACAATGAGACTTCTTTGTCAGAATAGATCTTATTAGAATAATCCACTTTCTTTCTATGATAAGTAACAGATAGATACTGCAGACAAAGGAGAAGCAATTGTGATCATATTCTATTTTCTACTTTAGAAAGGATTTTGATGCCGTGTCTCATGACATTATCCTTAGCCAATTAGAAAATGTGATGTGAGTCTAGAAGAGAGCAGACATAACCTGCATTGGAAAAGGCATTCTCAGAGAGAGAGTGGTTACTAAGGTGCGCAGTCATTACAGAAGTTTGTGTTGAATGGGTTCCACGAGGGTCTTCCATGAGGATCCACTAATATTCAAGTGATATTCTGCAGTGAGATACTGCAGATTCTTTCCTTGAGAAATCTTTTCTAGTGAGGTTAAGGAAAAGGATATGAAGTGCCTCTCAAGGAAGTGGCATTCTCATTAACAGAGCTTTTAAGAAGTAGACTAGGAAAAAAATACTTTGAAAGCAACATCGATAAGAAGCTGAGCACTGCAATATCCCCTAATATCCATTTTAACTGGCTGTATTGATACTCAAGGACTTGGGCAAACATGTCTCAGACCCTCTCAAATATCCGCTGAACTTCATGTTCTGGCTCTAACCAGAACCAGTAGTGATGTCTAAAGACAGCACAGAAGAAACAAGGCAAACATAAGCTCATGCATAGTCTCAATAAATGCCTCTGTTTCAATTAGTATTAGCTATTTAAGGCTTTTTTAAGGGTTTCTTGGGCTGGAGATGACATCTAGAGCTGTTATTTCATAATGCATACATGAATTTTTCCAAGATTTTAAACCTGCTTGGAGTTTTGACCTGACACCATGCTAACTACTGAAATTGACAGTTCAGTACTGTGTGAAAAAGTAGTTTGTTTTATTTTAAACCCTGATACTTTCATTGAAGTAAGTCATTTAAACCCTATCTGACACAGTGAATAATAGAGCAATGACTCAGGCAGAGGTGCTGAAGTTGCTTTTACTTAACACCAAACTGACAAGGAGAGCTGATTCTTTTGTTGTGCTTGTTCAAGAAATGTTACTGTTCACTTCATGGGAAATGTCATTGTATCTGCTAAAATTGTCCTTCAATTTTCAACATTGTTCTTTGCATTTCTTACTCTTCTGTCTCAGACAAAAAAAAGGTTCTTTCTCACTACAACATAAGGAGTTTGGCTATAACCTAGAGCAGCTCACATAATGGGGTCTTGAGTAGCAAGGAGGATCAATTGCTCATTATTTTTCCAAGGTAGGAATTAGGGAATATCACTTGAAAGCAGTGGCTAACAATTTCAGAGGAAGCAAAAGGCAATGGTTCTTTATACCGCATAGTTACACTGGCTGTGGACCTTGCAGATGTTGAAGCTTTTATGTTGCTTTAAGAGAGGATGAGTCTATTTCATGGAAGATAAGTTCTTTGAGGGTAAATAAATACAGAAGAGCTACATTTGATTTTGAGAGCCTCTTATTCATAAACAGTTAGAAGCTGAAAGCAATACAAAAAATTTTATTTAAGCTTTCCTAGTTCTTATAACAGCAACTACATTTGATCAGTAATGGAGAGGCTACTGGGTGAGATAGACCTTTAGTCTGACCACTCAAGGGTTTTGCTGGGAAGCAGTTATAGCGATAGTGCATGTGATTCCTGCCTCCACAACCTCAAACATGACCACTAACAGACACAATAGTGGTTTCTGTGCCCAAAGGGGACACATGGTGGCTCACAATCAGTCTACTGCTTGTTAAGATGGAGATGTTTGCTGGTGCATGCTGCATCTGCCTTCCTGCATGCACTCCTGGGTCTTTGCAAAGGAAATAGATGTGTAAGAGGGGAAAGGTATCAACAGTGGCTCATCCTGTTTAGGAATCAGGCTGCACCTGAGAAATTCACCTGGCACACCTGCCCCACATTTTCAGCAGTGATCTCTGTGATGTCACCACTGCTCACCACATACAACAACATGATCAAGCTGTTTAGAAGCCTGCCTTGAGCTGGGAAACACAGGTTTCGTGCAGTCTGGATATATACAGAATTCTGGCTTGTAGAAAAGCTTGCCACACCTATGAGTGTGTTAGTATTTCTCTTTATTCCATCTTGGTTTTGTGGTACATAAGGATCTAGATTACACATAATTGATGTGTTGCACAATTGCACAAATACTTCTGAAAATACTCTGGAAATACGATGTCTGGTAATGGTAGGCTTGTATAGAAAACAGTGAGTATGCGGCATATTTTCATTTCTTGCAAGAAATTTCAGGAGAATTGTATGATGGGCATTGGGCCATGCCTCAGTCCAGAGGTTTGCTCCTGTACCTAATCTCTGAGGCAGTCATTCATATCAGTAATGCTCTGACAGAGGCTTATATCAATCAGTGTCCCCCATAAGCTTTGAATTATGAGTCTATGTGGCACATGTAGGACCTATGCTATTCATGTTTGCCATGGCTTTTAGTTTAAGTACTAACAAGGCACTATCATTCACTTGCCAGAAATTCATTCCCGCTTGTAAGAACACAACATATAATGAATAATCTTAACAACATTCAATTGAGCACAATTTTTTTTTTTTCTTTTGAGGAGCAAACTTTTGCTGCTATTTTGACAAGCAGCTCCTGTTCTGAGAATGGACCTCTTTGATTTCATTGTAATGTTTTCATTTGAGAATACTGACAGAAAAGAGTCTGACTCAACAGACATAGAGATTTCAGAACCAGAGCTACTATAATGCAGAAAACTAATCATATTAGGAAAAAAAACTGATAAGATTTGGTAACAAGATAAATTTTCTCTAAAGCTGAAAATCTACATGTGGCTGACGTTAAGAAAAATAGCATTTTTTATTGTTCCTGCAGCCTTAGGTGCTGCAGTTCTGCAGAAGGGTCCCTAGTAGGTAGGAGGTGCTTTCCCTGTCTGCATGTACCTACAGCTGCTTGTCATGCTGCAGATCCTGCTTTGTTGGATGGCCACCTAACTCTCAGGCACTACGCCGCTGAGTTTAACACCATGTATTTCAGCCTAGCAGCCTGAAATCATTTAAAAGACATTACATGACTTTAATTGTTTTGGATCAGCTCTCTCTGTTAATCATCATCTGACTAAATCAGGACTACTCATGTAAGAGTTTGCAGAATCTACTTTAGGCAGCTCCTGCGCCACTAACCCTTTGAAGACTGCTGTTGTCAAACGCTATTCCCGGCCAATATGGAACAACTTAGGGAGAAATAATGGATGAATGCCAGCCGACATAAACAGAAAATATCAATGATTTTTTATTCCAATCTTTGAACCATGTGTTAATTACAAAAAGATGTGTAAGATTAGTGAAAATGTGGAAAATGCAGTCTGCTGGGCTATTCTGTAAACTGATAAAATCTGTACAGAATTAAGACATGTGTCTTCATTTAATCTTATAATTGCCAAAGGCAGTTCATTGGCCTTCTTCAATTCCCTTCACTTTTCATCCAAAATTCATGGGCTGAAAAACCTTTACTGGCATGTTTTCTGTTCTGCCAATTAGAGAAAGGCGTGCAGAATCTTGATGTTATGACTAGCAATATTGTCTATTATGCCAGAGGTGCATTTCTGAATACTGGAAGCATGTTGCAATGTCAAATTACATCCTATTTTAAATACAGACCTTGGTGTGTCAGAATTCAAGTATGCACTCTTCCCATTTGACAGATTAATATCCAGAGAATTGGATATAAAAGCTGCTATTCTGACCACACAGTAGGATGACTAAAGTAAGCTTGTTCTGTACTCTGCACTGATAACTCACTGAGGAGGTTCCCTCCAAATTGTAGCAATCAGTGTGGAAACAAAAATCACATGATTTTATCAGACATTTAAGCTTAACCTGAGTAAATACAGTAGAAAGCAGTGAAAGTTTGCAGTGAAATATTTCTGCCTTCATCCATGGGCCCTCAATCAGGGTTCACCTGCTGAAATGAGATGGTAGCCAAGGGGTCATCTTGCCACCCCAAGGTGATTCTGGACTGTGTTCCTGGCAGAATTACAGAATGGCTAAGGTTGAAAGTGATCTCTGGAGATCATCTTCTCAGTTGTCCAACCCTTTCTCAAGCAGGGATACCCAAAGCAGATTTCATAGCAACATGTCAAGACAGCATTTTTTTTCCAAGGAGGAGACTCCACAGCCTCTTTCGGCAACCTGCGCCAGAGTTCCATTACCCACACATTAAAGAAGAGTGAGCCTCCTGTGTTCCAGTTTGTGCCCATTGCCTCTTGCCATGGCACTGGGTACCACTGAAAAGAGCTCTGCTCTATCCTCTCTGCACCATCCCTTCAGGGATTCATACACATTGATGAGATCTCCTTGAGCCTCCTCTTCTCCTGGCTAAACAGACCTATCTCTCTCATCCTCTCCTCTTAGGAGAGGTGAGTGATGAATCCCTTTATCATCTTTGTGACTCTTCACTGGACTCTCCCCAGTAGGTTCATGTCTCTCTTGAACTGAGGGGCTTGGAACTGTACCCAGCACTACAGATGGGGTCTCACCAGTGCTAGGTGGAGGGGAAGGATTACCTCCTGCTGGTGGCATTTTGCCCAATGCAGCCAAGAATACCATTAGCCCTCTTTGCTGCAAGTGCACATCCTGGCTTGTGTTCAACGAGGTGTCCACCAAGTTGGTCTTTTCTGCAGAGCTGCTTTCCAGATGGGTGTCCCCAGTATGTGCTGGTGCCTGAGGTTGTTCCTCCCTGGGTGCAGGGCTCTACACTTCCCCTCACTGAACTCCATGAGGTTCCTGTCAGCCCATCTGTCCAGGTCCCCCTGGATTGCTACACAGCTCTCTGGTGTGACAGCCACTCCCCTAGTTCTGCAGCACTGCAAACTTGCTGAGGGAGCAGTCTGAGAGTACACTCTCCTGAGTACTCCAAATCTTTACCCAGAGAAGATTAAAGAAGGTGAAAGATACCAATTTTTGATTCTGTGATCCCTGGCTTACATGCAATTTTGCAGCTGCTTTGATCAGTAGTTATCCTTCCCTATATTACAGTTCAGTAGACTCTGACTGTATTCCCTGAGATGCAAAAAGAAATTGGTACTCCTTTGCTGCACTGTTCTTTCATCCATCTTCTTTAAAGTAGATATATTTCTAGATTCAACATGAGAGTATAGTGTATATATGTATGTAACTGTCAATCGACTTTGTGAGACAAGCAAGAGTAGCTTCTGAAAGCTTACAAGACAATACCATGGCCTCTGCTAAATCTCTGTGATTTCAGTATGTGCAAGATGGCTGGAATAACTGTACTGATGCTGAAAAATAGTAAGCCATATAATTATTACTATGCATTTGCTGCATGTCACACTGCTTAATTCAATATAAGAGCAGCATGAACAGCTCTGCTAAGTGCAGCTATAGGGGTAGCTGCCTAGTATTCTACTCAGAACAATGCTTTGGAGAGGGACTCTGTGTTCCAGAAATGAAAATCAATATTGTTATTGTAAGCTCTGTAACTCTTTCTGCTACTCAGCTTTAAGTTGCCATTGTTTACTGAGAAAATGGAAGTGTATCTGGCATCCACAACTGTTCTTCCAATGTTTTCTCATCTGAAGGGAAAGACAGTCTACCCACATCCCCAGTCATGGCAATGTTGTGTAAGGAAACAATTTAATGTGAGTTATAACTGATCCCATAGTTCAGATAATAAAATCCCAAGTACTTGCAGGCAATTATTCCGATATGAGTACAGAGGAGAGAAAGCAATGTAATGAATAACTCTGAATCGGAATATGGCTATGTTTGAGCTGGTTACTCACACCTATCCCACTGAGCAGCTTTTTCATTTTAGAAATGGAAACACACTTACAAAGTAAGGTAAAACTACCACAAAGAAAAGGAAACTAGGTTGTTTTTTGTTTTTTTGTTTTGTTTTGTTTTGTTTTTAACGGGGATGAAACTAAATCTGGTTTGTAAATTATTAATTGTAAATCATTTTTTTCAGCTCAAACCATGGTTTTTATTAGTGTTTCTTGTTAAATCTATTAGAATATTAAGCTGATGAGTGCAGCACAAAGAGGAAGCAATATGTCTGGTTTTGTTTTTAAAGTAAATGGTTTCCAAAGCTCTGCATGTGAATCCTGGAAAAGAATGGTTTTGATTTTCCCTTGAGGAAAGGGCTGAAGCATTTTTGTCAATAGACATCCTTCTCAGATAGAAACCTAATTTATTCTGGCCCTGCTGAATGGTTTCAGAGCCATGCACCCTGGCAGCAATAATACTGTCAGCTTTACTCTCATATTAAATTCACACTTGAGGAGCTATAGATGATGAATTTCAGATTTCTCTAACTCCTGATGCTCTTTTCAGATTTTGAGTAATTCTCAGAAACCAAAGCAAAAGCTGCTGGACAAAGGGAGTTGATAAGACTCTGAGCCTTGGATTCATATAGTAAAACTTTAAACACATAAATATTGGCATTATAACAATTAATCTGTAGGTAGCACAGTGACCTTATTTTGGGCAAGCTTAAATCAAATATTTTAACTCTCTCTTTAGATATGCTTATACCACATTATACATATATTGAATTCAGCTGATCTGTCCACCAGAGATTTCTTCAGAACTGTGCACAGAGATTTATTACTAGTAAATAAATTTCCCACACCTGCCTTGCCATAGGAACATTGGCAGATCTCAACCAGGCTCTACCCAGAGCTTTTACTTCCCTTGTTCTCTCTTTTTCTGGAGCTATATATTTAGGCAGAATACACCTTAAAATCACTACGATGAATGGTAAAAAAATATATTGGTAGGTTTCAGATTGTTAATTAAGTATAAATTAAATAACCGTACATTATTCACTATTTAATGTGGGTTGTTCGAGAGAAGATTAAAATAAAGATGACAACATCGTTGCAGCATAACATGGAGAGGGCTATATGATTTGTTTCAGTTTTGAGGAAATTAGGCTCAGTGGGAGAAGAAAAAAATTCCTCAGCCATAAGAACCAGCTGCTGCAACTAAAACATGGACAATAAAATCAATTCTTGATTTAAAAAAAAAAAAATTACAAGTATGTATGTGGGGAAGTGTTTATTCAGAGCTTAGGGTTTGAGTGGTAGGGCTATGAAGACCGGTCTTCATTTGCACACCACAAAGACCTCTGGAATGATCCACTTTGAGCCTGAAACAAGCAGAGTGATGTTTCATATCAGCTTCTGGGCATCAGTGTTCATAGCTTTTCTTTTACAGTACTCAGGTTGAGCTGTGATGCTACTTCACAAATCCAGCCACCAAAGACAGACCCAAGGTCTGTTTGAACTCATTTTGGTTGTAATATCATGGAATTTGGCTCCTAAGCAGGATGTCAGAAATATCTGGAAGTACTGTTGGATGATACATTTCGTAGTTGTATTCCATGTCAAAATGGAAAACATAGCTTTTTTTTTTTTTCTCAAAGCTCCAGATTCAGATAATCCCAAACTAACCCCATGCATAGAGAAAAGCTGAAGCATACTTGATTATCTTCACCTGTTTCTTAAATCCAGTAGCAGCTAAGTTCTCTATACAACATAACTAAAGATTCTGCAAGGACAGTGAATGTTTCCTATTGTACTACACTCAGCAGACAAGAGAACCTCAGAGCCAGACACGTGCAGATGCTGTACTTGCCAATCAAGTAGAAGACTTATACCCAGCAAGGAAAATGTTGGAAGGGAAATCTCTGCCATCACAAAGCATTCAGAGAAGTTTCCTTCACACTGAGATGGCCCCAGCAGCACCAAATGTAGGAGAACTTTGGATTAAGTTTCACACTTGGGTGCTCAGGCTTGTCACTGGTACTCACTGCACCTGGACATCAGAAAAAATAAAAGGATTTCCTGTTTCCGAAATATTTTCATTCACAGAAAGTAGTGATATCCTGGGTCTAACTGTGATTAGTAGAAAATACACAGAAAGTGTAGATATCCTGGGTCTAACTGCTGAATTGCAGCATTCTGGGATTAAACATCACTACTGCACAGTAATAATGAGCAGAAAACCACTGCATCATAGCTCCCACTGTGCATTTTACAACATGATCACTCATTCACTCTCCTCAGCCTGACAACAGACAAATAGAGCAGCATTAGGACTGTACTTACTCAACAGCTGGCTCTTACATTGTGGTTTTCCCCCTCTCCACATTTCAGCAGTATGTGGCTGTTTCTATTATTTCTTGATCTAAGGCCTCCCTATGTGTAAAGATGTTGCTAATGGCTAATTGTATTCATGCAATTCTAGAGAGGAATGCATTTCGGCTTGAAATACTCTGTATATCCTGCATTTATTCTTTATCAGGAAGCTCAACTTTGAAGGAAGTGTGCTGTTACATCTCTTTCATTTTTATGCCTGACCACTTCCACAAAGAAAAGGAAAAAAAAAAGAGGATTAGCAAGAACTCCCTCCTTGAGATTTTAACTCCTTGAGAGCCTTTTGAGAAGGAAAGATGAATCAGTTCGAATGACAAAGATTTTCTCATCCTCCACGTTCTACAAACAGAGAAATCTGGTAGCCCTCTGAGGGTAGAATTTCAGAGGAAATGGATTTCTAATTTCAAGCACAAGAAGAACTTTGAAATTTAGATATTACCAGGCTCCTCAAAACTGAGAGATGGCATTGAAAGATTTCCAAGTCAACCAGCTAGATTTCCTGATCACTAGAATTTCAGTTGCAACTCTGAAGTTGAGCTGTATCTCTACATCTCGTAGTTTATGCACCCTTAAAGAGATGTATGTGAACTGACTTGTGAATCTTTCAAGGGGTACTTAAAAGGTCAAAGTCCCCAGAATAAACAAAAACACTCTTAGTGATGGTGACGGATTGGAACATGTTGCCCAGGGAGGTGGTGGAGTCACCATCCCTGGAGGTGTCCAAGAAACGTGGAGATGTGGCACTGAGTGACATGGGTTAGTGGGCATGGTGGAAATGGGTTGGTGGTTGGACTATATGATGTTAATGATCTTCTCCAACCTTTATGACTCTATGATTCTATGATCTCACTGAAGCTACACCATCATACAACTGTTGAGATGTAACTGCTGGGAGAAGCAGTTAACATTAGTTTTGGACCTTCTATACCATGTACACCATTATTGGGAGAATAGACAGGTATCAGTGTAACTCATATAATAAAAATCTAATACACACTCTTTAGAATTCATGGGGAAATCTGCTATTGGTTTCTGTGAGCTTCAAATCAGACCTGCAGTTTGAAAAGAATTAAAGAAAATAAAAATTGAAGTTTTCTTTGGTGTAATACAGTGGTAGATCTGCATGTGTCACGCAAATTCTGGTGTATTTCTGTCTGCTATTTTTGCTTGAAGTTTGGTTGCTTTTATATGGGTACAAGCTGGCGTGATTATGACCAAGTTCTCAGTCTGTGACATGGGTACCAACTGACCAGGTGAGAATCTCCTCAGTTATTCACTTTCCGGATGGAGTCAAGAAACACTTCAAGTGTCTTTTTAATCCACTCAGTTAATCCAGTTAATTAATCTTTACTTGTACAGAAATCTAAAAATAAAGCTACTGCTTAGCACAGCAAGTGTTGGTGAGAAGGTGCTTACAATGGCTACTACCTGAAATGGAGGAGGAGGGACGGGATGGGAACACGTACAAATCTTCTACCTGACAACCATACAGTACAGAATGGCAAAGTTTCGGTGTATGAAACCATGTGAATATGTCCCTGCTGTCAATGTGAATCTGAACTGTTATGGTAAGGACTGGAGGTCATGTGTCTCTTTCTGAAAGACTTTCTTATATGATCTCAAATAATCATCAGAAGAATGGAATGAAGTCTCTAATAACATGTCAAACTTTCAAATATTTGTTTTGGTTCTGAGAACACACTTAACATTTTTCAGCTCTGAAACTTTGGAAGCAGCTGTTTTTCAAAGTGGGGTGTCTTCATTCATAGGCATTCATGACCAGAAGGTGATATGTTCTTTGTATCAATGGGGCTTAAAGCAAAATTAAGATCGGTATGGATGATGATATGTGCCATTATTACCCGGTACTTAGAAGGATGTTAAAAATAGCTGGGCACATGCAAAAACGTACCCTGCATCCAAAGTAAAACCAAACAGTTCAGTCCTACTGACCGCAAAGAGCATTTCATCACAATGATCTTCTTTAGGTAATTCTGTGCCTCTGTAGGTGGTCAGTCTCCAACGAGAAGCCAAGAGGTGAAAATGTGCATGAGAATACAGGGGCAGAAAGATTATGCTGAAAGGTCTAAAGAGTTGTGCTATTGTTTCCCCAACAGAGAGAAAAACTCCTATTCTATGAAAGCATATATAATGGCAGCCAGTTTCTAGGAAAAGCTTTGAAGACGTGCTAAATTTCTTTAGAACACCTTTTTTAAAAAAAAATTCTAGAAATGCTCTTTTCAGAGCTTGTTTACATTAGATTTAAATTCCAAGCAAAATGATTTAGAGCACAGTAAATTTCTGCAGAATTGTGCAGGCAAGTCAGGAAATGTCCTAGTGGGGACTGTACTCAAACTGTACTTCAGATCTACAGTGTAAATGTGAATATGTAAGTAACTCTACACAAACACAGAGCTGTGTATATTTTTCCCTTCAGGGCTGATCCAGAAATGCAAATCAACTGGAAAACATTTGGGACTGAGAAAGGGCAGAGCTGCAGTGTTACAGGGGCAGTGAGGGGCTGTTCAGTTGGCTGTGGCACTACAGAACAGAAAGTGAGGCTCAGGCTGCCCCAGAAGACCCCACTGCTTACTCTGAGGTCTTCCAATGTTTAGAACAGAATACTTGAGATGGACGAAGCAGAAACTACCAGCAGCGGGGATTCTAAGCCATTGCCTCTTGATTATCCAATAGTGCTTCTTCCACTGGATGATTTGCTGTTCTTCAATAATGTGGCCACCTCAAATATACACGATGATGCATTGTCATGGATGCTTCTTGAGGCACAGATAGGGAGGGTGTAGCGGGGGAACATACAGCAATGCAAGTGCTTGCATGCACCACAGGCCGTTACCTCAAGAGCTGGTCCTAGAACAAAACCACGGCTCAGGATGATCTATGCTGTGACTGATAAGCATATTAGTATTTATGGGAATTGCTGTGTAAAGTTACACATGGCATTCCTTGCCAAAGGATCGATTTAATGCTCTGCCTTTAAGGTGCATCAATTGTCTGAATAGTTTCCTCTTTATAGATTTGGGCAATATGAGACTACATTTTCAGATACTCCTGGCGGGAGTCCAGTCACGGATTCACAAATGCATTGATTCAGAGAAGGAAATGAAGGAGATAGGGAAGAACTGGGGAAGCACAGACCTTGTAGTCTATGTCAGATATACTGAATGAATCTTCTGTTCTCTGCGTTGGAGGGACTGTACCAATCTCACATGTTTAAGAAAGGGGTCTGAATCACTGAGTTCTCTTCCTAAGTAAATAAGAAGCTTATGATATTTTTGTTGACCTGTTTATTGACCATGTAGAAGTCTACTTTAGAAATACATCTATGATCATGCCTACTATTCACTAGATTGGCATTTGTCAAAATTAGCCTAGCTTGTCTCCCCATTCTTCAAGCCTCAGTTTCATTCCCAAATATTTCGGACAGGTTATCTATCTGGCAACTCTTTCTCAGGACCTGGAATACCGTTTATTATGATTTCTTGAAGTGGAATTACACTGAAGAGTGGTGCATGTCCCTGGATAGCAGCCCACTGAAGCTGACTTGCCATTTTCTCTTTCCCCTTTAAGTCTTTATCTCAGCTAAGGGAAAGTCACGACATTCAGACTGGTTTCCTTCATTTGCGTAGTGCTCACAGAGCTAAAACAGGAGCAGTAGGGAGGGGACTGTTGTGAGCCATTAGACTGTAAGCCAATCCAGCTAGTTCTGCTCAGAAACAGATGTTTTCACCTGATTTGCTGATTCTTCCAGATATAAATCTTCTCTATAGATTACTTGATTTCAGTGGAATTCATACAGGAATGCTGCCAGAAACCTGTATGTACGCTTTCCCACTGTTCTGCCCAGCTCCTGGGTCACTCTCCTTGTTGATGGCCCTCAGAGAAAGGAAGTACCAGATGCACAGTGACTTGAGATCCAGCGTGACTTTAGTCCCTGTGGCTCCTTTTACAAGAGGAGAGGCAACATTTCATGAGCAGACATTAGTGATGTTCCCCTCTGCACAGTAGAACCCCTTTGCGTTCACAGTTCTCCATGAGAGGCAGAAATTAATTTGCCCAGATCAGCTTTTCACTATGACTTACATCCAGCTCTTCAAAATGGGAAGAAAGCAGTTTGGTGCTTTGCTGCTTAGAAAGAGGCAGCTGCATAGACAGCTCACTGGAGAACTTTGTATTAGTAAGGAAGAAAAAAAAATGCCAACTGTTGCTAAATGGTATGTGGAAAAATGAAACCCTAAGATACATTTGTGAGGTGCAGCAGAGCTATCACTAATATATACCACATGCTGCCTGACATGGTGCCAAGGTGTTACAGAATCCTCTGAAAATTTAAGATGACGCTCTTCTTTCTTTCTTCTTTTTTTTTTTTTTTTTCTTTTTTAAATCCTTCTTTTGCTCATGTTTCATAGCAGACCAGGGGAAGGTAAAAAGGGCATTTTAGCATCTTACTGTATGTCAGTGGCAAGGGAGAAATGTAATCTTTTGTCCAAACACTTGATGTATTTGGTATTCATATTTTTAAGGATATATTTTGGGCCAGATATTTTCTCTCTCCAAAGGTATTTGCTCCTTTACATCTGTGCTGATGTTGTATAACTAAAAGAAGATACTTTGCAGATGAACACACAAATTTCTTCTCTAATTGTTGTTGCCACTACTGTGGCATGTTCACTTTCTCCTGGAAACTGAACTACCATTAGACTTAATCTTGTGGCATTTTATCTCACTATTGCTCCTGGAATTAAAGAAAATGCTGTAGTATGGAAAGGGCAGGGCAATGATAAATAAAAATACTTTTAAGGTCAAGGTCTGTCTTCAGCCAGATGAGCATGAAGAGGAAAATAGCAGTGTTCTTCTTTTAGAAAATCCATTACAGCATTTTCTCTCTGGCCACAAAATGGCATGAGTGCTGCTGTTACACGCGTCCGCAGTCAATTGGAATTAGCAGAATGGGAAGAGCTACTTAAATTCTATGTACTGATTCCACAGCACCCCAGAAGCCACTGGAGAAGCTGGTATGTAGAAAAACGAAGTATGAGGGGAGGGATGAAAAAGGAGAAAGAGATCTTGCAAAGTTCCTTTGGATTAAAATGTGTTGCCATTTTAGGAGGTTACACTTCTGACCCCTGATTGACAGTCATGAATGTAAATGTGTACTTTCATGTGTTGCTGGAAGAGTCCATTCTTTCAAATGATGGGCAGGGAGCAGCCTTTCAATGGAGACAGCATATACATTTATGCTAATTTTTCCATCCACAAACAAGCTCAGCTTAAGACATTTGTAACCTATCTATCTCAGAAATTGACAAAAAGTTAGTACTTCTCTAAACTGCCATATCACCAATGACATTTCCATCCTCTCAAACGTCTGAGAACACTCTCAGGGTGAAAAAGTACATTCCGGTTATGAATGCTGCCTTCAATTAGCAGCACCACTGATGCAGAAATGGTTTCTGGGCTGTTCTTATATTCCCAGCCATCTGTTAAAATGGCATCCAGGCAGCTCAGAAATCCTTGGGTTCATTTCATTGATGTACATGTGCCAAATGATAATAGGTAGGCATGGGCAAGCTATCATAGTACTGCAAGGGCCACTTCTGTTGGAAGTCTCAAGGAAAAGACTGCCAGTGCTCTGCCTTATTTTTCCTTGGTGGGCACCATGGTGATAAATGCACAGAGAGGATCAAACACTTCTTTGCTATTAGATTCTGAGAAATCAGAATCCTTTCAAGCAAAAAAAAAAAAAAAAAAAGTCTGTAACATGAAAATACTTAAAAAGTTCAAGCACATCTTTTCATTGCATCGTCTGACTATGAAGCTCATTTACTGTTATTTCTTTTTTTATTTGCCAAGACAGCTTCCATAAAATCTATAGCTGCATTTGAAAAGAAATATCTAAAGACTACCCTGCAATGACAACTTATCAAGAACAATGTTCACAGGAAAAGCATTTAATAAAAGATCATTCAAATAGCACTTTGCACGTACTCAGTGAAATGCATTCACCTCTGAGGTAGTCTGTGGGCACTGTTAATGATAAAAGTCAGGAATACTGAACACTGTAGAGAACCGAGAATCTACATGAACAGAAAAGCTTTTACAGAAGTTATTATTTGAAGACAGTCAACTCAGCTGACAACAGGTGGTTTATACGGGGTTGCTTGATAATCATAGCAAGGAAATAGATGCTTTCTCACTGGTTCTCTCTATATCTTTGGTCTGGTCAGGCCTATCAGCCCTTCCTTCAGGAAGACGGGCATCGTAGCAGGAGGAAAGATCAACTGTCTTTGGTGAGATTTGCCTTCCAGCTCAGGTCAGTGTCCTCTTCTAAAAATACAAGCTGACAGGAAAAGGGACACTCAAGAATAGGAAGAAGGTGGTAGTAGGTTTATCACCAGCTGTGGACACCCATATTGACAGGACAGCATGGCAACTTGCTGGAAAGGAAGGTGAGAGACCGGCGTGACTGAACCGAGACCTGCTGGTCAAACCGAAGAGGAAGAAGAAAATGCACAGGCAGTGGAAACACGGACAGCTATCATGGGAAGAGAATAAGGAACCTGCCAGGCTGTGTAGGGATGGGGTCAGGAAAGCCAAGGCCCAGCTTGAATTGAGCTTGGCTAGGGATGCCAAAAGGAACAAGGAGGGCTTCTACAGGTACTTCAAGCAGAAAAGGAAAGTCCAGGAGGGCATACCCTGCCTAGTGAGTGACACAGCCAGGCTGTTAACAACAGACAAGGAGAAGGCTGAGGTGCTTAACAAGTTTTTTGCCTCTTTCTTCCCTGATAACTGCTCGCCATGCAGCCCTCACACATTTGGCTTGGTAGGAGGGGATCGGGGAAGCAGCGTCCCTCCCACTGTATGTGAAGATCAGGTTCGTGACCACCTGAGGAACCTGAACATCCGCAAGTGCATGAGTTCCAATGAGATGTATCCCAGAGTCCTAGGGGAATTGGCTGATGTGGTTGCCAAGCCACTCTACGATATTTGAAAAGTCGTGGCAATCAGGTGAAGTCCCTGGTGACTTGATTGCCGAGGTTAGCTGTCCTTGATCGCCGAGGTTAGCTGTTTCGGCGCTGTCCCGGCCAGAACTGCAGCAACTGGATGCGAGGTACAGGGGGGTTTTTAATCGGCTCCTTTAGATGGGGACCCCGCAGCTAACGGAGCGGCCTGGCAGCTCTTGCAAGAGCGGCTCATGTGGCGTGGGCATTGCCTGGGCAATGCCTTTGCATCCACATCCCTTGTCTTTGAGAAAGCCTCCGGGAGGGCAGCACTGCCCACCTGGGACGGGGCAGGGGAGTTGGTGTGTGCATAGCACGAAGGCCATTCAAACGCTGTGAAACAGTAAGCCGCTCATTCACGTGACTACACAGTGAGGAGGCCTGTTATTTCACTGTGCAGTGAGTGGTAAGTGCAGGGGCACCTGTTAATGGGCTGGTAACGCAGTCAGGGCGGAGCCAGCGCTATCGGCAGCACGGAGGACCAGACATGTTGCACCTCATTAAGGTTGCCCTAGATCGTGCTAGTGTCTGCTGGTTTGCCATGGCTGCCCCCCGGCAGAAGGCTATTTCCAGGAAAAATGTGGGGACCCAGACTGAGGTCCCATGCACAGATAAAAGGATGGCTGCTGCCAAGAACAATGAGGAGAGCCAGACGGAGGTCCCACAACAACATGCTACCGCTCAGGTTTTTGGCTGCAGTGAGTGCTTGAGCCTGGCCCTTGCAGTGCAGGGCGATGGAGACAGCATGTGTGTCAGATGTGACCAGCTAAATGATTTACTTAGCCTGGTGGCTGACCTGAAGGAGGAAGTGGAGAGGCAGTGTTCCTGCTGCAGTGATCCCCCTGTCCTCTCCCCCACCTAACAACAGTGATGAACTGGGGGGCAGGGGGGAATGGCAAAAGGTCCCTGCTCGGCGGTGCAGGCGCACCCACCCAGCGATTCCGCTCCCTCTCCAGCTGCCCCTGCAGAACAGGTACAGTGCTCTGCAGGGACAGCTGGACAGCAGTGGAGATGATGGTTCTTCCCAGTTGGAGGTGTCTTCGAAGCCTTGCAGGACTACCCTCAACATTACAACCTCTTCAGCAAAGAACAAAAGACAGGTCATTGTTGTTGGTGACTCAGTGCTGAAGGGAGCAGAAGGCCCAGTATGTAGACCTGACCCTTTACACAGGGAGGTCTGCTGCCTCCCGGGAGCCCGGGTTAAAGATGTAAGGAAGAAACTTTCTTCCCTAGTACGGCCCTTGGATTATTATCCTCTGTTGTTGTTTCAGGTAGGCAGTAATGAAATAGGAATAACCTCCCTTAGAAGTATGAAAAAGGACTTCAGAGCCTTACAGTGTCTGGTCAAGGGTTCGGGAGCACAAATTGTGTTCTCCTCTATCCCTCCAATTATAGGGAATAATGAGGGACTAAACATGGTGGGTCAACAGATTAATATCTGGCTCTGAGCCTGGTGTGCCTGACAGGGGTTCGGATTTTTTGACCTCGGCTCAATTTTCACAAGACTGGGCCCACTGGCAACTGGGAATATCTTATCCCATCGGTGGAAAGGGGTTTTATGGTAGGAATTGGGATGGTTCATTGATAGGGCTTTAAACTAGGTATGAAGGGGGATGGGGGTGAAACCAGGGTCACTAGTAAGGAGCCTGTATGAAATGAGCCAGTGCTTGTGGGAGGGGCTTGTGCTAGTAAGATCCCACAGTCTTGTGGGGTGAAGGAGGAGGAGGACACACCTTTTTGTAGGAAGAACACAAGGGTTGGTGTGAGGTTGGTGGCTATGGAAACATGTGAGCATGGTCAAGAGGGTATTAGGGCTTCTCCCATTCATAAGGTGGCCCAGCTCAGGTGCATCTACACCAATGCACGCAGCATGGGTAACAAACAGGAGGAGCTAGAGGCCATTGTGCAGTCGGAAGACTATGATATAGTTGCCATCACAGAAACATGGTGGAATGACACACACAGCTAGAATACTGTGATTGATGGCTGTAATAAATAAAAGGGTGAGGTTTGTTAATCAAATCGAAACTCAAGGTTTGCTTTCTAAACCCCCCCCCCCCCCTTGTCGGGACATCTGGTGACCTAAACAGTGTTGCAACAACGGGAATCAGAAAACCACGACCTTGCTAACGGCGCCTGGTTCAAACACGTGAGCGGCTGAAAGCAGTGAAGATAACTATGAACCTTCATTCCAGCGACCACCAGGAGGCAGATCCCGACCCCCCAGCCCCCAGCAACAGCCCGTGCAGACGCAGAAGCAAGGCAGAGTACCCCAGAAGGGCCATGTATACAGGAGATAAGGACTGCATAAAAAAAGGACTCGAACCCCGCTTAGATTGCGAGCCAGAGCACTGACTCCCCGGCTGCCCAGCGTTTTGCTCACTTTGCCGCTTGCTTAGTTGAATAAACTCTTTCTTGCAGTGTTGCAAATTGAGACTGATCTCATTCGTTGCGGGACTTTTATAACAATGGCTACCGACTTTTCAAAAGAGATAGGCAAGACAGGAAAGGTGGTGGTGTAGCCCTCTATGTTAAGAAAGAATACGAACGTATGGAAATTAATGATGGTGATGATAGGGTTGAGAGCTTATGGGTTAGGATAAACGCAAAGGCCAATAAGACTGACGTAACCGTGGGAGTCTGCTACAGGCCACACAATCAAGACAAAGTGGTGGATAAGATACTTTATGGGCAGTTGGGTGAGGACTCTACCCCTTGTTCTCATGGGGGACTTCAACTTCCCAGATGTCTGCTGGAATTATAATACGGCTGAAAGGGAAGTGTCCCAGAGGTTCCTAGAGTGTGTGGGAGACAACTTCCTGACACAGCTGGTGAAGGGGCCAACAAGGGGAAGCAAAATCCTGGACCTGCTACTTGTTAACAGAGAAGGCCTTGTGGGGGATGTAAAGGTTGGAGGCCGTCTGGGGCAAAGTGTTCATGAAATAATAAACTTCTCAATCTTTGTTGAACCTCAGTGCGGAGTCAGCAAAACTGCAACCTTGGACTTTGGAAGGGCAGACTTTGGCCTCTTTCGGAGCATGGTTGAGAGAGTCCCTTGGGAGGTAGTTTTGGAGGGCACGGGAGCCCAGGATGGTTGGGAATACTTTAAGGAAGTTATTTTAATGGTGCAGAAGCTGACCATCCCCAAGTCATGGAAGATGAGCCATCGGGGTAGAAGACCAGTCTGGCTGAACAGAGACCTTAAACTGGAACTCAGGAACAAAAGGAAAGTTTATGGTCTTTGGAAGAGGGCGCAAGCAACTTATGAGGATTACAAGTACCTAGTGAAGCTGTGCAGGGAGAAAATCAGAAAAGCAAAAGCCCAGCTAGAACTGAACTTGGCCACTAGGGTGAAGAACAACAATAAATGTTTCTATAAATACATCGACAGTAAAAGGAGGGCTAGGGAGAATCTCCATCCCTTGTTGGATGCTGAAAGCAACACAGTGACCAAGGATCAGAATAAGGCTGAGGTACTTAATGCCTTCTTCGCCTCAGTCTTTAATAGTAAGACTAGTTGTGCCCTGGGGGGTACTAGTGGATGGCAAGCTGGACATGAGCCAGCAATGTGCCCTCGCAGCCCAGAAAGCCAACCATATCCTGGGCTGCATCAAAAGACACGTGGCCAGCAGGGCGAGGGAGATGCTCCTGCCCCTCTACTCTGCGCTGGTGAGGCCTCACCTGGACTACTGCGTCCAGATGTGGAGTCCTCAGTACAGGAGAGACACAGACCTGTTGGAGTGCATCCAGAGCAGGGCCACGGACACGATCCAGGGAATGGAACACCTCACCTACGAGGAGGACAGGCTGAGAGAGCTGGGGCTCTTCAGCCTGGAGAAGAGAAGGCTGCAAGGTGACCTGAGAGTGGCCTTTCAGTATCTAAAGGGGAGCTACAGGAAGGAGGGGGACAGGCTCTTGAGCAGGGTCTGTGGCGACAGAACAAGTGGAAATGGCTGCAAGCTTAGGTCAGATATAAGGAAAAAATCTTGTACAGTGAGGGTGGTGAGGCACTGGAACAAGTTATCTAGTGTTGTTGATGCCCCGTCCCTGGAGACTTACAAGGCAAGGCTGGCTTATCCTGGGCCCTGGGCACTCTGATCTAGCTGTGGTGTCCCTGCTCACGGCAGTGGAGTTGGACTAGATGGCTGTCAGAGGTCCCTTGCAACTCTGCTCTAGGATTCTATGGTTCTGTGTTTCCACAAGGGGAGGTCAGGCCTGTCACGGTTCGGCCCAGTTTGGCCAAGTCCCGTGGCAGGGGACGGAAGGACCCACGGTCCCTCGCTCTGAGAAAAGGGGGAGGGGGGCAGGGAAAATGTAGGAAGGTGGGCCTAGGTGAGAAAAAACAGTGGCCCCCAGCTAAGGAAGAAAAACCCAATTTACTAAACATGATAGCGGAATGCGAGGTAATACCATGTAATGCAATATAATTGGGATTGAAGCTAGTAAATCCAATAAATGAGAGTCCAAAACCAAAGGCCTCACTCTAATGCTGTAGGCGAGATGGCCCAGGAGCGCACAGAGCCGAGGTGGGCAGAAGAGGAACAATCTCGCCCCTCGCAGTCAGCTTTATCTTTCCCTCCAAACAGAGAACGGAAACGGAACAAGGAAGTCTTCCGGGAGCCATGGTTCACTCTTCTCTTCCAGCAACCAGGGACCCGGAACTATCGGCAATCCACGGAACTGCAGCAGTAGCTCTTTAAGTCCCAGTATGCTCCATGATGCTACGGTACAGAATACCGATGACACCATGAACACGCTTCCCCCCGCCACGCCCAACACAGCCGGGGTTGGCCGCACGCGTCGGACGCTGTCACAGTGGCCACTGCAGCGGCCTGCGGACATCACAATGGGCACCACTGCCCCACCCTCTGCACCGCGCCCCACAAATCCGGGAGCAGCAGCAGCTGGCCCACCACTTGCCGAGCTCAGGCCTACTGGTGCCACGCGTGCGTGGACGGGAGAGGAGCCAGAGCAGGAAGGCAGGCGGCTGCCCACCTGGCTGTGGGGCGAGAGAGAGGCAGTGCCAGGAAGCGCAGAGGAAGACGCCACCTGGCACGCAGACCAAGTGCAGCGGGCGCACGAGAGGCACTACTGGGTGAGAGCCAGAGCCATCACCCTTGTGTCCAGCGGCGTGCAGCCCACTAACTGGTCTCCAAGAAGGAACAAGATGAAGCACAGGTGCATGCTTCATCAGCCAAAGAATGGCGTGCGGCACGGGCATGCCCAGTGCTCAGAGAACGGCGCGCAATCCAGTCTTTTCCGCCGTCCGCTGAGAGGATGGAGATGTCATCGTGCTCGTCACGAAAGGAATATTCTGCAGGCAATGCTCAGGCGCCCAGATAAGACCGTGAGGTGCAGCGTTGCCCCCTGGGGACAAAATGGCATGGGGCTATTGATCCCCCGTCCAGCAGCAGATGCCGAGGAGCCCATGGAGGTGGACCCTCCACAATATGCCTTGAGACCCTGCGGGATCCCCTGCGGGGTCATGGGCATGGGGCTACTCATCCCCCATCCGGCAGTGGATGCCGTGGAGCCCATGGAGGTGGCTCCTCCTCAGTATGCCTCGAGACCCAGCAGGATCCCCTGTGGAGTCATGGGCATGGGGCTACTCATCCCCCATCCGGCAGTGGATGCCGTGGAGCCCATGGAGGTGGCTCCTCCTCAGTATGCCTCGAGACCCAGCAAGATCCCCTGCGGAGTCATGGGCATGGGGCTACTCATCCCCCATCCGGCAGTGGATGCCGTGGAGCCCATGGAGGTGGCCCCTCCACAGAACGCCACAAGGACCAGCTAGGCCGGACATGGACAGAACGACGGGAGGCACAGCTGCCACCACCAAACAGGCAGCTACGGGAGTTACAGCTCCAGCCACCGTTCAGGATACGACGTGAGCCACAGACACGACCACCGATCACACAGCTGTGGGAGACACAGCTACAGCCACCGATCAGAAAACTATGGGAGGCACAGCTATGGCCACCGATCGGACAGCTACGGGAGCCACGTCACCAGCCACCGATCAGACAGCTACGGGAGCCACAGACATGGCCACCGACAAGACGATACTGTCTAAGCAAATGCTTTCCACTCTCCTGAGAACAGGAGGAGGCCAAGACATTCCTATTTTAAAGAAAAGAAAATAATAACAATAATAATTAAAAAAAAAAAAAAAACACCACCACCAAAACCAGATGCTTGCTGTGGGTTTGTGCATCCATGTCTTCGGGTGCTATGAGGAGGCGCGAGGGGCAGAGGGGTGTGACCTTTCCCTTGTGTGTAAATGCACCAATTTGATTGCAGACCAATATTTGGCAGGTGATTTAGCTTAGCAGTTGACAAAACCGTGCTCTCCTCTAGTGTCTGATATCAGGAAAGAGCAAAGTCCTGCGGGTCTTTCTGTGAAAGTGCAGCTAGGCAAGGAAGAGCAGACAGTGAACTTCTGCTGAATACGGTTTCACAGGTGTTTCCTCCAGCAACGGCTCTAGAGTATCCATTGCCATGCCAAACACAGGTTCACAGACCGCAGGGTAGGCTAGGTTGCAAGGGACCCGAGGAGCTCCTCCAGCCCAGCCTCGAGCTAAGAAAGCCCAGTCAGCTATGATCTTGTGCGCTTTCGAGAAACCCTCCAACTCTTTGAGTTGACATCGTTAACACCATTTACAACAAATAAGCTTTTTAAAACTATGACTTGTTTTCCCCTCTGTTTAAATGCAAGGGTATTTATTTAAAAAGGGCTGAACACGGGTGCCACAATGTAAGAGGAACGTCATAGAAGTGTAGGCTAGTAGATGGTGTCCCAAGGGGACATCTAGAGGGCCAGGCGTATGAGGAGCGGCTGAGGTCCCTTGGCTTGTTCAGCCCAGAGCAGAGGAGACTGAGGGGAGGCCTCACGGTGGCCTACAGCGCCTCACGAGGGGAGCGGAGGGTCAGCGCTGAGCTCTGCTCACTGGTGGCAGCGACAGGACCCGAGGGAACGGCATGGGGCTGCGTCAGGGGAGATTTGGCCCGGGTGTTAGGGAAAGGCTCTTCACGGACAGGGCAGTCGGGCACAGGGACAGGCTCCCCAGCGCAGTGGTCGCGGCCCCAAGCTGCCAGAGTTCCAGAAGCGTTTGGACGAGGGTCTCCAAAAGATGGCCAAACTTTCCGGTAGTGCTGTGTGGAGCCAGGACTTGGACTCAGTGATCCTTGCGAGTCCCTTCCAACTCAGGCTGTGCTGTGATTCTATGGAGCTGGAGCTTTCCCATCGCTGCGCATCCAGCGAAGTGAAATAGTATTGCACAAGTTAAAAGGAGGAGAATAAAACTCTGAATAGAAATAGACAATACAATAAGATAGAAAATAGAATTGACTTAATTGAAATGTCAGGTAGGTTACCATTGGAGGGGCTAAAAATTCAGTACTTTAGAAGTTACTCAAATGAGGAGAACAAGAATAGTCACAGAGCAAGTCAGGTGAAATGTAAGCAGGGAATTAGGAAGGCTGAAAAAAAAACTCAGAAAGCATGTGGGGATGGGAAATTATGCCAACAAAAAAGTTGTGTAAATAGTAAAAAGCAGGAGGTGCTAGGTATTGTGAGATGGTTAGCTGATCAATTTGTAGAAAGGATCTTCTGCCTGGGTAAGTCCTGTCTTCAAATACAGCCCTGAGGCAGTTCTGGGAATCTCAGACTGGTGAGGCACCCTTCCTGTCCTGGCAAGGGGCAGTCTGTCCTAGAAAATAGGACCTCAGAGCACTAGATGAATGCAGTCAGTAGGAAAATTGCCAGCATGGCTTCTGTCACAGGAAACCTCTGCACCATCCTGCTGGAGCTCTATCAATAAGCATACGGATAAAGAAGATCTATTGGACATAATGCATTTGGATTTTTAAGAAGCCCTTTACCTGTTGAAGATATTTAAAGATGTTGAGTTGTCTTTAAGGAACATTCCTCCAGTGGACAGAAAGCAAAGTCTTAGCTTAATGGTAACTTCTTAGGATAGGCTGCTGAATGGCTCACCTACAAACAGAAGCTGGAATCTGGTTTTGGTTGTTATTTTTTTTTTCATTTTCTTCAATTCCCTGGAAAAGGAGCATAGAAATATCCAAAACATGGAAGTAATGAGAACTTCCAGTTGCAGAATACCAACATGATGGCAAGGGTCTTGAAAACTGCATGTGTGCATGGTGGGAGTGGGACAGATGAGAGCATGAAGGTAGATAAATGTGTGTTACGTGTCTAGGGGGAAAATAATTCCTAATGAAGGAAATAAGCTAAATAAGAAAGGGAACATGACTGCTGAGGAAATGTGAGGAGAATGAATCATTGAAAATGGCCAGGCTCAAAGACTGCCAAGTATTTGTATCAGTATCAGCACAGGCGATCTCCTATTCCTGGTGTCTGAAGAAAAAGCTCAGCAGAAGGGAATGATGCCAGGTGCACTGTGCTTATCTGTGAGATGTTAGCCTTCATAGCCAACCTCACTGAGTGTAGCTGGGTTGGAGAGCTAAGATGTGGCTTGTACTAACACCTGCCCCTGTGACACTGAGGCATCCTTGGTTCTTCATGGCTGCTTTCAGTGCCATGTAAAAGGAAAGAAGTCAGCCCAACTATGCATGAAAATATTCATCAGAGTCCATGCAACTCTTCTGCCATATTTCACTTTTTTCCTTTTTTTTTTTTCAATAAAAAGAGGATTAAGAGAGTGGAGAATGTGATACCAAGTGGTAATTGCCACCAGCGCCGCCAGAACCAGCTACCAGAAAGTGAGGGAGTGGTACCAGATGCATCATCGGTCTGCGCAATGTCAACCTTTCTAAGTCTCTACAGTAACATGAGGAAGGTGACAGAAGCCTTTGGTAGTCTCTCTTCTGAAAAGACAGAACCTCTTTCAGTGCTGCAGGTATGTATTTTAGCAAATAGAGAATTCAACAGGACGGATTAGGCCATTAAAACAAGAGCACAGAGTTCTTCCCATTTAAAAGGAAAACAATCTAAACCTGAGGTTTGGACTCATCATTCAAACTGTAGCACCAATAAACTTTAAAGTAGACTGTAGTAAGAAAACTAATATTCCTCTCCCTTAACCTTGGCACTCCTGCATCCTCATATTATGCTTTTAGGCTTGTAAAGAACAGACTTTCCACATAAATACACAATGCGTAATTCAGTATGTAAGGCTGATTCTTGTGACTGACGTATTAATTTTAGTCCCGTTGATCATGTCTGTTGTAGTTCTACATGATCTGTCAATTTCACAGGGATATTCTGTAGTCTCTCTTCTGAAAGGACTGAACCTCTTCCAATGCTGCAGTTCTGTATTTTAACAAATGTGAAGTTTAACAGGACAGTCATCAAGAAGTGCAGCCATCATTAAGCAAAATGCTGCTAAAATACTGCAAAACGACATGGGCTTTTTTCCTTTATTTAGCCCAGATCTCAGAGGAGGAGAGTACTCCTTGGTCTTCCGTCTCCAAAAAAGACTCTGTACTGTCTTACACCTCTACAAACCATGCAGGGGAAAAGTTAGGGCAGTGGACAAAGCTCTACTGCTGAGTGTGGAGCCTACTTACCTGCCCAGATCACAGGCAGTGCTGTTGGGAATCACAAAGTCCTTACGAAATGGCATCAGCAAAGAGGAACACCTGGGCACCGAGTCCACAATATCACACCCACGGTGACAGGGTATTTATGGTTCCCATTCACAAATAACTCGTGTCTATCAGCTGGATCAGCATCACTCTTTGTGTCTGCACTTCGTGCTTTCTCCATTCATTCACTGACTGCGTTTAGCTTGTTTAACCATGCTAATATGCAAAGGGAGGTTCGGATTTACAGGGCTATCTTCTCAATAGGAACACTTTTAAGCTCATTGTCACTTGCAGAATGAGGCTCCAAGTGAGATAAAACCTTTGCCTCGTGAATGTAAGTAAGCTTTGTATGCTGATGAGCGGAATTCCTGTATTTGGAAGCCAAATAAAAACCAGCCAAGGTGAATCAGCATGTGCTCTGTGACTAAGCTATCTTTATCTCATGCAGTGACACCACTGATCCCTATTTAATCACACAAGATGACAGTACTGAGAGGAGATAAAAAGGAAAAACTGGCATCTATGACTGGGTAACAAATCTAAAAGCTGTTGCAATTCTGCTGGAGGCTCAGGAAGGTGTGCTGGATGGAGAAGCTTTAATTTCCTTTAAGATTACAGAGGTTTTATGGCTACTGGATTTGAACCATTGCATCCTAGTTGTTCTTTTTCTGACCTTAAGCACATCTCTGCTTGCCACGCAAAGGCTCACCTGTGTTTGCTCTCAGCTGAAAAAATGAGGAGCCTAGCACTTGGTGGAAGCTTCAGCATTGCCATGGGACAGGCAGGGAGCAGGGCAGGGGCAGGCACAGTGTGGTACTGGGAGGGGAGCTGAGGGAGGAAGAAGTGGTGAGCACAGGTGCAATCTGTGGGAACTGAGTCCTCACGGCAGGGTTGCTAAGGGAGGGCACAACCTGTGTTCCATGCTGGGAGCCACCACTGTTCACTCCCAGATGGAGCAGCTAACATTAGAAGTGTTCAGCTTGTGTAAAGCACCAGCTCAAGAAAAAGTAATGAGGCTGTTCCTAACGAATGTGAAATTCTTCATCCACTTGCCCCCACATGCCATCTGCCCAGTTCATCACCCATGTGAGGGCAAACTGGAAGCAATCCCTGGGCAAACAGCCCAGTAAGAGGGAAGAGAGCAGGGAGGAGATCTGTCCCCACGAGCCCCGCCTGCACCATTTGTCAGACTGCTGTCAGGATTTAGAGTCCTGAGGGAACTGGTTGATGTAGTTGCCAAGTCTCTCTTGATGATACTTGAAATGTCATGGCTTTTAAGAGTTTTAAGAAAGGTAGAAAGGATGGCCCTGGGAACTACCAACCTGTCAGTCTCACCTCAGTGCTGGAGAAGATCAAGGAGCAGATCCTCCTGGAAGCTTTGCTAAGGCATGTGGAAGAGAAGAATGTAATCTGTCTGGACTTTAGTAAGGCCTTTGACACAGTCTCCACCAAAACATCCTTCTCTCCAAATTGTAAAGTTATGGATTTGATGGGTGGACTATTCAATGGACAAGGAACTTATTGCATGAGAACATGTTATTATCTCTAAAGATTTACACCTCTGGACAAAATTGCAACAAGTTTTTGGAAGTGAGAAATCAAGTGAGGCACTGTACTACATAAAAAAACAAGAAATGGTTTGTCTCTCTTGAAACCATTCTCAATGTACTGGGTCTTTACAAAGATATGCATCTACTGTAGCTAAATAGATAGGAAACAGAAGTAAGCTTAGAGGTTGCTGATGCTCATCCACCTGAGAGACAGATGCCATGACTGAATGAGCAGCATTTATCTGTATATCAGTCTCCAAATACAGGAAATACAAAGACAACAGATATCAGGAGGAGCACAATAGGTGACAGAATGCCTCATGATAACCAAAGTTACTTGAGCAACTAAAATCCTGCCTGTAAGTAATACAGACTATGTTTTGCTAATCTCAAAGACCAGCTGGAAGTAGAGTGCTTCCAAAAAGCAAACCTCTGGGGAAGAGAACATCCTCAGTGTTGTGTGGCTCTCCATGTTTTAGAAGAGACCTTGGTACTTCTGCAAACCTTTCTTCTCATTCCGTCTGGATACACGTACCTTTTTCTTGCTGTAAACTTGATTTGTAGCTCTATTGCAGAGGGCACATCAGAGGGGAAGATAAACAGATGTAGAAGAATGATGAGGCTTTTTGCAATATCATCACCTTGGCAAAGGAGGAGGACAGTCTTGTGAAGCCTGCTGGATACTTGTTCATGAATTGATGCTGTTGTATTAATGATGGAGTTCCAGTCTGGCGCTCAATGGCTCCATAAAATAGCTAGTCACAGCACAGTACAGAGAGAAAAAGGAAAAGCCTCCTGTATGCAGTGACAAATAAATAAGAGAAGTGCAGAAGTTAAAAAGAACTAAATCAAAGAAGTTAGCATCTACTTGAGAACCAGTCACCAATTCCATAGCTGCAAGTGGCTACAGCTCATATATTTCTAAAGTATTTGGTTCGTTTATAGGAACACTTCACCCGATTCTTCAATGGGCTTTTAGAACATTAAGCATCTGCTCTCTAAATATTACCTCTAGAGATCCACTGGGACTCTACTACAGGCTGCAAACCCTGTCATATTCAGTACACAAGGGTCTCGGACTGCACAAAATCCTTTTTTCTCATTACACTGCTTTTTTTCCTCCAAACTCTTCAAGCTGCACTACAGATTTCATTGTTTTACTCCAAAAATCCCAAGAGGTACTGTCAGGGAGCTAATGAAGAAAAGCAAGAATGGAGTGCTAACGCAAGAGGAAAGCCCAGGAACTACTCTTGTAATTCTGCTTTGAAACAAAAATACAAAACAGGATCAAGTACATCAAAGCAACCATTGCCTTTTAATCTTATGGCTTTTTGTTTTGCTTTCCTTTGAATGAAGATTTGAAAGAGCTATAGGAAAATTGTTCATAAAAGCTACTAACCATGGGGGCAGGTGGGGCACTGTTGAACTGGATGCTCCTGACACATGACTTGAGGCATTTGTGTGACAGTAACCCCTTGGCACGGTGACTTCTGCTTGTTGCTGGACATCACCAGCCAAGCCAGTCCAAACCAGAGTACTTCAGCAAAGTCAATGAGCCAGTAAAATATTATGCAGAATAACGGGGGATTTATTTATTCTCTTTGCTTGAATGATTTCCTGTTAATAGCTGCAGCTGTCACAGATAGGCACATACACAAGCTTGGAAGTTCAAGAGCCTGCACGCTGGAATGTCTTGCTTCAGTGGGCACAAGGGAATGTAAGCAGTGATCCGCTTCTGCTCATACAAACTGCAGGACGCAAAATTTGTAAAAAAAAAGATATTTTTCTATGCCATTTCCTTTGGTTGTTTGCTAGAGTTATTGAAGGGCTTATTTTAGTTGATACAGTAGGGGGAAGGGAAGCCATCCAGAGGGACCCAGACAGGCCGGAGAAGTGGGCCCACATGAACCTAATGAGGTTCAACAAGGCCAAATGCAAGGTGCTGCACTTGGGCCAGGGCAATCCCAGGTATTTATACAGAGTGGAGGAAGATCTCCTTGAGAGCAGCCCTGCAGAGAAGGACTTGGGGGTCCTGGTGGATGAGAAGCTGGACATGAGCCAGCAGTGTGCACTGACAGCCCAGGAGGCCAAGTATGTTCTGGGCTGCATTAAAAGAGGAGTGGCCAGCAGGGAGAGGGAGGTGATTGTCCCTCTCTACTCAGCTCTTGTGAGGCCCCATCTAGAGTACTGCGTCCAGGCCTGGGGCCCTCTGTACAAGAAAGACGCAGAGCTCTTGGAACAAGTTCAGAGGAGGGCCACCAAGATGATCAGAGGGCTGGAGCACTTCTCCTATGAGGAAAGGTTGAGGGAACTGGGCTTGTTTAGCTTGGAGAGGAGAAGGCTCCAGGGAGACCTCACTGTGGCCTTCCAGTACCTGAAGGGAGTGTATAAACAGGAGGGGGAACAACTGTTTACATGGGTGGATAGTGATAGGACAAGGGGGAATGGTTTTAAATGAAGACAGAGGAAGTTTAGGTAGCAAGTATTAGGAGCAAGTTTTTCACTCAGAGGGTGGTGATGAGCTGGAACAGGTTGCCCAGGGAGGTTGTGGATGCCCCATCCCTGGAGGCTTTCAAGGCCAGGCTGGATGTGGCTCTGGGCAGCCCAGTCTAGTGCCTGGCAACCCTGCACACAGCAGGGGGGTTGAAACTCGATGATCCTTTTCAACCCAGGCCATTCTATGATTTTATTTTATTTTAAATTTGATCTCCTAACAGGGTTGGTGTTAAGGAACAAAGATGACATTTTAGGCTACCACACTCAGCTCTGGGAGCTACTCCCATCATAAGATGTCAAAGAGAACAAGGTGATACAGGCAGCAGCACAACAAGCACACAGCACAAGGGTACTTAACCACTGTTAGAACAGGTGGAATTTCCAACTACTCAGTGTCTGGTCTGCTTGGTGGCCTCTTACGTATGCATGATCTTGCTGCTGCGACATGATAAGTGTTTTAGGTGGAATGACTGCACTTTCTGACACGATTTTCCTCTATACATGACCCGGAGTAACTGATACATGTGCATATTGCTTTGGCTGTAATCTCACCCACAGTATCTCAGCTATTCCTAATGGCTGTGCTGGGATTGCTCATTGGAGCTATGCCACAGTACAGAATAAAAATGGATGAACAGTGGGGCCAAAAGTCCAAGGCATCTGAAATGAAACTACTGAGACTTATGGCTGATTTCTGTGTTTAACTGCCTAGTAACAAAGAATTTGAACAGCTGGCCTATTAATTCAAAAATTGGCACTTTCCTGCATGTACTTAAACACCCAAATCCATTCAGCTATCTGAAAAGCACCTGCCCTCAGGAGAGCACTCTGTGATGTAGACTACAACCAACACAGGTGCCCAGGCTCTGGGACAAGGTAAGATGCTGCATTAGATAGATCTTGGTGGCTCCTTGCTAGAGAAGAATGTGGTCTCAGCCAAGCCAACCAGTCCTCTCTCTGTGCCCCGTAAATGGCTGCCGGGCAAGCATGGGACTGTACCACTCCTACACTCCGCTATTTTCTGCCAGGGACTGTGTTGCAGTTAGAACCATGGTCACTTAACTGCAGCAAGAGGCAGGGACAAATCGAAGCACAACATGCCCTCTTCTGCAGCTAAGACATGGCTTAGCTAGGTGAACAAGTACACAGACAAAAATAGACTGTACCATGAACTGCAGGACTTCTACTGAGACCTGTCAGCAATTCTCTACAAAGCATTCAAGGATGACAGACAGAGCTCTGCACCTTACAGCTCACTTCTCTGTGGGACAGTGAGCCTTCTGCCAGTGGGAAAAAAGACGCAGCTAGCAAGTGTCCTCTGTTAAAGATGAAACAAGACCAAGCCATTCACCAGGCACTTGTACGTGGGATCAGCTTACTGTTTGAATAAAAACAACAGCCCGTGTTTATTCTTGGTCTATGGCCAAATGAGGGTAATTTCGGTAGGTACAGCTCACAACTTAGTGGAAAAAATATTGAAACTATTCCTCACCTTCCGTGCTTTGAAAGCACGCACTTCATCAGTGTAGATTAGTTAAAATACAGTGACTTGAACAACAGAATTTATTGAAATGCTCTGATTGCAAAGAATTAAGGAGGCTAGGTCTGACTGTACCGATGATAAACGTCAGAAAATACCAGGATTTCGGAACATTTCAATAAATATTACATCAAAATTTTCAGTGCCGTATGCCATTGTCATGGTTTTGTGATTTTTTGTTGTTGGTATTCCACATCATAACATCATGTAAAGCGTTGGCAGTTAAAGAGTTAATGTCCTGTTTTCCGCGGACTGCCTTTTTGGGTGCTTGGTTCTCGGAGGGGGAGGGGAGGAGCTGCACTCCCCAGGGGTCTTTGCTTCTGGAGGGGCTGGTGAAGCCAACTGGCGGTCGGGGAGTTCTGTCCACATGTGGCGGAGAAGCACGTGGTCCCCCTGCAGCTTACGGAGTAAGAATCTCAGCTTTGAACTCTCTGCTCTGATTTATTGGCCTCAATTTCGATATAACATTTAGTAAATTAATGTTCCTCCTCAGATTGGTGCTGCTGTTTTGTTTTAGACCCGTCTACAGTTTCCCCACCCTTCCCCTTTTCCCTTTGTCTTCCCCAGGGTGTGGGTCCGCGGGTCCCCTGCCGCATTAGCCACCGGACGGGGCTGGGCCAGCCCCTAAACTGCGGACACTTTTTCTTTTCTCCTTTCTCTCTTTTCTGGGCCTGCAGGTCTGCTGTCCCCCCATCACAGACACAGATCCACAGATAACGCTGTGACAGCCATAAGCAAACATGTAACTGCCCCGCCCATCGGGGCATGAGTGGAGTTTAGTGAAGCAGAATTGTGTGAGACCAAAGGCAGATCTTGCCCTGGAAATCCAGATTGCTTTCACGGCTGTAAAGAACAGAAATGTAAGGGTGGAAAGCTACCCGTGCCAGAAAAAAAAGAAGCCAAGATGTCTACAGATGACTACAGAGACCTTGCCAAGACATTAACAGGCATTGGCTGGGATGGGAAACACAAAATTGTTTTTGCATAGTGGGATTTGGTTGATGGGGAGCAAAGTATGAAGGCAAATTGGCCTCGAGGTTTGCAAGCACACCTTCTTTCCTAGCTTAAGAGAAACTGAAATAACAGATGCAAGGACACCAAACTCAGGCCTCAGCTAGTGTTTAGGGCTGCACTTTCATCAGTTGCAGAGCCTGATACTAGCATGCTGCACGTGCAGAAAGTCTCTGCAGCACTTGAAAAGATACGCCACAGCATGCATACTGAGGATTAGTTTTTCTTCCCAGAAAATGGCTCCACAGCTGAGTGACAGCCTACCATGCAGCATGATTCTTAGGTGCCTGAGGTGCGTGGGTTAGTCATTTGTTGTACAAATGCAGCCTCTATTCATCAAGTAACTACTGACTTGAGCCATTCAGCTTTGTAAACTTCCAGCAAGGTCTTCCAGGTATGCTTTAAAATAGCCCTCACTGGGCTGGCAGAACAGTGTTATAAGGAGAAGTGTACCTTGCTATAAATCTCACTTTGTAAAACACTAGTTTTTGCTGCTGCTAATTCTGTTTTTCGAGTTACTGTCAGTAATCCAAACATGTGTCCTGCAGATCCCTTGGGTAAGGAATGTTAAGATGGGAGGTCATCTGAAAATGTCAACATGTGCTTCTGTGTCTTGGGACACGTGGACTTCTGCTTACAAACGCATGACACAGGAATAGCAAAACTCTTGTTTTCACACACAGGATTATGTAATTTACCCTGTAAATACTCAGCAAAGATCAAAAAGTTGAAAGAATCCAATAGAGGATTTGCAGGAAGCAAATACGATTCCAATACAAGTGTAATGACTGATGCAAAATACATCTCAATGTTAGACAATATTTCTTCTATCAGCAAACTGTACAAATCCATACTGTGTAATACAACCAATATTTGTGTGGTAAAGTTGCCATTTATAAGTTGGTTTCATGATCTCTTTTTGCTCTTGGGACAAGTCATATAACATTACAGTGGGAATTGTTGACTGCTTTCAGAGGAGAGCGATTCTGGTACCCTTCCAGGCTCAGCCAGCATCTATGATTCTGCTTTTTAGTCTTGTACCACGGACATGGTGAAATCTTTAACACCAAACTGGTTACAGGTCTCCTGTTCCTGCTGTTGGTACTCCCAAAGCTCCTAGCTGCTGCACCTTACGAGGGGTACTATGGGTTGCAGTGGGTGAGACAGCAGACATTTCCATTGGGTCAGATTCCTGAAGAGAGACAATTTGATTTCCTCTGATACACGAGGCACCATCAGCTTGTCATCTTAGCTACCCAGGGTCTGCCAGCTGCAGGGATTCACGACAGTCTGGTGACTTATTTTCCAGCTATGGCTGCTCACCTCTAACCTCTTGCCTACTATGGGTCATAACAGCATAACCTCACTTGAAGTGCACAGTCTTCCACCTGCAGCTTTATACAGACAGCACACAGCAACGTAACCAAACCCCTGAGCAGACAAAGCCCATTATTACAGTTTGCCTCAGTACTAATAGATTAAAAAAAAAAAAAAAACCCTCTTAAAAGCTGTGGCAAGGACTCTCACTCTGATGCCCCTCAAGCACCAAATATTACTTGGGCAACAGTCCAACTCCTTTACATTTCAGGTCCTCTACCTTGTAGAAACCAATGATTGATCAGTAACACACTCATAAAGCAAGTGCTCACTTGAAATAGATCTTTACTTGTTGACTTGCAAATTCAGTGTAGTAAGCTGTTACGATGCTGTACATATCTGACTTCCCTGAATCTCTGCTATTCAGATCCCATAAACTCTTAGCTCTCCCCCTCCAGATAATGCATGTTTTCCCTTCTCGTACTGCTCTGGCTGCTTCTAGGTATCTTATGCTTCCAATGGAAGACCTACTCCCAAATGGAGATGGCAGATGCACTGCATGAGCTTCCACAGTTCTTTCATTCTGCTGATTCATTCTGCAATGCTTGATGCAGCATCAAGACCGCTTCAACGTGCAGTTATTACTGGACAAGGAGCAGAACTCTCCAAGCTTCCCCAAACTGAAATACCTTTCCTATGCTCTTCCCACTACTGATGCACCTTCCCACTATGATACACCAGCTTGAGAAGGGATAACCCCCTCCTTTGGCAATAGCACGCCCACAACCATACCATGAAATTCTTGCTTCAGAGTGCCCACTACATTTGGGGTCTGTTTCAAGTCTACTTGGTTGCCCCTGGACTTTACTCTCTTCCCTTTCTGACAGTAAGAGCCAGAAAACACAAGGTCAGATCAGGAGAGTACAAGTGGAAGGCTATGGTACAGCTGGGAATCTAGTTCTGTGGTGCCAGCCATCATCACTTAGAATTCCTGTAAGGAACAAAAAGCTGCCCTCAGCTATCTGCTGTACAGTTTTTAGGCTAGGTAAGTAAGTGACTAAGCAAGTATAATACTATGAAGTACATTCAATAAAAGTATTGTCAGAAGCTTTGACAAAGCTGGAGTTACCTGCAAACTGCAGTCTGTTGCTGAATACTGCAGATAATCTGTGTAATTGTTCCTACTGCCCTTTGCTAACAACGTTCTCCCTGGACCTAAATATATTACTTGTGGTGAGCTTTGCCCCCTTGCTTTATCAGTGCTCTGCATGAACGTACTCATACTACACTCTCTTTTCATAGTAAATACAAGGCTGGAAAAGGCTTCCCTATGCCCTCTGCTGGTTTTCCAAGGCACTCGTTTTCATCTTGGAATTAAAACAACAGAATTACAACTCTCTTCCTTTAATATATCAGTACGTTTCCCCATTATTGCTCCATTTTAATCTGACTAAACTGCAGTAGGAAGTTAGGACAGAATCATAGGTAGATACACTGCAGACTGCCTATTTCATCTTCCCCGTGACTTGGCAAACGACCACCATTTCTCAAGTTGCATATCTTTCCGAACCAGACTGTTGAGAGCACTCAGATGATCCCCATCCTTTCATAAGCAGCAGCCTGCTGTGGATGAGTCTGCACCGACAACAGCGCTTTCCTTTGGTTGCCCTTTCACGTTAAGGAGGGCAGCAAACTCTACGTACCTTCAGACTGGACTCAGAGTCATTTGTCATCTCATCAGCTGTCCCTGTATTTCTGCCTCCATTCCCAATCTCAACACCTACCTCTAAGGCATGAGTACCTATACTAGGACATAGTATCCTGGAAAGGCCTTGTATTTGATGTAAGTTTCAGCTATTCTGTAAGTTACACGAGTACTGCTCTGATGTTAAAATCATGTCAATCAAAGCCACTACAAGGGAGTCTGGAATAATCTTAAAATGCGGAAGCAACTTGACTGTAAACAGCCGCAGCTAACATCGCGATGAAAGGACAGGCACAGAGCAATTTTCCTGTGGCATACACTTAGAGCATCCTCCATTACAGCTCATAGGCTTCATGAGCTAGCCTACAATCTGTGTGTAATTGCCCACCTCTTCACAAGAAGTCAGAACTTGGTAAGGTCACTGAAGCCTTTAATATCTACAATACCAGGACCAACGCTAGCACCAATGCCTGAGCTCTTTAACAAGCAAGTTTCCTCTACGCTAGTCTGTAACAGATCACTTGCTCAGGTGGGAAGGCACGATTCTGGCAGGAAGAACACCCCGTTCCACCCAATACACATCTCAGGTCACTTTACCTCAGCAAGATCATAAAAAACACACGTACTCAGTGGGAAAAATGGAAGCTGATATCAGTATTAACAACAGAGTTTTAATTAGCAATTTTTTAACAAACCATCAGAAGTTTAGATTGACATTCACCTGCACATTATGGTGATTTTGAGCAGTTTTTAGGTAACGAAAATTCATGAAATTCATTACAACCAATTGCACCATAAGTTATTAATCAATCCTTGAGCTGGGGCATTAAGCAAGTAAAGTCAACCTCAAGAGGCAAAATTAATCCCGGAATTACGTTTTCAACGAGTTTATTTCTTCCAATAATTGTCACTTAACTTTCCCAGAATCTCTGCTCTCAAATTTTTACCTCACTAGTGCTGGCCAGAAGTCCCAAACACGCAGCTAGCTGATGTCTGGCACCACAAGTACATACCTTTAATACACTATCTCTGACTCTTAGAACTAGGATCGTATTTTGGCCTCAACTGTTCCACAGAACTGGAAACTCAAGATATTCAGACAACTCACAGTGTCAGCTGCCCCACAGAAAGGTATTTCACAAAGATGGGCAGCAAGACTATGCATACATCCTCATTCACTGCGGTGATATATATTTGCCATGTATTTCATTTAAGATACTTTCATTTTTATGTTAGGTCTACCATCACTTCAGTGGAAGAGAGACACCCTGCAAGACATCTTCTTATAGGCAGGGAAGTATGCCAGCACACACACACTGACACTTGTTACATACCGAGTCCATTTTAATAATAGAATCCACGAGCCAGAAACACTAAATCCCCCTCCCCAGAATCTGCTGCAGGCAGTGCTTCGGGGTACTCAAAATCTAACTTGCGGCCGGAAATGCATCTGCTTTGTAGCATTGTTATTCATTCCCATCTTGAGCATCCACTTGGACTTCATCCTCTGCAGGTACTGCATATCACGCTTCTGAGCAAAGACTGCCCCTTTAGGGAGAAAGGAGAAGAGAAAGAGGGATGTACATTTGCAGGGTTACTACTTAATTGCAAAACTGTAATCTACCCTTTTAAGTCAGCATGTTTTCTCTCCATACTGGCAAGCTTCTTTTCACTTTTCTGCCAAAACTGCAACTTGTCACTTACCTGTCTGGCTCGTCCAGCCCAAAGCTCTGTACTGCTGCAACACCCGACCCACTGCTTTCTTATTTTTAGTAACAGCCACTGTTCTTGACAGACCAAACCGTTGCTTGTAGTACCTCATTAAAGAACGATGACCCACTCTCGCACCTATTCAAAGGAGGAAAGATTAAGTGTGATGCTGCTGCTTCTGAAATAAGGTCATCAAGATTATTATGAAAACTATGTAAAGGCCAAATGCTGAGAAATGCTGTGCTACCTGAAGGGAGGATCAGCTCCATGGTGTCATCATCGTATTCCAATTCTTTCCCTGCTGGGAGCTCTCCAGGCACCTCCATGTCTTGCCCTTCCTCGTGATCAGGGTAACTGCTCCTGGGGAGCAGTAGCAGTATATGTTTTATTTGTGGCAAGCAGCCACAGTTATCCACACCCATTACACAAAAGATCTGCCACCCACAGCTACAGCAAGTCCCAAGTACTGTTGTGTTTCACCAACCACGGTTTGAGAATTCTATCCAATAATATCATCTCTTAAACAAAGAGGCTGCATACAGAGTCCTCCCTTCCTCAACAAAGTTCTGCAATCCAGTATGGTTCTGTTGCTACACACGTAACAGCTCTTTATTCTGAAAAGCAACCAGTTCTGCGTAACTAATGAATGGGAGCACTCCACCACAGCAGTAGCTGTTTCTGACCAGAACGATCACAGTTAAGGATAACCAAAAGAATTTCAACAAGAGGCTTCTACACCATAACAATCCTGTTCAACTCCAGCTGCTTAAAAGAAAAAATCCTCAGTACGTTGTAAGCCCGAAATCTACCTAAAAGGTAACAGAAATTATATTTATATCCTGCTATGATCTGTTTTGATCTTTGAAATCTAAACTCAGTAACAGCAAACATACAAAACTGAATTGAAAATGTATTTTCATGTAGATATGAATGGTCAACAGAGAGGAGAACCAATCACATTGTTAAACTAATCTGGAAAGGTGGCAAAGCATCAACACAAACTAAGTATCAAAATCAGAAACGGGACTACGTTTTAAAAATTAATAAGAGATTCTAATGAAAAGTTCAACTGAAAAGTATCCTTACCTAAAATCATAGAAGTCTGCAAATTCCAAGGCCGCATCTCCATCTGTGAAGAGTTTGCAGTGGCTTTTATCATTCATGTGAGCCTGTACTGCTTCCGTAGAGTAGAAGGACTTCCCTTTCTCATTGCACCAGATGCAGATTTTCCCAACGCCAATTTTCTCTCCTGCAGCAAAAAAATGACACCTTTATTGGTCTGAACAGAGCCTTTCTACTCAGTGATTAATAGTTCTGTGATGTAGGCTTCCCAGCTTGAAGGCAGAGAGACAAAAGAAGAGCCTTGAGTCCTTCATTTCCTGCTGTTCCTGTGCCTAGATTGTATGGCATAAGGGACAAAGTCTTAACAGTGAAAGAATTCATGTGACAAGGTATGGATCACTATGTATTCTCAATAAAACATTTCATACTTCCAATGGACCTTTCTATGCAACACTCCAAAATTAATTTATTCTCACCACTATCCGTAGACTTCAAGGAAGACATTTTGTGCCTCCCTTTTAGCTCTCTCAGTGGTACTGCCAATGGATGAGTCACTTACGACTCACTAGATATTCAGACCTCCCCCAGTACAAGGCAGTTCAAATGCAAACTTCAGCAACTGAGTTTCATCCTAAATTTTGCGTTAACTGAAAAACCTCCTCAGCATTACAATACTATGTAAGACCTACAGGGTACACGACTGCATGCTTGCATAGCAGGGTTTTCTCTCACCCCCCCTCCCCCCAGCAAACCTTGTAACAATCAAAATACTGAACCAGATAGCCTCTAGATCTTGGAAAAAAAACCAACAACAAAACAAAAAACACCAACACAACAATGCCCCAAACCATTTCAAGCTGTACCCAAGCAAAAATAAGCAGTAAGAGTCTTTAATTACCCCGTTTAAAATCAGAGGAGATTTACAGGCATACCCAAGTACTTTATTAGTCCTCTGAGATCCACAAGGTACTCTATGTCTGGAATGAAGAAGCTGTGAACTTTCGTCATATGGGCCACGTTCTTCATGAGAGTTCTGGAATGGTGGGAACAGAACAAGCAGTCCGTAACCGGTATGGCCCCAATGGCAGAAGTGCTTTCAGCTTCTGCTTCCTTCTCCTCCTCTTCTCCCACACCTTCCAACTCTTCTTCAGAGCCAAAGTCTTCATCAGAATCCATATCTTCCCAGCCTTTTAAATGGAAGGTTAAGAAATAATTATTTACTTATTTCTTCCAAGCAAAGCAGTGAGCAATTAAGTTAAAAAATAGTTATAATTGAAAATATTGTGTTCTCTATTCTTACCGAGAAGTGCCACACACTTATTTCCCGGTGTGAGATTGTATCATTTCCAGTAAAACATTCTTTTTCCTTTTGTAAAACGCACAGCAGAACTCAAGACTGCTCATAAAAAAAAGTTTTTTCCCTCCATTTTCTCATCAATTAACACTTTATTGTCATTTCAAAGCCTTAAATTTAATTTGCTACAGCACAAGAACACATGCATGCCCCATTAAAAACAATACAGCTCTGTCAGAAACATGAAAATGTTCATTTCCAGCAGTGACTGAGCAGCAAAGGAAAACACCCTCCCATTCACACATCCATCTTTAACAAAGGAGAACAAAGCTAGTTCTTAGAGTTATCCACAATTTACTAAGGAGCTGACATGCTTGCAGAACTACTGCCCTGCTCAGTGCAGATTACCAGCAACTGGGGATTCCCCAGAAGTTCAGGGTTCATCAAGAAGGGCTTTAATTCTACAGGGAAGTACTGTTTCTTAATTTCTTTACTCTGACCTTTTGTAAATGCACAAAGCCACTGCCAAATATGATAGATACTTAAAACCACCAGCAGAAGAGTATGCTTCATCTACATTCCAGTCCTGAAGCTGGAACAGTACGTTCCCACTGCATTCATTCCTGTCCCCAACTACTGACGCAGTTTAATCATCTCATTCTAAGGCTGTGATAGATGCACGTGCAAGCTGCACTGCAAACTACAGCACTGGCAGTGTCCAGGTTAAAAACAACCTTTTTTTTTTTTTTTTCCTGAGAATTCAGAAGCTCTGCTTATTTCAGTTGTCTGCCTTCTGGGCTGGCCCCAGCAGAGCTGTATACACACGGCTGGGGAGGGTGAGGCAGTAGAAGGGGCAGCAGAGGTGATAATTCTTCAACTATTTTTATTATAGATGCCAATGTGCTGAGAAGCCATGCCACACAGCAACAGGCTAAGGAGCAAATTTCCTCCTCTGATCTTGATGGGCTGTGAAGAACAAAACCTCCACTCCCACCTCCCTTCAACAGAGCAGGAAAGCAAATCATGGCACAAGAGCAAATAATCACAATCAGATTTTGTTCACCTTCTTTCCAGGAGTAGTTTTAGTATAACCTTCTGTGTTGGCCCTGGAATTCCCCTGGAACTTTACATGGAAGATGGTGCTTCCATTGTTATCAGCATTTACATTCAGCCTTCGCATGCATTAGTGTTGTGCAGCTGGCTCTTCAGACACTGCAACACAGAGTCTCTGTCTGCAAGCATGAACCGACCTGAAATGCTCTGTTAAACTGAAAACTTAACAGGAAGGTGTTCTGTGATGAAAAAAGCTATACTGCTAGAGGAAATAAGAGAAAGCTTTTGCACAAAACGAACAACTCCACAGCCTACCTACCGCAAACTATTTGTTGACAGCACGCTTGCTCGCCTTACCTTCTTCTGAATCCTCTTCCTCCTCTGCTTCCTGTTTGGCCAGCTTCCTTGCTTGTTGTTCAAACCACTGTAGCCGTGGAGGCTTCTCGGTTCGTTCTTTGCTCTGCAATGAACCGGTGCTTTCCATAGGAACTGGAGAGGCGCTTGCATGATTAGGAGGTAAGGGTGTCTTCTTTGGAGATGAGGACGGCTGGGCTCTGATGGCTTGCTGTATTGCTGCGTTCATTTCATCTTTGTCTACACTCTCCATGGCAAGCCCCTTCTCCAGGTTCTTCTCATTTAATATTTTCACCTTCTTGCTGACCGCTTGGACAGCTTTCTTCTCCAGCTCCAGGTGCTTCTTGGACTTCAAGTGATTCTCATAGGCGTTGAAGGTGGAGAACCTCTTGCTGCAAACCGTGCAGTAGGTGGCGGTGACTTTGTTCTGCTCCTCTGCCACCGCCCTCTGCGCTAAGACTCTCTCTTGGAAATTCTCAGCGGTGACGGGAGGCATGTCGGCAACCTTACGCTTCAGATTGTAGCGGTGCCAGTCTGTTTTGTAATGGGCACGCTGAACGTCAGCGTCCTTGAAAGCCACGCGGCAAGTGATGCACGTGTAGGTTGCCATTACTGGAAAGTGACAAAGAAAACAATCACACCAATAAACAACAACAGAAACAACCCAACATCATCCTGACAGCACCCACATAAGGCAGCATAAGAGACACAATTCTAGTACAAAATTACATTTATTAATTACAAATGTTAGCAAATGGCACAATACCTATGAGGGGAATTTACAAGTGCAAGGGTCAGGTATAGTGAACAGAGATTTCTGGTACCGCAGCGGTACTGGAGCAGCCCAGCTCTGGACTCTGCACATGCTACACTTGCCAGGGCTCAGACAAATCAAAAATAGGGCTTTCTGCCCTAAAAGCTGTACTTTGAAAGCCCTCCTTACTTTAAGTGAAGAGTCCCTACCACACTTGCATTCTGCTAACTACACGCTTTTGAAGAGACGTGCAATTACTTCACGCTAAAGGTGAATGGGAAAACCTACTTCGACGCCTGTTTTCAACTTTCCACAGCCTTGTCAGACAGAAGAAAAAAAAATTACTACTTTTAAAAATAAAAAGCTTTCAGCTATTCTGGAGTGGTGCGTGCACAGTTCACAACACTTTGTCCCGCAGAGCCATCAGTCTGGAGATGCAGGAGGGCAGAGACCTCTTACTGCTGGTTTTCTTACCAAACCCACAAACCCCCCTTCCCCTCCAGCGACTTAATGACTTAAGAGAAAAAAGGATGGAATCTCTTGAACACAGTAAAAGCAAACAGCCAAACGATGTGTGCGCACTGGAGATCGCTAAAGCTGCCCCCACCTAGTTTAAACGGAGAAACAAAAGAAATGACACATGAGGAGGAGGGGGGTCTGGCAGCAGGTGAAAAACAGCAGTTGCTGCCAGAAGCTGGCAAAAGGGAGAATCATCAGTGACAAACGCACGTATTGAGAGACCTGCTGTCTGAAACAGCAGTTTTTGAGGAGCGGACTCCTGGTTTACTGCTTCCTCTCTCTGTCATCCCGCAGCAACATAATATACACGAACAGAAAACAAAGGCTGCGCTATCCCATCTGAAATACAGCTGGCACATCTTGTACTGAACGGATGCTTACAGTTTCAGAGAAAAACGTATTCTCTGCTCGCTGAAGGATCCCAATTGCCCTTCGGAGCCTCTCTCCCCCACCTCCACGTAAACACATATTTTCCGGCTATAAAGGGAGTGACACAGAGCCACGCCCGAGGGAATGACCGCCTCGCTTCGGGAGCCCAAGGAGGGGACCGGCCCGGCTCTCGCCAGGCGGGTACGAGGCGGTAAGGCCCGGCTGCCGTTCGGTTCAGCGTTCAAACCAGAAGCGTCAGCTCAGTTTAAAGACAGAAACAGCAAAAAAGGGGTAGGAAAGGGGAGGAGCAGCCAGGAACCCCTTGGCGGCTCTAGGAGCCGACTCAGGCCCGACAGCAGCGAGCCGCTACCGGCCGGGACCTGCGGGGCCGGGTGGCTGTGCCACGCCTCGCCTCCTCCCCAGCCCGGGTGGAGCAGGGCCCCCTGGCAGCCCGACACCCCCCTCCCGTAGCACGCACCTGCCGTCCGGGGACACTAGAGAGCCGCGCCACGCCGGAGCGCCCGCCAGGAGAAGGCGTGGAGCCGCAGTCACCACGCTGCGCAGGAAGTCCGGGCTGCGGGCCGGCCGCTTCCGTCCAGCAGGGCCCTGTCCCGCCCCCCCTGCCTCTAGCGCCCCCTGCCGGCGCGGAGGCCGGCCCCAAGCGCGCCGCTCCCCGGCCCCGGCCCCGGCTCCGCTGCTGGGAAATAACGCCACATCGGCAGTCTGTGGCCGAGAGCTGAGATCAACGTTTATTCAGAGTGACCCGACACACCGCCAAGCACTGGTTCACATCAGGGAAAGGAAAGGAATAAACAAAGTGCGGCAAAAAGTCGACCGAAGGCTTTTCTCGCCATCTTTCTCTCATTTTTCCTATCTTGGGAACAAACATACAATTAGATGTAATGAAAGATATAAACTAACACGTATTTATTAAACGGTCTTACAAACAATCAATATAATAATTCCATGTTTACAAAATAGTAACCAAGCTAGGTAAAGTGCTGTGAAGTACTTCCAATACGGATGATTTGTAGCGCTTCCGGTTCTGGTGACCCGCCATGGAGGTGCTGCTCACGGGGCGCCGCGCACCGGTGCGCTGCGAACACATGATGGGACTTGGGGGGAACGTGCTCAGAGCGCTGAGATGGAGTCTGGAAAAGTGCAAAACAAACCAATCCATAGACCAAGAGCGGTTTGGGATCCTAGGGCTTTGGGCCAAATGAGTTCCCCTCCTTCGCTGCTTCCGGCTGCAGAGCTGTGGGCCAGTGCCCAGCGGGGACATCAGAACAGCGTGCCGTGCAGAGAGAGGCGCTCACGTCCTGCACTTCATACACATAAAGCCCCGATTCAATGCTGACGGCCCAGTCTGATACTGAGGTGTAGGTAGACGCAGGGAGGTTTTCAAGTGGGGCTAGGGCACCACGCGGGCAGATCCCACGGCATCCAGCTCAGTGTGACTGCTCACCTCCATGCTCCATGATCTGCAGCCTGACCGTGCTGGGCTTGGCCCAGAAAGCGCCCAAAAACAGGCCTCCAGAATCACAAACACATGCTTCAAAGCCACGCGCCGCCTTGTGCTCACTGCACCTTTTCCCTGCCCTTGTATTTTGGAAGATGAGAAGATGATGGCAAAGGTTAGTAACGAGAAAAGTCGGACCACGGGCAGATGATGTGACAGGAGTTTGTACATAACGGCTATGTAGTGGCTGCTGCTAGAATACAGCTTAATGAAGGCTTCTGAAGTTCTTTCCAACTAAACGGGGTGGAAGGGCTTACAGAGGAGAGAAAGATTTCCTTTGTGTTCTGCTATCCAACTATTGAGGAATGTACTGTGGCCGAGCAGAGGGTTTCCTACCAGCCCTTCTCTGGGAGGGAGAGGTAACATTCCACAGAAAATGAACACCTTTCCTCTGCTTTAGAAGGAATACTCTATGCTACAAAATGGCCTCCTTCCCATTACTCAGTACTTACAGACTTGCATAAAAAAAAACTATATAATCAGCTACCATGAGAACAGATGAATTCCAGACACTCAAATAAGCAGTGATGTCCCTAATCTTTAATGATTTGCTTGCTCAAGTTTTGCTATTAGTTTCTGTAAAACATTTGAGACTCACACTTCATTGGAGAAAAATCGATCTATGTTGAAACCAGAAAATGGATCATTTACAAAAAGTTCAACAAACTCCTCCAACCACCTATCCTCCTTGATCTAATTTATTCTTCTAGAAGAGTGCCCAGTGTTAGGTACTTTCATGACCACAAGTGTTCTTCATAAAATGACAATAAAGTGCACGCTGTTGCAGTGCCACCAGTGACAGCCTTTCTCACCCACCTATTCCAGCCAAGTTCGCAAAGGACTTGTGCCTCCCCACCTCCAGCCTGTTGTTTCCCTGGGCACCAGCACCCTTGTTCAGAGAGCACGCCTTGTCTAGGAACTCTGCAAAGCCCCATCAGCATCCTGGAAGTTGTAGGTTTCTCACAGTTAACGATTGTCCTATACACGCAGCAAGGACACAATGTTCTCAACTTGTCTAAGAAACTTAAATGGCCTTTAAACTTGGTGATTTCTCAGCAAAAGCTTCCTTTGTTTCTATTTTTCCAAGCGGGAAGCACAGGCTGGGGGAAGGTGAAAAGGAAACTTAACAATTAACAGTGTGAAAGCGATGTGGCCGTGTTTTTTAAATAATTTTCAGAAACGTGCTTTTAATGGTAAGATGCTATAATTTCAAACGCTGCATCCTGGGTGATCTATATCCAGCATCCACTTATTTTGAAATGGATTTGATAATGAAGGCACAGGCTGACTTTTTTACTGGTGAAGGACAGCAAACACGGTCAATATGCATTACTGACACAAAAGCACAAGCGACGATAAAGCCAGTGTCGAAAATTCTCAGCGTCTTTCCTTTTGCTGCAATCTGTTTGGCCGCCTGCCTATTTTTTTCACCTCAAGAAAAGAAAAAGTAATTAGAATGGAGTTAACTTCAAACACAGGTTTACCTACATATACACGTTAGTGGAAATAGTTATACTCCGTTGCTGTACTTTCTGAGGGTCCTAGATGACAGCATTCACCTCTTAAAATGCCAGCAAATGGAAAATCACTTCAGTAGTAGTAGCAGCTGACATGGTCCCTCCACTTTGCTAGTAGTTTATGTCACGTTAGAAAAACGAGCTTTACTTCTTCCTATTTCTTTCAATACTATTGCGTGGTACTACAATTTGATTTTGTTAAAGGTGAACGAAAAAGCCCTAGGAAAAGTTAAAACGAGTAACCTGCTTAAGATCACATGCCATTCACTGAGCACATGTGGAGTTTAAAAGGGTCAATCACTGAAACAAGCTCACTTTTGTTTGATTGCTTGTTTTAAATTACATGCCAGGAAAAAGACTGAGCGTCTTCCATAGCAAATGACTTCACTAAATACTTTAAGTATCTCACAAGATCCAGCTTGTACAACTTCTGTTGAAAGTGACGGCAGTTGTTACAGGGAAAAAGAAAAAAAAACACCAAAAAAACAGAAACAAACCCCACAAGATTCTGAATTATGCAAGTGGCAGCTAAAAAAGCCCTTCTCTTTACCTCTAACTTTTATATCTCCCCTAGTCCAAACAATAACTGTCCCGCCTGCTCCTCAAAAGGCTGTTGAGATTACATAGTAACTCATCTATAAAAATGTATTGGCTGACTTTACACAGGCAATACTGCCAAGGACCAGACTCTGAAGGAACACAGCAGGTGGTCAGTCACATAGCCTGCCACTTTACAACTCTACAAGCCTAAAACAGCAAAAATGTGGAAATGCATCACCATATCCAATATAACTCAAAAGTTTTTTAAGTGTTAAATCAAGTTCTCCAATAGTGTTGCACGCAAATTTAAACTAGACTTTCGCTGGTTAATGCATTCTTAAGTAGGAGATGCACTATACATAACAGTAACTGCAGGGATTCAGACTTCCTGGCATGATTGAAGGAGGTGAGATTTAGTTAATCTCACTGCGATCCTCTGATAACTCATCCTTGCTGTGTTAACCATTAGTTGTATTACATGGTTGGCAACTATGAGTAAATCAATTGCCGATGTTGAAAATTTGGCTCAGGACCCCAAAATGCATGTTTGGCATAAGATAAAAAAAACCTCTCCCCCAATCCTTTTGAACAACTGACCTCCAGCACACACCTGCAACCGAACAGTGGATAGATAATTCATTTCCATGCTATTACATTGAGGTATAACTACCAGAAACATTAAACTATCAGTATCAGCTGATATTTATCCAGTTAATTCACTCTGCATAAGGGAAATTATTACAACACATCTAAAGTGATAGTTAAAGCTTACAGCTCAGAATTTTCCTTTTTTTGCATTCGATTTTTTGTGTGTTTTATGTTTCATTTCCTTTATGTCACCAGCTGCAGTTCCCAGGCTAATGACTTCCAAGCAGATGTGAAAGGAAGCCCGAAGACTTCTTTTTTTCCTGGGGCTCTGCTTCTTGGCCTTGTGAAAGTCCCAATTCTTTCTCAATCTGCTCAAGCTCAGACTGGTCAAGCAGTTCAAAATCATCGGCTTCCTCCGTGTCCGTCTCCTCACTCAAGCTGGGCACCGCGCGTGAGGGAGCTGGCTGCGCAGCCTGCAGCTGGTCTTTGATGGCAGCAGACACGGCGGCTGCGATGACATCCCCAGCAATACCGCTCATCAAATTAAAGGTTTGGTCACTGGTCAAAGGCAAGGAGAGCCCTGCGGTGGACGGCCTCTCTTTACTCTGCCTGGAAGAATGCTCCACCTTTAAAGACATTTGTTCTTTTTTTCTGTTTTGCTGGATGGGCATACCGATGCTCGAGTCATCATCATCATTTGTTCCTGCACCGTTTTCTAAAGAAGGGAATTCTGAGAGATCTCTAGCGAAAGCTTCTTCGTGATCACTAGGTCGGTCAAAATCTGTCACGGGATTAACCGAGAGGAACTGTTAGCAAACAAGAAAGGCTTCCCCAAAAAAGCAGCCAAATGTAAAAATGCAATTTGTAAATTTTCCTTTGAATGCATTTATTATTCCATAATCTTCTGTAGTCTTAATGCAGAGGAGCTTTATCTTACCTTTAAAATAAAATAAAAACCTAGTACTTCTTATCTCCTGATATCAACCTGACTTTGAATCTGAATTCGTACTGCGTGAGGAAACCATTCCAATCCCATTAAAAATGATTAAAATGTAAAACAAACGAACAAAAAAACAGAACAAGCACTTAGCTATCATGGATTTTCCATTTCAGTGAGCCCACAACATTAAAATCTTCTACCTAAAGTCATTTTGCAATATGTATGTGGAGATTTGGAAAAGTGCTTGAGAACAACTCCTTTCAATATTTGAAGAAAACACCTTTTTAAAGTGCAATCTAGCTGTATATGAAACAACCGTGCAAATCTTCCTTACAGCTGGTTCTAAATACAACAAAAACCTAAAGTCCTAGCAATTATAGAGCGACAAGGCTTTGAAGTCTTTTTCTTCACAATATATACAAATGACAAATATATGCACATGAATGCTTAGCAGCTTTAATAAACTTTTTAAAAGTGTAATAAACTTTTAATAGCATGTTTAAACAAAGATGTAAAAACAACGTAAAGACTTAATTCATAGTTTGTTGCAATCATGTCCAGTGCTTGTGCTAAATAGGGAACAGAAGATGGAAACAACAGATGACCAGTATAGTTTCACATATTCAAGTGGATAAAAGCAGAATGCAAACGAATAAAGATTAAACTTTAACAACTGCTTTAATGGCATGTTTTTAGACATTTAGACATGTGTAAAGCATACTGACTACAATACATGGCCTGTGTAATACACCTGAATGAGCACAAGGGAATACTTTGATCTAGTACTAGTAGGCAATATTTGAATGAGAAGGTAAAAACCAATCAGTTTGAACTTACTTTCTATGAAAACGAGCAAAATGAGCTTTCATAAGGGCTAAGGAAATAAATCCTAAAACTCTCATACATCATTTTCTTCACTTCCTTTGGGAAAACAGGCTGGAAAGGTGAGGAGGAAGGATTATGCTGTATGCAAAGTGGCAGCTCAGATGCACACAGCTTTGAGAAGAAATGTGCCAGTGCAGCCAACACTGTTCAAAGTTTCTCTTAATGATGTGGATGATGAGTTGGAGTGCACTCTCAGCAAGTTGATGGACAGAAGGAAACTGCTCTGGGGCAGATGCAATTAATACTCTGGAGGTAAGAAACCTCATCAGGCTGGAGAAATGAATGGGCTGAAAAGGAATGCTATGAAGTCCAGAACTGTGCAGTCTTGCAACTGGGATGGAATAACCAATGCAGCAGTACTAGCTGGGGGCAATGAAACAGAAAGCAGCTTTGAAGACATTCCAATTTACAATTCAATGATCATACAGTGCTGTCTATTCACAACTTGAAATATTAACAAAATAATTTACATTATTAATTTGGCCCTTATAATGTTAATATGTAATACCACCCTACTTGCCACTTTCAGTGAACTTCTTAAAAGAGAGGTGCAAGATCTGCAGAACAACAAATCCACACACAAGACTGCACCAAACGACTGCTGTTCTTGGTATTTGTTCAGGCTTAACTGACTACTTGGTCTGTAAAAAGTATGAGCTTCAAGATCTAGACAAGATCAAGACAAGTGCTTGACGATCTCCTCCTAGTCTTGGTCTTCATGTCTCATTTAGGCTCACGACTGGATGTCTTTAATTGGCTGTTTAGCCATTCAAAGTATACACTTCTTCTTCCCCAAAAGAACGCATACTAACTTAAAATGTTTACTTGCTTAATAGCTGTGGTAGAAGAGATCTGGCACATACTCTGATGCAACTGTTCTACTCACTGCTACTTATATACCTAGACGTTTAGTGATGTACTTCATTATTTTTAAGATGAAGACAGCTCTTATAGAAGGTGTACCCAAAACAAAATAAACACTGGAATGAAATTTAAATTCAGTGTAGTGAAAAACAAACAAACAAGCAAGCAAACAAAAGAAAACAAACCAAAAAAAGGCCACACGCTTCTGTTCTCAGATTCTCCAATAGTTTTCAGGTAACTTACAGGACTGCAATTTGTCGATATAATAGATGAAGCTGTTACATACCATCAGATGTGTCTGTCTGTGGAGAATACCCCTCGGATAAGTTAAAGGTCCCATTATCGGTCCAAGACACTTCTGATACGTCTGTGTCAGACACTGACAGCTCTTTGGCAACAACTGCAGGACTAACCTACGTGTAAATTCAAAAATTCACACTACAGGAAGCCAATGAGTAGATACTGAAAAAGAAGTATCCTGCATATCACAGCACTATACGTTATCTCCTATTTAATTGTAGAAACAGTAAAATAACAGTACAGAAGACTTAGAAATGAACCATCCCTCTTCTTAATTCATGAACGTATTCAGATAAAGCATAGAACATTCCAATTATTCATTCTGAATGTAGTATCTTACTGTAATGAAATCAAAATAAGCTTGCAAATACAATTTATGCAGAAACACAAAGTAATGCCCAAACGTGGATCAAAACAAAAACATTATCCACAAGATAATTGAAAAATAGCCACCTTAACTCATCCTTTAAGAATTTATCAGTGTTCAATTATGACTGCTACAAATTTTTATCCTATTATATATATATATATATTTCAGAATATTAAAGCTCCTTCAGAGGTGATCACTGTCAAAGTCAGGCTCTACACATGACTGATCCAATGCTGCATAAGAATTTCGAGAAATCTAATTTTTTTCTTAACAACTGATGTTCTGATTATAATGGAAAAACTGTCTGCCATACATATTAACAGAAAAAGGAGGCACTAGAGCGCTCTCATACGTACTTGGAAAGATATTTGTAGATAATATATTGATTTATACTATTATTGAAAATGTTCTGACAAATGATTAAACAAGTATCTGAGAAATTATGTAGAATTTCTATGCATTTCCCTTTTACATTTTAATTTTAAAAAATTAGCTGCAATTTCACTTTTGCAAATATAAACAGCTGCCCTTGCTATGAAATTCTAGTTCAATCATTCTACAGCCAATACAAAATCAACACATTTATCTAGGTAGTGCTCTAGATATTATCTATATAGATTTAAAAAAGAAGATATGGCTGACTGAAAAAAGTCACCTTAGGACACAGGGCTGATATGTCTAATTCACTGTCATCTTCTGTGGATTTTGTTTTTGCTGTTTCTGAAAGAAAAAAGAAAAATTATCCTACTCGTGATAATGGATCTCCAGGTTCTGCGTGTGCTCTCTGTCACACAATTTAGGTAGTACAGTAAACTGTCACCAGTTGACATAGGTATCATTTATGTAATATGCTGTGGGGGTGAGAAAAAAGGCTGAGTAAAAAGCTAGATATCTATCAAAATATATTGTGCAGCAGCCAAAGCAGGAGGGGGAATGTTGCTCTGAAATGCATTTGAACACATTTATTTACCTGTATTGTACTTCTTTCAGAAGCTTCTGTTGGTCACGTTAACATAATGTGCCCTCAACAATACATATTTATCTTCTAATCTACGCTACCAGTACAAGGTGCAATTGCAACATACTGTTATAAAGGGCAGCGTAGTTACTCCAGCATATTACATTACTTTTACCTGAAGACATACAGTTTTCTGGATAACTGCATGAAGTCTTCATTCAACTTTTTTTTGTTGTTTTTGTTTTCCACCGTATTACTCTGCATTCATAACATTTACACACAAACATGCATACGAACCATCCCCTCATGTCTGGCAGAATGATGTTGCTCCTCGCAGATGAACAGAAACACAGTTTTCACCTAATTTCCTCTCTCTGTCTGAGAATAATCTGGTGAATATATTAAACTAATATAAGCCAGTATCACTGGAAAGCACAGTCCATGTTTTTGCTGGTTGATTATTTTTGCAACTTGCTGCTTCTTCTCTTGTGCCAGTACAAGGATGTGTGAACTCGTGAGCTGAACCCAAGAGGTTAAGCAAGGCAGGGAGCTTGCCTGGGTTAAATTAAACTGCAGGGTGAGAGGCAGGAAAGAACAGCTCTAAACTGGCCCATTTTCCCAGCACTGGCTTATGAAATGTATGAAACAACAGCCTAATCTCTCTCTCTGTCAGATTCACTTAAAACTAGAACAAGGTGGAACAATGCATGAAGGAAACAATTCAATGCATTATTCCTTATTTCCAGCAACTACTGCACTATCTGTAAGAGAAACAAAAAACGCAGATGGTTTCTCTCACTGTGTTCAGGAACAGGAAATTATACAATTAACTGCTGTAAGAAATACACATTTTAAAGCAGATATGAAATCTACTGAGATAACGCTAACTAGAAAGGTTAGGCTACCTGCAAACAATTCAACTACAACTATGAAGTTTTAATGATCACAACTAGTGCATACAAAGATAAACTTAAGACAACCTCAATCACTTAAAATATTTTTCCTGAAATAGCTTTATTACTTAAAATCTAAAGGTTTCTGAGGTTACAAGGATTTCAAGTGAGATAGGTGAGATTTTGTTTTAAGCTGACTTCTCCCTTGTCTGACTAAAAACTTTGAATAATTTCAAGCTAATAGCCTACTGCAATTCTTAAGTGCTTACTGACTATTTGGGGAAGAAAACATCTCTTTTTTTCTTGTTGCTGTTGGGAGTAAAACAAGGCAGATACAGATGCTAGAACAGAGCTCAGTCTCTTACTGAAAATCCTGTGACGTACAGTTTTGTGTTCTTAAGTGATTCTCTCTCCTGGATGAGTTTGACTTATCGGAATAGAAACAGACATTTCATACTTTACTTCAAGTAGGTTTTTTTTCCTGAAAATCTACCAGCCGTACAGCTAATCACATATGAAGACCATCATCAACTCTGCCTTGTTTCCTTCCATTAAATCTTTTTTTCTTTTTTTTTTACTATACCCAGACATTTGACATACATCGTTTGCAAGGCGAATAAGGTGGTCTCTGCATACAGAAATGCATTATTTGGGACTGGACTGAGTTACTCACCAGATCTCTCTTTTTTCTTCTGGTTGATGTATTCCACTATTCCAAAATCTAGTTTCACCAGAACAGACTTAACTTTGTTGCACAATTTCTGTCCAAATTCATTGCACTTGAGGAAGGGACATAGAAAGGCACACAATACTGCGATAAAGACAGAAAGAGAAAATGCATTGAAATATTGCTTTATAAAAAGTTAATAAATAAAGATTAAATAATGCATTGTATTATTAATTCTACATAATATAATTAGTTTTGAGTAACACAGCCCACCTTGAAGTGCCCATGTCTGACAAACTGTTAATGTTACATCCATTTTCTGGGAGCCAATGCCTACTCACCGCAAAACAATACCGTGGTATTCATACCAAATGACACCCTTCTTAGTTCCACTAAGGAACAATTTGTGATCACTTCAACATTTATCATCATCTTGACATCTCTATCTGAGACACACGGCTATGCAAAATTACACCAGAATCAACAAGCTGAAAAAAACTTGTAAGCTGACTTCCAGAGAGCAAATGACATTTGTCAGAATTTACATATATGTACGCATATATACATGTGTATATATGCATGTATGTATAACAATAAATAAAAAATACTCCCTACACAGAGACCAAATAATGAACAATCCAGGTACGTAAACTGTGACTGCAAGAGAGACCATACTTACGCAAGACATAGGAGAGAACAACTCCAGGAATGTAACTTCCCAAGACAGTGAAAAATGTGCATACACTGCAGACTAGTAGGCAAAACTGAGAAAGACATGAAAACTGGCCATTAGTATTTCCATTTGTATAAGTATTTATATCATTTTGCAAGGAAAATTTCTATGGAATGCTGCATTTCAAATGAATCTAGAATGCAGTGAAAAATAGAAGGGTTTTTTTTTCTTTTTTCTTTTTTGTTTTAAATTAGGAAATTGTTAATCAGAATGTACTTCCTTTTCTATTATAAAAATATGCTATTTTTATTTACAAGCTGTTACCACTAAAATTACGAGAACTTACTTTGCCTTCATTACACAAAAATGGCTTAACACTTAATAGGCAAGAAACAAAACAAACCACTAGCTTCAATTTTACAATGCATGCTTCCAAAAAACAAGAAATCCTTCTATGAGTTGTATAGTTCTGAAGTGTTATTCCATACAACCGTTTTGTCCTGGTGCTTCCTGGCCACCCTAACATCCCATAATGACAAGGAGGAGTTGAATTTTAAATAGAAAATTTGAGATTCAGCCTCTGCTGCAACTGAGATGTACATCTTTCTGTAATGCACAATGCTGAGTACAGAACTGACCTGTTGAGAGTTTACAGTAAAAATTCATTTGCTTTAGAGTTGAACTGCAACAAAATTGCCCAGAAGAAATTCTGCACACGGCATCTGTGCTAATTTGCCTATAATTAAACAGCAAAATAGTGACATAGCTCAGAGAACTAGGTCAGGAAAAAGAAAGGAAAACATGCTGTCAAAATCAACTTCTAAATCAGGATTAGACCTATCTTAAAGATATAGCTACTTTGTCACATTACTACAGGACAAGATTATGGTACTGTGTATACTGGTATTGCATTTCCTTACCTCAGTATACCCCAACTTCTTTTAAAGATAACCTTATCATCCTAGCCACAGAATTTGTGTGTGTGTGTGCAATTCATATACCTTTGAAATGTATCTGATCCCACTGTTCATTGCTATTTTCAGTCTGAACTCCTAATATTCTTGTGTAGGACTGCATGCTTCCAATTTGCTTATTCTTAACGGCTGACTTTCATGAAAAATTTTGTAGCATATTTAATTGAGATCAAAAGAGAGGAAAATAAATACCCTAATCATCTCCTTCTAGATTTTTATGTTTAGCAATAACAATGTAAAAGTGAAAGCTACATTTTCCCAGTGATATCGCCACTATATGCTGTTACAATTATTTACGTTTTTCTTTGAAAAAGAATGCTGCTTCACACTGGACTAGAACTACATGATCATCCTCTTCCTATTAGGAAAGAATAAACTCTAGTCTTGTTTGCCTCTTCATGAACTGTGTTCTCCAGCTCAGTTTTTCCAGAAAAAAAACCAACAAATGACTACCATCACGTAGAAGAAAAATTATCACAATAAAATATGAAGAATTCTCTTCTATCATATAATACATATGATATAGCCCTTTCTGCAAGCTACAATTATTTGGAAAAAAAAAACACATATATCTTTGAATGGTGTAGTTTTAAAAATGCTTTTTATAGGTTTTATTAAATCTCCTTTAAATCTCCTTTCCACAGAATGACTGATGAGGTTCAAGCAGCTAAAAGGGCGGGAACTTTAATGCTAATAAACTCTACCACAGACACCTTTTCTCACTGATTATCTATCTACCTGTGTTCTGCACACAGGGAGCGCTTAGGAGAAACTCGTGACTGAATGTATCATAAGATGCTTTTTCTGTGTTTTTTCCTTTCTTTACATCTATCTCATCTTTGTATTCAACAGTATCAAATTATCACTCTTAGTTGGCAGTGCTTACCTTGCCAGGGTTTTGCTCCTTGAAGTGGGACATTTCTTGAAGAAATACAAATAAATTCATCAGTGCTTCTGAAAGGCACTGATTTATTCTGAGTCTGTAGTCTTGCCTGGAACTGATGACTTCCCAGCTGAGTAAAATGAACACAAACACACAACACCTTTAGTTGTAGCTCATACGAATATTGAAGTAGGTTGAAAATATGTGAAGCCTTATTGGCTTCCAGACTAACCATGTTGAAAAGATACAGCCTCCAGCTATCCAATAGATGCTGCAGGCTACACAAATTTTATCCATATTTTTTCTTTACATATTGTACAAGCTATAAGAGTTCATAAGAATTTTAACTTTTCGCAGTAGAAAGTTATTCAATCGGTCGCTTTTGCCTAGCCCCTCTACAGGACACACACGTAACTTACTATTGTGTCATACTTCATTAGCTACAATTTATGTTCATTCTTATTTATCTTTTATTGTATTTTGGAATATGAACTTGTTAATATCCCTCACTTCTTGGTATAAGGACAGTTATGGGGATTTCCAAGTATTTGAACATACACTTGTATTTTGTGAGGGAAGAACGAATGCACACATACAACAGCACTGCTGTCTGTAGTCTGCTGAGCCTCACAGCCAGTTATTTTGGAGTTTTGTTCCCATAAGTAACAGGCTTGAAGGTGCATACATAAAATTACATTGTTATGTTTCCATTTACTTAACACCTAACATTCTTCAGAAGATAGATGGATCCCTAACAAAATAGGCTTCTTTTTCCTCATAAGTATTTCACAGATCTCTTGGAGTGAGCTCACAAACCTGTAGGAATTCTTAACCCCAAGGTTAAAAAAGAATGTATTAAAAATGTTGCTCTCTCATGTTACTTTCATTTTGTGAGTCTATAAAACAAAAGTGTACAGCAACGTCTTACACAGGCAGGTGCTCACTCTGAACTTGCACTGAGAGCTGTGACTCAGCTCTTACTAGCAAAAGCAATGGGTTTACTTAGAGAGCCAAGGAGAAACATAGAACGGCCTGGGTTGAAAAGGACCTCAAAGACCATCTAGTTTCAACCACCCTGCCATGGGCAGGATCGCCAACCACTAGACCAGGCTGCCCAGAGCCACATCCAGCCTGGCCTTGAATGCCTCCAGGGATGGGGCATCCACAAGGAGATAATGGTTAAAGGAAAATGGAATGGAATTCAAGGAGTGATTTACTTCAGTGGTACATGTATAATTGCTCTGGGCTACAAGAGATATGCTGGTGTTTCGCAAAAAGATAACCTTCTCCTAGCAGGGCTGAAGTTACACGATGCTACTTCCAGATAGTTTTGGGAGCAGGCAAGATGCTAACCTGGCACTGAAGGGCTGGTTGTTAAAAGGGTCAAGGGGCCTGAATGAGGCAGAAGCCTTGATGAGTGAATCATGAGACCGCATCATATAATGCAGCTCACATGGTTTAGCACACTGTGTTGTCAAATGTAAAGAAAGGCTTTAGATCACACTATAACTTCAGGTTTCTGGTCACAGATTAATAACAAAGCCATTCACATGCTTGCTAAATATATGCAGAAATGTATATTTCACTTTATTTTCCAGTGGAAAAAAAACCTATTTATATATTTTCAGTTTAATAACTCAAAGGATATACCACATATTCTACAAATTGTGATAAAAGAAGAAATTGAACTCTGAATTTCAAATCCAGTGTTTCAGCAAAAGTGACACCATTCTTAAGCTCTCCTTGAAACTTGCAGCTAACATTTGGGCCAAAATCTGGAAAACATATCTGACATCCAATATAGCAACGTGCTTGATGAGTCTAACACCACTTTTTCTTAAAAATACAGTCTCCTAAATATACAGGATAAGAGGGCTGCAGGCTTCTGTTGAATTGTACATCTTGGTCCAGCTGTTGCCCGCACTTAAATTTGTGAATTTTTACATACTTAGTTGCAAGCCAGGAATAAGCCTTCTTCTCACTTACACATGACATCCATTCTTATTTTACATGAGCATGTTGCATATCTTCTTTTCTGTTGCACTGTGGACTTCTTAATTACTTTGAACCAGCTTTGCAAACATAATAGACATTAACCATCTTCTCCTATTTTCAAGTATTTGGTCTAAGTAGCAACATTTTTCTACAAAATTCAGGAAGAATTTCAAAGAAGTCTTTTTACACACATGGACAACCTTTCCCTCTGCCTCTATTTAACCACTGCAAAGCAACTTCACCACAAGGTGGTGATACAGCAGCATGGGTGTAGGGGTAAGGTTTGGGAGCCATTTTACACAGAATATAAATAGCATTAAAGGAGAGGGAGTCACATTCAAAGTATGGTATGCATAGTGAAACAAAGAACACAGCTTTTAGAAGAACTAATTTTTTTCGCCATGGTGTAAAACCAATCAAAGTTCAAAACCCAAACTGATGTCCTATTCCTGGTATTTATTATAGTATAGAATTTACTACTGTATTGCAGTAGTGTGATTACCTCTCATGTTACGGAATATTCAGAGAGAGAGCTCTTCCCCCTTAAGAAAAACCAAACCATTTTAAATAGTGCATCTGAAGACCATAGGATGAGAGTCCTACGTCTCAGATGAGGTGACGTCTGCAAGACTGAGAAAACAAAACACATCTGCCAGCCATGCAGGACACTGCATGCAGGTATTTGCCTCTGGCAGAAGACATATAAAAGCATTCAATATTTCATGAAGAATACAACAGAAACACAGCAGGACCAATTAGGAATGTTGGTAACACAGAACTTTGTGTTCTCAACACATCCACAATACTGATTTCAGTGTCCACCCTCTGACAGGTGGAGACTTCAGAAAAGTACTATACTAGAATTTTGTCTTATGAGAATGATATTTTATAGATAGGCTATTCTCCTTACTGAAACATTGCTTCCAGCTTTTCTAACACAGCATTCATATGTATTTTAAGAATTTCCTGTTTATTCTAGTACTGAAAACTACTATTGTGACAGTACTATGAATTACAAAATCATTTCACAGACTTTGCTCTGTTCTTTATTTAAAACTGTTGGTAATTAAAGTGGAACTTAATGGAAAAGATAAAATGGGCAGGACTGATGCTCTCAAAATGGAGCTTTGAAATACATAGGACAATTGTAGACAGTTAGCTTCCTAATGTCAAAAGTTAATTGCAAAAACGGAAAAAAAAAATTAAAAAATGAAGGCATTAGCTGCAATAATAATGCAGAGTATTTTCACATATACTAACCACCAATATAAAGACAATATAAATCATTGTGGAGGAGACACTACAAGGCACTAAGAGACAAACAGTAACAATTAGAATACACAAGTTATGCAGAAAAATGTCACACGTGAGGAAAGTTATCTGGAGTTGCTTCCCTTGGTTGCTACCACTTCTCTCTTTTACAGGACTCAGAAGATGAATGTGTGACCTGCAGATACAGTGTACTGCCAGATGCCCTGGGTCTGTGGTCAGCTGGTGGTGCACTGACAAAGAAGAAACCAAGCATGGGGAGAGGACTCTACAGGTGAAGTTTGCCTCAAAGCATTACAAACCCATTACCTAAGCTTGCTCCACAGAAGAATACTTGGCAGTTTCCTGTAGCATTGAGCCACAAGAAACCTTGAGAAATCTTTGTCAGTTCTGCTATGGCCACGCTTTTTTTATTTTATGAGGAACACCAGGGGACTGTTTATAGGTCTTGTACCGATCTTAGGCAACTAGAACTGTAAAAAATGTGGCTTGCTGATCTTCAGTTCAACAGTCAGATGCACAGGATGCCTCTTTTTGCTCACATCTTCCACCAGCTGTCAGCCCCGGCAACATCTGACTCCGTGGTCCCTTATTCTCTGGGCCTACGTGAGTGGCAGTGCTCACCAGAGGTCAGAGGATGGAACTAGGGGACAGCAGCACAGGTCCTGGGGAAGGGGAGTGAGAAGGAAGGATATGGGTGCAATGTATATTCGTATGTACGCAAAGGTAGAGAGCTTCCTGCGCGCTCTAGTACAAACAGAGATAAAGATTAAACCTACATCAGATCAAAAGCTGACAGGCACTGAAGAATGCATACTCCAAGTTAGTTTCTCAGACATTGTGTTTAAAGACAATGAGGAAAAAATGATCTATAAAGTGTTGCAGATAATAAAAGTGGAGTGTATGACTAGGACATCAGACAACTAAGAGCACAAGAAATAATGTTACTTACAGTACCTTAAAATAAATGACTTAAATGTGAACCCCGTCCTTCCTGCCGAAATAGGTTTTGGAACTCCAAGGTTCCAGAGTGTCTCTTTGAGGATGTAAGTAGCCAGATGTGTCTGAACAGCTTCACGGTTTTTGTGTACCATTTAGAAAGGAAAATTTTATACTCTCCTAACTTATACTGACTTTTGCATAAAGTACTACAGTTCTGTGCTTGAACCGTCAGTAAAATTGAAGACATTCAGAGAGAAAACTGATTACTCATATCCTTCTGACTAACTACTACATCATTTCTAAAATGGAGCAAATATATAAACTGTTTCCCAGTAGCTGTACAACAACACACCATCCCTCCCCAGATGCTTCAACCCATCACAGTCACAAACATTGGCCAGAAGAGTCAGTGGCATTACGTTCTCTAAATATGACTGATGGTGTCATGCTCTCAGTTTGTATCTAGACATCTGTTCAAGCAAAGCCCCATCACATTCTCTCAGAAAGGTCAGTACCTCTCATGTTACTGGTTTCAAGATCTCTTCGTGATGTGCTGGATTTTTTTTAATTATGTGTACATGGTTTAGTATATATCCACATATACACACTACTCAGAACTGCAGCGGGCACAGAGCAGACCATGATGTAGCAACTGAAGGATTGCACCTACATAAACAGAGAAGTCGATAATTACAGTGCTTCCAAACCTGCTTGATTTCCCTGCTGTAAACACACACACTTCAAACCCGTGCAGACTCTGTCATTTTAAGTGGGACTTAGAATCTGTTTGCCAGAGTGGACAACCTCAAAGTTAAATTACCAAAGATATGTAAATCAAAATACAGGCAACACGGCTATTTGGTATTTGGCATTTTAAAAAAAATTTGATATCTGCAGCTTATAGAAATCCAATTCTAAGGAGCATTTAGTATCAGTTCTGAGCATAAATATCTGATACAGTGATGTTGCTGTGAGGGACATGATATTTAAGGACAAACCTCATAGGTAACCAGGAGTTAAGTATAAAACTTGAGCAAATAAGATCAAGTGTGTGAACTGTGAGCAAAACTGGATTGGGAAGGTTTAGTTCCTCAGGGCTTTCACAGTTCTCTCCTGGGAGGAGAGGACCCACCATAGTGCAAAAGGGAAGACTATAATGATGCAGTTACCTTTGAAATAAACATTTCATACCTGGCATATACCTGTGCCAAAAAATGTATTTATAACTGTCTTCTAAATTATTCAGGTATAGAGATAATGAATATTAAATGGTATTTAGATAATGTTTGTGAAAAATACTTAAATGTGCCCCTCTGATCCTGCAACTTAAATTTCACGTGACCATATACTCGAAATGGAAAGAACCATCCTTCACTCTCCAAAATAGAACAGGAGAAAAAGCGCAATTTACAATTAAGTGGAATTAAGAACCAATGACAAAATCTGTAAAATCTATCACTGAAGTTCGTGGTAGAAAATAACGCAATGCTGATGGGCCTTACCGTACTACAATATACCCAGTCTGTGAATGCTGTGTGCACTGCATGGAAAGACGTAACAGCAAATAGCACTGAACTCACGGCATAGCACCTTACTGACCAATAAGGCTAGTTTCAAACGTGATTACTATGCAGAGTTGTGTTTTAACCTGTGCCACTTCTGGATCCTAAGCAACAGTTAAGTACACTAAAATAATTATTTTTGTGTCATGTGACTATGACGAAGTCAACAAAACTTGCAATTTAAATGAATCATTAAGGCAGCATGTAAAATTCTACTTTCTTCAAAGAGATCCATGGCAGAATGACTTGTGTAATTGAAAGAATGAGGAATACAGCAAGCATCTAGAAACACACTGCTCCTCACACTTCATTGAGAATTGTCATCCTAAAACTTTTTGTTACAAGGTCTGTATTTCTCAGAGAAATCTCTCCAGCTTGCAGATATCCGTATGCACTTTATTTCTCATTGCTAATCTATAAACGCTGCAAAGGCTGTGTGATAATGTGGCAAGTATATCCTTTAAGCAACCATCTTTTTTTGAAAGGAAGGTGTACCAGAAGCACCTTTATAAAAGCCTTATTTCACAGCTTTCAGAAACAGCATGTCCCCTTTTCTTTCTATTTTTGGTAATATTGCTGTACAGTAAGTATGTTTAAATGACCAGCATGTGATAAGCCTGGATGTGCTCTTCTCAGTGGCTGCACAGCAGACTGGTCAACACATGTGACTGTCAACAAAACAAAATATATGCAACCTTTCATCCCTGACTCTATCAGCTTCCTGCACAGCGTGTTAAACTGAAGTCGTGACAGTATTTGTTCTCTTCAGCTCACGTGGGAACAACTTGTCACCACCGTGCTGCTAAGCCATACCGATCCCATAAATAAACATCTTTTTTTTCCCCCTATATTGCTCGTCAAGAAAAACTTGTCTTAAAAAGAAAGCAATACTATCATTACAAAAATACGCTGTATCAGGGGATAGGGAAATTCATCTTGTCCAAGAGGCTGCCTGAGGAAAAAAAAAGACAGAAGACTACCAAGATTTTATTTGGAGAGGATGCATTCATCTCTTACATTCAAACGTAACATCAGTTGTGTTAGAAAGTGTTGTCAAGGAGCTGCATTGTCTTTTTGTAACGATTAGATACAAACTGGCGAGCCCAGCATTCTTCAACACAGCAGATCCTCCTAAGTGTTGTTACTTTTTGCTGAACGCACAGCTAGATCAGCAAATATACTCCTACTAACGTGTGGGACACTCCCCCGAGCAGCTTCTCTATGCTGACTCTCCTCAGCAAAGTGACTGGTCAGCTCTGATGGGAAACATTTCCTTTGGCCCACACTACTCTTGCCCAGTTCTCCTGAGAAGAATACCGGCTACTCCAGTTTGAGGTCATCCAGAATGTGAAATGTAAGCTGACAGTCAAGTGCTATTAGTTCAAAGTCATGATTTACTAAATCAGCACAGGCTCTTTAGATGCCTTTTGCATGAAAATGACTCTTTCAGAGTCACATAAATACTATTACAGACTCGCTTTCTATTTAATAAAAACTATAATGCTATTACTACTCGTTGTGGGCTGCTGTATTTTTAGCAAAAGGGTACGAGGGCTGGGATCTTCCAGGTCAGCCTCCCACTTGTAATAGAAACCGGTGATGTAAAAGAGGTATTTTTATTGCACTATTTTTGTTTAGAAAAGTAAGGAAGTTTTGTTTCTGTCAACAGAAGCATAAAGTTCTGCTTGCTGAACTTTAAATAACTCTGCCCAGTTGCTGGAAGCAATTCTTCTACATTCATTTTTCTCCCCTCAAAGTCAATTCTTTTAACCCTTTTCACAACCTCAACTCATTTTCTTCCTCCAGCCTCCACATTCTTCAGCTGGGATACTTCTAGTTCAAGGCCTCTCAAAGTCAAACAGCTAGGAAAGATGAGCTGAGCATTCCTTGAGTTGCAGAGCAGCTGCATGAAAAAGGAAAATTGCATGTTCAACTGCCAAACAAAGAATACGTTTAAATTTCCAAAAACATCATAATGACTTTTCGGATGATATCACAAGGTGGTTTTAACCCTATGAAGAACGTCATTCGGACTGTTTTCATTTGGCTTCAATGACAGTACAAACCGGTGGCCATTTGCTTTGATGCATCACTGAGAGCTCTGAACCACTCATTGCCTACATTTGTGCACTGAATTCAACAATTAAAGCAGTATCAAATACTTTCCACTTTAATATTAGCAGAAGACACAACTACTCTTACATGACTGCAAATCAGTAATTAAATAACATGTAGATTTGACTTTAAACCGGATCTCCACTTTTCCTAAGTCCAAGCATATAGTGACAGAGGTCATGCACTGAGATTATATTTCAAAAACAACTGGTTCAAAATATAGGTCAAAATAACAGAGCCTTTTATCTCATTGTTTATCCAAGACAGAAATGGTTCCTGGCTAACAGTTTAGTGCACCATCCTTTTTGATAATAAGCACATAATAGCAATTAGAACAACAAAGACATTGCTCTAATACAGTTAGGCACACTTCAATACCTGTTTGAAGAACTGTATTCACAGTATCTTTAACACATTCTTGACCATAATTAGACTCCTCCTAAGTTGTCATTCTTTTTAATGCTGTTGTTTTTTTAAAAAAAAAAATACACCAACTATTGCATGTAATTGGGAAAATACTGTTGTTATGTTAAACTACTTCAGTCCTTGACCTTTGACTACATTCTTGCTCGCTGTTTTTTTTTTTATCTGCTACAACCTGGGATCACACAGATAAAACAAAGCAGAAGTGGGTACCTGATCTTCACAACTCTGAAGCCTTTTATTATCCCTCCTAAGAAGTATTTATATGTGTTTGTGCATACGTTCCTTTGGTTATTATACATCTGAACTCACAGTATGACTAGCAGACTATTGACTAATGCCACACCTTGAATGACAATGTCATAATGTCCATAAAATACACTGGTGACACAGTATTTTCTAACGTGGGACATGATCTCAAGAGGAGAGAAGACATTTGAAGTATTTGGTTTTATCTGAGGAATACAAAGACTGCAGCATCCTGGAATCCATCAGCAAACAAAGCTCACTCTACAGCTTCTACAAAAATACAAGCATCCTACTTTTTAAAATATATAGATCAACAGCTTTGATTCTTTGCAGTCTCAAAATTACCCCATCATCTGTATCTGTGTATTTAATAGCTCTTCTTCTGCAACCCTAAAATGCACTGCTGTAGTATAGTTCTCATCCTACTCTAGAGCAGTTCCCACAGATCCTCTTCTTACTCCCTCCTATTTAACTTGGACCAAAATATTCTGACCTCCATAAAATATCACTATCACACCTGTAAAAATGATCTTGAGCTGTATCCTATTTGTTACCACCAAGATAAAAAAAAGGCAAATTAATTCCAGAAAATAAGAACCTTTTCATGAGACTACTTTCTTAAACCTTGTTGGTGAACAGCAAAGCCACACAGGGATGGGTGACTAGGATCAGGACCAACTCATTTACTGGTGGTTGCAGAAACAATAAATAAGAAGAGCAGGCCCTATTATCATGCTTTTTCAGGTTGTTGCTTAAGAAATATTTGTCCTTTTTGATTAATAAAAAAGCTTTGATTCATAAAATAAGAAGTCTTAGAGGTATGGGCCTAGTATCATCTCTTATTTAACTGCCAAAACCTGTTCCAAGCCTGTACAGAGAAAGAATTGCAAACACAGGAAGTTCAATATGACAGAGTGTGCATGCTTTGCATAGAAATTGCATCCTCTTACATGCTGATAAACACTGCATTTTTAAAAAAAATCAAAATTATATTATTTTTCTCAGCTGCTAACATTTCCTCCCATCTTGTATTCAATTAAACATTTCCAAGGGAGGATATGATGCGTGTCCTTTATATAACTGATTCAAAATTAAAAAAAAATAATAAAGTGACTATGATTTGAATCCTTCATTTTTTTTTCTATGTGTCATGCATATTGCTATTTTCCTGTATTGAAAAATATACAATTTAATAAGCTGGAGATTCAGCTAAACAGTTTTTAATGAATAGCACTTAACACTTCCGTAGCTATCACATATTTAGTCAACATTTCATTAAAAAGGAAAAAAAATGTGCCAGTCAGTGCTACAATTACTTATAATCTATGCCATATATAGGGCACAACCTAGATCCCTGCAAACGGAAATGTGTAGGTGACCCCACCCTTGCAAAGACCCAATTACGCCACTGGGGATCCATTCACCCACACTCATCCAGTTAGGTGACAACATCTGAACATACTCATCTACTACAGACGTCCAGAAAGTTGTTCACCCATCTTCCAATGATGCATTCACATACATAATGGAAAAACACCCACAATGTTTAAATTTAAATATAACAAGCAGAGATCAAACCCCAAGCCGTAACAGAATGTTCTCTTCTGATTTCTGTAATTTCTTAGATTTGCAGAATCTAAGAAATCTTAGATTTCTTAGATATTAGCTTTTTTTTTTAACTAACCTCTAAAAAATGTCTATTTCTAAATATATGACATTTTTTTCTTCAGTATCAAATATTTATGAGTACTGTTTAGAAGCCAATATTTTATGCAGCATCAAGAAAATGAAAATCGTAACTACGGAAAGATAGTCTGGACTTAAAGAAACCAAAATCATAAAGTCTGTCACAGCCAAACATCAATAATATTTGCTTTTAAAATATCTATTTTAAAATCTATTTAGCTGAATTTATTTAGTACATTTATTTCCATAGGAATGTGCTAGAACACATTTGGGAGAACGATATTAGTTAAACTGCTCTGAAGTTTTAGGTCCAACTGTTTTCTTCTTGTCCTGCCTATTGGTTTCTGTAACTAATTAAGATGAAAATTGAACTTCAAAACAACTGACATACCTCAAAGGGACACAGTGCCCTATCTCACAGTAATGAATTATGTTTCTGTCAGTATGTGGCTCCACGTAAACTATTTGCCTCTCTGACATTTTGAGACTTGTAAGCTGTCCCAGAGTTGGGAAAAGTGACATGTAGAAATCACCCAGTTTTTCACTCCATTTAGCTTTAGTTTGAGAATTATACAAGAGATGTACAATTTAACCAGTATGTAGACATTAAGATTTCCTTCTTCTCCTTTATGAAGCATTATATTAGCATTACAGACAAAACACCCAAGAGTTAGATAATGTTATAACACAGACCAAAGTAATCTTTGACCTAGTATGAAAACACAGGGACTTCATAGAGATTAATTATAGGCAACTTTGCTTTATACAACACTGTATGAAAAGGCCCTCAGAATCGTTTACAGTACCTTTCATCTTGTCCCAGGTCCTCACTGTCTGGCATTTCAGACATAAGAAGAAATTATGTCTCTCTCTCAACCAATCTAGATAATCCAGGTAAAGGTCTTCTAGTCTGCTTTGTGTTTTAGAAGCACCAAACCAGGAAACTGCTCTGTTTGCTGCGGAGAAAAGCGCTCCTTGCTCAAAGAGCAAATGTTTACAACACATCCTAAGAGTCTGCTTGTCTTGAATGAATTTCAGAGTGTTCTGCGTTGATTGGCCAATGCTATAAATAAACAAGTCGTGACTCACCTCGCACACTATGACAGGGTGTTTAGTAGCAGGCACAGCCAAGAGCACAACATTTTTTTCTTCTGGTCATGTGAGAGAGAATCACGACCCAGTTATTGCATCTTATTTTTCTCCTTCCACTGACATCCTTCCTCAATGTCCCCCACTTGCTTAGGAGCAAGTGAACATAAACCAAAATTATACTCAGCTTTAAAGGATAAAAATAAAGAGCTTACTGTAACTGTACTGAACTGTAAAAAGTTCAAATCTTACTCCCCACAAAGTGCAAGTCACAATTTTTCTCCACTAATTCATAGATGAAATACAAACTTAGTCATTCTTTTCAAATAAGGAATAGGAAGACAAGTTTTCAATAACTATTAATTGCTTTAGTTTTAAGTTCTGATTTCAAGCTTGTCTGCCACAAACAGTTTCAGCTGTCTTGGGGATACCAGCAAATTATACTAGCAGACCTCATATAAAGAAAGGAATGCCGACAGGAGGAGGTTTTCTGCCAAAATACTTCCAAATCCCTTGTGAACAACCTAAGCTGAACTGACAAAATCACTTTCCTCATATCACTTTCAGCTGCATGCATGACAAGGATTCTGTCACTCCAGCTACACCAGCTACATTTCTATTAAATTTCAACACCTCAGCCACCTTATCTGTGCTGATGAAGCATTGTAGCTTCATCAGTCCAAGAATCCAGGGACCACATATTTGTGCTGTTCAGCGCATTGTTTAGCGCAGCTCCTTCGCATGGCTTCCTTCTTCCATTGAACAGCTTGACCTGTTCTTCATATATTTCCAATCAATTATTAAATCCAGAGATCTTCAGACAGAAATCTTTTTTGTTCTATAAGGAAGCCCAGCAAGATTAGACCTCCTTGCCCTGTGTGTGGTAGTATGAACTGTCCTGAAAATGTCACACCTTAAAATAAAAAAATCAAAGCTGGAACAAAAGGTATGTCAGACTAAAAACCAACCCAGTATCCTCAATTTGGTAAGCTGCACTTGATACACTGCAGGTCATGTAGCACTCAGTGGAAAGTTGCTTAATTTTCAAAACTACAGAAGAAAGGACTACATCCTTTTTTCTTACTTTAATATAAAATGCTTCAAAACAAACCGTAAGATCTAGATAAAAACTGCAAAAAATCCCCAAACAACACAATCAGAGATCCATTACTTGTAATTGCATGACTTATATTTACTATGTAAGTACCTGAATTAATAAAATGATCTCAGGGACACTGGGTGTCTCTGAACGACAACTTATTAACTTGCACTTCTCCAGCATTCTCCTTTGTTCTTTTCTCCTCTTCATAAAGCCACCCACACTTTTCTTCAATTTTTTTAAGACAGGTACTTCTTTTAACTTCTTTTAATCATACTGGACTTTAAACAGGAAGGAGGGAGAATAAAAACAGGAAAGAGTCCTACTTCTTAATTATATTAAATATAAATATATATTACCTATTTATTTATTTATTTATTCTCTATAAAAATACAAACAGAAAGCCTGTCCTACTCAACACAGATGTTCCACGGTAAACTATACCCATTTATTCCAACATCCTCTTTTCTTTTTTTTACTTGTATGTATAGCTGAGATAATCAGAGCTGTATTTCCTTGTAGATTACCTCAAAACATTAGAAATGCTCAGTTCTAAATCTTCTTTAGTAAAAATCTAATCTGTGACAGTTTCATTTTCAGATCAAAATTCTGAAGTCTGCCAAGCAGGAAAAGAATCAAAACAAATAAATGGAATCTGCAAACACACAAAAGCAATGTTCAAAACGTACATGTAGCACTGAAAGTGAAAGCAAAACTAAGCCCCTTGTGCAACTTTCTCTCTTTTACATGCATTAGGATAGCTTTACCTAGCCACCTACTTTTTACTGTGCCACTACCCACTGTTAATACATTTGATGACCACATTCATAGGCTGAAGAGATCGCAATATTATGTCTATCCCTGTATTTTAGTATTGGAACTTATTGCAATCCATGCTCTTAAAGTACTACTGTGGACTGTCCATTTGTCATGCTCTGATAAAAACCCATAATTTTCACAGACTCTTATCAGTGCTCACCATGACAGCAGAAATACCAGGGACCCATAACGTTCATCGAGTCCAACTCCTGGCTCCACACAAGACCACCCAAAAATCAGACCAGCCTGAGAGCAGTGCCCACATGCTCTTTGAACTCTGGCACTTTGGGCTGTGCCCACCGCCCTCTGGCGAAGAACTTTTCCTAACTCCCACCTGCCCCTCCCCTGTCACAGCCCCATGCTGTTCCCTGTGAGGAGCTGCAGCCGCCATGAGGCCATCCCTCAGCTTCTCTGCTCTGGGCTGAGCAAACCCAGGGGCCTCAGTCACTTCTCATGCATCTTTCCTTCTAGATCTTTCCCCATCTCCATAGCCCTCCTCTGGACACTCTCTCATAGTTTTATGTCCTTCCTATATTGTGGCACCCAAAGGCACGCAGTGCTGCAGGTGAGGCCACACAGCAGAGAGCAGAGGGGAGAGCCCCCTCCCCCACCCAGCTGGCAGTGCTGGGCCTGGTGCACCCCAGGGTATGCTTGGTCCTTTGGGCTGCCAGGGCACGCTGCTGGTTCATAATTTACTTTTATGATTCTTTGGAACTCTTCACATGTCCTCAGTGAGGAAAGGAGGATATTATCACCTTACTTATTTACTGATAGAAATACGAGGTTCAGAAGTGTCTACTAGATGAGTATCTAACCAAAATGTCAAGGGTCTGTTACTTCAAAAGCAGGGCATTTATAAAACACATTAATGTTCATGGACTAGTTTCTACTGATTTCAGTGCTCACTGCTTTTGCAAGTCAGACTTCAGAACACATGAACATGTAATTAGCTCCACTAACGACACTAAAATATTTTAGTAAGAATCACAAAGATGACTATCTGGAAAATTCACCACAAAATTTTGATTAGTCTTAAGTCTTCCATACCTAAGGGAATGAGAGCTTGTACTGACCAAGCTGGAGGCCTCCATCAGATAGGGCTCTAAACTATTTCATAGCTGCATGAGATAAAACAGCTTCCAATACGCTTAGGTGGGACAGTAGCAGGTGAGCAGAAGCACTGTACTGAATCAGGTTGAAAGTCATCTGGGATTTCTAGCTATGTACAAAACTGCAGCCCAGGGAAAAAATGAATTTCTACCTTCTCCACACGTTCTTCTAGACTCCAGCCTGTGGCTCAAGAGACTCCTGAGCCAGCTGCAAGGACGGGATCTTTAACTCTCCTCAGTAGGTTTTCATTCTGTGGTAGTGTTTCATTAAGTAGTGCAGCAAGGACTTCTGCAGTTTACTTACATGCTATCCAAAAAATCACGCAATTTTGTCTACTCTGAACTAGCCAGCTCCAACTTCAAGTGATTTCTAGGAACATATACTAAAAGAGGTAGAGGACAGCAACCTCCCATTAGCTTTTCACAGCTATTAATTGTATTTTTACAAACCCTTACTCATACTCTTTTTGATGGGACTGCAGAGTTGTGAGGTGAAGTTGCCTAGAAGAGAGCTGGTACGAGAATAGTTAAAAATCGTTTTTCAACTTTTTCAGCATGGAAAACTCAAGTGACGAGAGATAACAGAACTGAGGAGGGAAAAGTTCTTTCTCCCCTATCCATGGGTGTTTTCAGTGAGGCTCTTACTTCCTTGCTTAGTTGCAGCTAATGCTACAAGTTTCTGAATTGCATAGGACTTTGCTCAATCCTCCCTGTTCCTTTAAGCTCTTTTTGCCATCTCTGAGGCCTCACCCAACGTGACTAATCCCTGCTCCACTCAGTAGTCTCCATTCTGGCCTTGCTGTGTCTCAGTTCTCACACCCAGCATTTTCTGATTTTTTTTTCTATCCTTGGCTCCCCTGGCTCCTCAACAGAAGGAACTTCACTCTACATTAAGTGCTTCTACCTAACTGTGCTCCATCGTAAAGGAATATGAAAACTCTTGACTTGAAATTGAAAGGAGATACTACTGATCATTTTCTGCTTCCTATCAGCCCATCCGGATTGAAAATACATATTTTGCTTACTTGTTTCTGGCATTATAAGTAGTACCCTGCCATCAAACATCCTCACTGTTCTTTTCCTAATTCTTCCCAGGTATACTATAATCAATTTAAGATGGAAGAGTACACTACTATTCCAGTTGAAGGCATACCATTTTCTTTTACACCACGTTAAAAGTGTATTTTTGTTCTTGGTCTCTGCATCTTTCATAAGATTTCTAATTTTTTTGGCAATTGCTAATTACTACACTGACATTTTTTGAGGAATAATTCATTATGATGCAAATGTCTCATTTCTGAATGAGGTCAGTTCAGAACAAGTAATTTTATTCAGGAATTCGGAACTACTTTTTCCCTTAGAGACGCTTTTTTGACTTTATCGGTTATCTCTTTACATTAATTCCCTTGTTTTCCTACTTCAAAGAACAGAGCTGTGAAGCATGATTTCCTGTTTCCAAAAGAACTGTTTTTCCTCAACAGTATTATATTTAACCAGTTCTCCTTTTTTTTGTTTGTTTTGTTTCCTTCCATGTTCCACATTTGCCCAGTACAGACCACAGCTGTCTCTAGGTGTCTCCTATAATCATTTTTTTTAAATGTATGTAACCACTATTGTCTTACATTAGTGTAAGACATTATACATAAAGTACAGAAATTATATAGTAAAGTTTGTAGTTCAACTATTTCATCTTGGAATTCCTTCAGAGACATAATTCTACTTGTTATTTTTTATTCTATTTGTTGATTACCATCTTCTTAGGCTGCAATATGCTGTATATATTTTGACATACCCCCTTAAAGAAGGTCATTGTTATGGAAACCTTCTCCACAGTGAACACAAACAGAAAATCCATGTAGTTCTTCTGCACTGGTCAAATCTCTGAATTTTCCTTTTCTACTTGGATCATCTACTGACACAAAAAAGTGTCTCTGGAAGATATCCTGCTCCTGATGCATTAACAGGACTGTTGAGTTTACTGCATTTGCAGTAAACACTAATTAGTACACTGATTACTGATAGAACACTGATTAGTACACTAATCAACACAGCTTTATCCTTTTTGTGAGTTGTTCCTCAAACTCCGTCAGACTTGATTATGGTATTTTTACACATAGCTTTCCGGAGTACACAGCCTTCTTTATTTTATTTGGATAACTTTAAGAATGAATCCTTACTTCTGTTCATCTACATGAACTTGTTTTTATAAGTAAAGAAACTTCATGTAGATCTTCCTCAGTACTTTCTTGATAGTTGGTAACCGCTCTGTTTGCCTATGTGTATTAAGATAACCTAAAGATGTGCTGGAACATAGTCCTGATGATAGCCAGACATAATAGTTGATCAAGGATTCCTAGACATTATGTTCTTGCCTTTGATTTGGACTGAACATGTACTGTAATCTTCAAGTAAATGGCCTTCTCACCAAATAGTGCAATTTACCCTTTACAGATAGAAACCAAACACTTAAAAGGAAGTTATCATCAAGAGAAGAAAATAAGTGTATGTCTTTGTCAGCGACAAGAAAGTAGCCCTAACAAGAAGCTGAGAGGATCGAAAATGCTGTGCGATGCACTATTTTACATACTGGACATTCTCAAGGGCTTTAGCAGGTGAGTGAAATACAGCATGCTCTCCACATGGAGTGTGAAAGGGACAATCTGGCAGTATCTCACATGGACTGTAAGCCTACAAATATTTTAGTCATGCTTCAACTAGCCCACCAGCTCCAGAACTAGACACAATCCCTGATGCTTTCGGTGTCTCTCCTCATCTGTAAGGACAGTGAGATGGTGCTTTCGGTGTACAACCCTGCTCTAATTATTCAGCTGTGAGTCTCGCTTCTAATAAAGTGGATGGAAAATAATGAACATCATACTGTACACTTAAAAACCTAAAAAAACCTCAACTGATTCAAACCAAAAATAAAATTACAAAAAGAACACACAGTGTAGATCAGATTTCCAGAAGAAATGAAAAGTCTAGCTTTTTACTTTTGTATACAGCTCATGCTGGTATTAGTTTCAGCAAGAACCTAAAGGCATGTTTAGGATTAATGCACATTTATGGTTTTATATACGCACACCAAAAAGTATTTCATCAATTTGAAATGCACACTCCATTTTCCCATATTTTCAACGTCCAAATTTGCTGATTGATACCTATCTGAATCTTTTCTATCTAAATCCAACCTAAAATTGGATATAGTATCACAGAATTGAGTTGGAAGGAACCCTTAAAGACCATCTAGTCCAACTCTCCTGCAAGGAACAATGACCTGCAGCTAGATCAGGTTTCTCAGAGCCTGGTGCAGTCTGACCTGGAATGTTTCCAGGGACAGGGCTTCCACTGCCCTGGGCAGCCTGTTCCACTGCCTTATCACCCTAATTGTAAAAAAACTCTTCCTTCTCTGCAATCTAAATCTCCCCTCCTTTAGTTTGAAACCATTTCCCCTTGTCCTATCACAACATACCCTGTTAATGAGTCTGTCTCTTCTTTCTTACAGACTCCTTTAGATACTGAAAGGCCGCTCTCGGGTCTCCCTGGAGCTTTCTTTTCCCCAGGCTGAACAGCCTCAGCTCTCTCAGCCTGTCCTCATCAGGAGGGTGTTCCATCCATCGTATTCTTTTTGTGGTCCTCCTCTGGACGCATTCCAGCAGGTCCACATCTCTCCTGTACCACATCTGGACGCAGTACTTCAAGTTAGGTCTCACCAGCGCAGAGTAGAGGGGCAGGGCCACCTCCCTTGACCTGCTAGCCATACTTCTTTCAATGCAGCCCAGGATACGGTTGGCTTTCTGGGCTGCGAGGGCACATTGCTGGCTCATATCCAGCTTGCCATCCGCCAGTACCCCAAGTCCTTTTTGGCAGGGCTGGGCTCTATTCTTACATCCTCCAGTTTGTACTGAGAGTGGGGTTTGCCACAACCCAGGTGCAAGACCTTGCACTTGGATTTGTTGAACGTCATGAAGTTTGCCTGGGCTCACAGCTCCAGTCCATTTAGGTCTCTCTGAATGGCATCCCGTCTCTCAGGCACGTCAACAGCACCACATAGCTTGGTGTCATCCTCAAACTTGCTAAGGGTGCACTCAATCCCACTGCTGATGTAGTTGATGACAATATTAAAGAGCATTGGTCCCAGCACTGATCCCCAAGGGATGTCACTTATCAGCGATCTCCATCCAGACATTGCACCACTGACCACCACTCTTTGGGTACAATCTTGTAATCAGTTCCTCATCCATCAAACAGTCCAGCCGTGTTTATTATATTTACTTAACTTTGTTTCAGAGGAGTGTAAACCTTTCATACAAGCATAAATGAAAAATTATCAAGATAGATCTGTTGAACATGTGCAATTCTTTGCTAGAGTATTATATCAGATATGACCTCAAGCTGCTAAACGATGTTTAAAAAAAAACTTAAAACATCTACTACACACAAAACATATTTTTGCACTTATTTATATATGAGTCTAGAAATGAAAAAAAAGATCTTCCAATGGAAGATCAACAAAAGTAAAGAAATTAAATACTCAGGAATTTTTTTCTCTCCTCATTGGATCCTGTGTATTAAGCAGGACTCCTTCTTCATATCTAGATGAAATAACAAATTGTTACAGCATTTTTAAAATCACAAGCTGCATATTCAGGGTAACAAAACAAAATCAGCATGAAGGTTTGACTGAAAAAAAGAGACAACATTCACAAAGCTAAACATGAGATCACATTTCACATGCAAGAAATATTTACTCAGCAGAACAAAGCATATGAATATGTATTTTTAACGAGCTACAAAAAATGAGATATGAAAGCAACATGACTATTTAACAAACACCAAAACCTGACTTGTATCAGAAAGAATGAATTGTCATGAGATATTAGTGGTTCATCATTAAGCATGCATGCACCACAGTGCATGAGAGTATTTCCAAGTTTTTGAACATAGGCAAAAAGAAGAGTTAAAGGAAGGAAGAGTCTTCAACAGTATTTAAAAAGCCTTTTAGTAACATGAAGATCATAGATCTTCCTCTCGTACAAATGTGATAGGTCATGCTAGATTTATGTGACAAACAGAGAAGAGCTGGAGACAGAGTGGTATAAGATCTTACCACTAAGGGTGAAAATCTCAACTGCCCTGGAACTTTTTGACCATGGGATCCTGTTAAACAACTATAAAAGAAACATATTTTGGAGAAGAAAAATCCATCATATGCCACCTTTCAATTGAATATCTTTTCTGAATTTTTTTCAAGATACTTTTATATACACTTTCATGAAATTATTGTTTTATTTACTATACATCACATTTCCAATTTCCCTAAGATCTACAAGACCGATAAAGGTACTTATGTACTAGTTCATCTACAGTTGTGATCTGTAATTTAGTTAAGTCGCATTAAAATGCAAATTCCTTCCGAGGCAGATACAATACTCAAGATTTTGATATCTGCCTCTCCACCTAATTCTCTTGGCAATCTGAATATCTCAGAAATTGGTTTATTTCTTCCTGCAAAGAGGTGAACCATATGTAAATGCAGACCAAACAGCAAGATAGCTAAACAGTGAAATCAGCTTACACTGAGGCAATCAGTACAGGATGAAAAATAGTTAAAAACACATGAAGATTTCTACATTTTTTTTTGGAAGTGTTGATCCAAAGATAGCACAAATTTGAGATTTTTTTTTGTCTTATAATATAACTATTAAACACACCACAAAACATGAAAAAAAAAGGCTGCTAGTAAGCTACCAAGAAAAAGAATATTTAGAAGACGTTTGTATATGTAATTAAATTCAGAAAGTAAAAAATCACTCAGAGTCATGTACTGACAAATGCTTATGCCTGAATCATTTTGCTAATTGGCTAGCAGTTCGCTAAGAGCATGCATTGATATCGGTATTCAACGATGAAGAGAAAGAAGAGTTGTCCATCTAATTATATAATTTATTCTTAGATGCAACGTAAGAAAATCCCACCAGAGAGTGGTGAGTGCAATTGCAAGCCATAACTAGATCAAAGTTCAAGTCACAAGCCCTGAATTAGACACTGCAAACTTTAGGATGAATCACCACAGGACTCCATGTACACTGCAATGGATGCACAGAACGCGCTGACATATTGATCATTTTCACTGACACCAACGCTATTCGTATGCCTCAGCTCAACAAGCCGAAGTTCTTGACTAATATTCAGGATTCCCAGCCAGATTTTTTTCTTACTAAGTAAGATTTTATCCTGGTTCTTCTGGTTGCCCTTTAGGCATCCTTTTTTTAACACCTACATCATGCAAGTGAGATAGCTTCCCAAATCATTCTGTTAACTTTTCTCATCATTTTATTACCTACTTATCGGTTTACTGTGTGACAGAAGATAAAGTCTCTAGTGTTTAATGTGTCTGAAGTTAAAATTATAATGATATTCTCTCCCTATAAAGAGCTTTTTTGTTTGAGCTATTCTTATTTAGTCACACTGTGACAGCTTATGAAACTGTGTTAAAGAGACATAAAAAAATAATAAATTATCGTGTATGTGACTCAATTTAAGGTCACATTTTATCTGATGGATCATTTAGTAATTTGTATGCTACTTATCACAGCTTTCCAACTTCAATATATGTAACAGCACATTAGCAAAGCTTTTATATTATAATAAGAACAAGGACATGTAAATTTATATAAGTTTAAAGTTTTTACGACTTCAAACAGATCTGTGACCACATGTCATTTCAGAAAGCATATACTTGTGGATGCAGAGCAACCAGAAAAAAAAAACAACAGAAAAATATGGGAGCTCCTCACTCACCACAGCATAGCTGTGCCAGCTGGAAAATGAAAACAGACTCAAAGTTCTTAAATGCTAACATCACAAGGTAAAGGAAATACTCTTGAATTACACCACAGACAACAATACGAGGGTAAGATAGGCAATAATGAGAAACAGCATCAGAAATACAATCAACACAGAAATGGTATGCTTTATATGATGACAATTCATACAAATGTATAACTGCAGACTGAATAGGATGGTTAATTCTGAGATTCACTGATGGAAACAAAACCAACTTTATCCTTGTGACTGGTGTCTAACTTCTTACTGGAATTTCTCCAAAGCAAATACTTGTAAAACAGCAATACTTCTTCTAGCACCCAGCTCTTAGTGAAATAACTGCAAAATTTACATCTTTGAAGGCCAATCAAGCGCCATACAGCTCCACAAAAAATACAGTCAAGATTGCAACAGAGAAATCAACCCCTTCTACAATCACACCCTCCCTCAAAGAGTAAAGTTACACCATTCTGGGGATGATGAAAGTCAAGAAACATTCAGATCAGAAGCAATGATCAATACAGAGATGCAGCCTGGCTTGTTTGTAACCAAGCACACAGGCAGATTTGCAATTGAGCGGAATACCCTGAGCTGGGTGTGTGAAGGCTGCCAGAGCACTCAGCCGCAAGAGCTGAAATGATAACCCATAGCCCTGCTTTAGAAAGGTCATAATGAGGATGACATTTTGCTGAGAGGCTGACAATGTTATCAGGAAGCCAAATTAACGTCAGTTATCTAGACTTTTGTCCCAAAGCATAAAAGAATTAAAATTTCCCTGTTCCTTTCCTATTAATTTTTATTTAATTTCATATCATAAGGGCTTTTAGAAGGCATGTACAGAACACCTTGCTTTGCAAGGCAAGATAGCAGCTCCTGTTCCCATTATAACTTCCTTCTCCCTCATTTCTCATGGAGGTCTGTAGATTTCTAAAGAAATAACTCATTAAGTTGTGGGAAATACTTTTCAATTGTACATTTTTCTGTCAGAATACTAAAGAATTAGGCTTTAAACTTAGAAGTTACATGTACATACTTGTATTTTATATAAATAAATTTGTGAATTGTATGCTACTTTGTCATAGGTTTTGCTGCTTCCTTCAGAATCTTTTTTGTCAGGCATACCTATCAGAAAGCATCCTCTGCTTTGAAAAAAAAAATATATATAGATGTTCCTATATAGAGGACAATAGAAGGATTAAAAAAAAGTACCTCATAGAGTTTTACTTTAGTCCAGAGAGTTGAATTTTTACTTAAAAAAAAAAGTCTTTATGTGGTAGACATTCATACTGTCTTTCAATTACGTTTCAAGTATTCTGCGTTTCTCTCCACTTCACTCCAGTGACTGGCAAAGGAAGACTCTGAAGACTGATTTTCATAAACTAAAGCTATTCTTTTTTTAAAAATCCTCTTTAGTATGGTTTATTATTATTATTATTATTGACTGAAATAAGTATCTTCAAAGTACAACTGGAACACATTTGAGCAAAGTATTTAACAGAAAATCCTGCTTGCACATCCTTTTCAGAAACTTCTTTATAGCTCTATTTATCATCAGATTAAGAAATTTTCATCTGTATGCCCACATTTTCATACTTTGATTACAGTACAAGATACTGAATTCAGCAAACAGTCGAACACTGAAGTCACCAGGCTGTCCATTCTAGGAATACTGTATGCCTATGGTGAACTTAGAATGGAATCAGTTGTTCCTGTACAGTTGTGACATAAAACTTCATACTACAACTGTTCAGATGCATTTGGAGCCCTTGCAGTGGATCTACAAGACAACAGTCCTATGTGCTTTTGTCTCAGTATGTGTTCTAAAGAAACATGCATGCGAATTCAGCTACACATTGATCACGTGCAAACCTCAGGTATTACTGCTCTGCTGACTTTATGACACCTATCTCATACTCAGGTTCTTAGATACATTTTGACCATGCACCTTCCACTGATTTGTTGGTAACAACACTCAGTCTAAAACTTGGCAATACCTGTCTCACACACCCGATGGGGTTATGGGGTCCCAAAGGGGGGGTTATGGGGACACTTATAGGGTCCCAATGGGGTTATGGGGCCCCAGTGGAGGGTTACAGGGTTCCAGTGGGGTTATGGGGTCCCATGGGGGGCCATGGGGCCCCAATAGGGTTATGGGGTCCCAGTAGGGGGTTATGGGGTCCCAGGGACACGTATAGGGTTCCAATGGGGTTATGGAGTCCCAGTGGGCATTTCTGACTTCAACATTTATTTACAATTTATTAAAAATTTATACACATGCAGAAATAAATAGATACATTCATTTAAGCTTTTAGTGACATTTATGTAACTGCTTGTTATATCACTCAATGAAAAGTCAAAGGTTATAATGTGCTTAATAAGAACAGGTAAGTTAGGTCAGCTTATGGTCTATCTAGACCTGTATCCTGTCTTTAAGAGCTGCCAAAATTGAATACCTGAGGATACCCAAAGAACAGAATAAGATGCAGGATAATATGCAATAACACATCAATGAAATAAAACAGCCTCCAGCAATCTCTAGGTGAGGGACTTCCAAAGCCAGATGTGGTGAATTCGTACTTAGAAGCCTTCAATAAATTTTCTTCAAAGAACTGTCCTGTAATTTATATTTTAATCCACATATAGATCTAGTTTTCACAACAATTCTGTGTCAAGGATTTCCAAAGCTTGCTTACATTTTTTTATTTCCTCAATCTTCTGCTTGCTATTTTGACGTTCCCTCATTCCAATACTGGGAGAGAAAAGACATGCTTCTTATGATATCTTAGAGAATTTCACTATAGTTCTCCTTAATTATTCCTTTTCCAAGAAATCCTACGTCATTTACTTGTTCCTTGTATAGAACTATTTCCCTATCTTTGCTCAGTGTTGTTCCTCTATCCCAGATTTTTTGCACTTCTCATGTATCTTTCTTCTATGAGGCAGCACACTGGATTTGTATGCCATTTTGCTGTGTAATAAACTTTTAAGGACCTTCAGAAATTCTTCAGTCAGTTCTTGTCCTTATTTCCTTGAATAACTTGGTTAAGCCTGGCTACCTGCCTTTCTGGGATCACTTAAGATCACATTTAACAGAATAGTACCCCTCCACACTGCTGAAGGACTCCTTCTTTGACTTTCCATTAACTCAAACACTACACATTAAATAAATGCACCTCTGTTTCCCATATTCCATATGATTATTCTTTTTTGTTTTTCTTTTTCTTTTTTAATGCATGGCAGAGTCTTCTCTCAAATTGCAAAGTTGCTCATTTGCTTTTAGAGTGACGAAGCTCTGCTAATGCCTATTGGAAATTCAGCCGGCCTACCTCAAATTCTCCTCAGCATTTAGTCAGTTTTCTTGTCTGCAATTTTTAGCAGACTTTTCAATATTTCTGTCATTTTAAAAAACTTTAAAATATTTCTACTACTTTATACTTTACATTTTTATATTTATCATGAAATTTTCTTAAGAATTATTCTGACACGATGAACTGGCCTATGGTAACGTCAGCAGCCACAGCTATGTCACTTATCCCTTAATTGTACTACCAATCAAAGCTCTTAGTAAGAAAAGGCTTAAAAATGTAAAGAGTACCATTCTCCTTATATAAAATCCTAGATAGGAAAACAAAGTGTGTGTCATACAGTGCTGTGAACACAACACGCGGCTGGACTTTTACTACACTACTAGAGAACATTTACTACAGTGCACTACAGTAAATATTTCTCTCTGAAAATTTTTGTTAAACTGGTCTCCTGAGTAAGTCTGACCACCTGCATTCAGGTGAGGAGAAACCTGCCCTGAGAATGAAGAACAACGAACATATGCCACCCTCTATTTTCCTTAGTGTAAAAATGAAAGAAGTGCAGCTTGACAGCTGATTTCCACTGATACTTAGATTCTGACTAAAGCATTCTGGAATATAAGCAGAAAAAGAATTTAGGCAGCGAATGTATTTTGGTATGTTAACGTGAAACAGCTCTTCCGCTAGTAAGAAAAAAAAAAAAGCAGACTCAAGGAAGGAATAACGTAAGGCTTGTTTCAAAACAGCTGAGCTGTTTTACTCAACTTATGTTGAAACACCTAAAAGAATATGTTACTCTGCTGATAGGCTCACATGCTTCGACAAAATAGTGTGCCAGGACATTCCTTACTAAATTAGTGACTAATCAGATGTTGCGCTGGGAAACACACCCTCACGTGTTACAACAAACACGTCTGCAACATCAAAAAAATAGAAGAGCCGATGACTATAAGTTCTTGTGCCCCCAGTAAATAATTTCCATCATGCGTCTGAAATCTAATGCCTGTATTTGGCAAACCAGATGCAATTAAAGGTCAAAACTCTATTACTCTGTAAACTCAAGTATACTTACCCTGGTCTTACTCCTGACTGCCACTGTTCTAAAGGTTCTGTGCAATGAAGCCCCCTTCCTTCCACGGCAACATCTAGTACATGCTTACTAATGCCTAGTGTCAATATTCATAAGAGTTGGAAGAAGCACTATTGAGTTCTCAAATTAACTGAAGTTGTCTGTTTTTTTTTCCTTTTTCCTCTTACTACCCTCAATTTTCAAGTGGCCTTTCGAATTATTTACAATTTGAAAATTTGACAGTAATTCACTCAGTATGCTGCTGGGAGACCTGCACACTTTCTCTTTGTGTAAAATATTCTTGCTGCATTTAGGGAGCCTACTGCTTATGGAAAATTGTGTAATACTACACACTTTGCAACTTCTGTTCTTGCTGTTTGGATGTAAGGTAGTATGAAATAATACCTAAATAATCCAGTTTATCAAATCACATACAATAGTACAGAAAAGCAAGCTTCCTAAGCAGAAAAGTGAGGCACAGATTCAATGATTTGTGACTCAGGTTCAATAAAACTTTGCACTGTCTGCAGAATGACCTGAACACTGCCGAAATCAATGCTCAGGGACAGCTGCCCACAGAAAAAATTCTGTGCAGAACCATTTATATACATATATTCTCATAATCAGACTCATGCCAATCCACGTGGCAAGAAAAATTCTATGGTTGCTAACAAGTGTCACAAGCAAATGCCTCTGATAAATAAACTTGTGTCAGACTTAGGTCTTTGATTTGGTAGCCTTTTTATACAAGGAACAAACCTTATTTTTCTCCCAAAATAATAAAATAACAAAAGCAACACTTCTTCCTATGGGAAACAGGTAATTTAGACCAATATTAAATGAAGAAAAAAAGCTAATCGCACTTGTAGCAGAAAAGCATCTTTCACATTTTGGTTTGGCATAACCCATACCATTTGCTTTTCAAGCAGTCTTTCATTATTATTCATATCATATCATATATTCATATCAAAATATAAAATATGTCTAAGCTTGCTACCTGTTCTTAAGGGATTTTATTCAAATACGTGACTTGTTTCTGAAAAGCAACTTCAAAACTAAACAGTCCATTTTTCTTAATCCTAAAAGTAGCATCTCTATTTAGAGTAACACTGGGGGCTCCCTGAATGCTATAGTTTATAAATACCCTTTAAGATGACAAGTCAAATGACTTCAGGATTGTAAGTTATCTCTCGCAGTTGTTCAACTGTTAAAATGGAAAGCGGTAAGAATAGAATAAAAATATCCATGGTGAAAATGTTACATGTGCAATGGAATAAACATAGAGAATAGGGCACATGAACATTCTGCCACTAATCTTTCCACTTAAATTTACTCTCTACCCTTTAAAAAGGTCAGTATTGTGAACTTCCCTGCTGATGAGCAGTTTGAAGTTATGTTGCTCTGTTCAAAGCTCCACAGTGATCAGAAATGCAGTCTTCCTCTACTTATGATCTGTCTCGTACTTCCTGTGATGATATTCTGCTAGATCAGACATTAGTCATTCCATGCAACCCTTCCCAGTTATATAATAAAGAACCTTTTAAAAATATATAAAAGGGAAAAAAAAAAAAAAGCATTACTTTCACAAACAGAACAAATCCCTGAGGTAAGCAAGCATGCCCAATAACTATTTAGCAATCAAACAGGCTGTTCCTGTGTCTGGACAGTAGTCCACATACAATATATGGTATAACTCTGCAAAGAGTTACAAAAAGGATGTTTTGGCTGTAGTTCAGTTTTCTGTCTTCTTTAATGGGGCTTGGTACCTTGTAATCCGAACACAATACTGCTGTTAACCATTTCAAAAACACAACAATATGCAATTAAGGTCTACCTTTGTATAAAAATGGATGATACATTTTACATTTTTTTAATTGCAAGCTCTTCCTTTCAGAATGCTGCAATTGCATCCATCCATTCCTTGACTGAGCCTGGTAGGAAGTACACTGCTACTCTTCAAAAGACAGTTTATAACTTCAGGCTGAGTTTAACACATGACTTGAAGTACACCTGTCTAAGAAAGAACACTACTTTTTGGCTGACGTTTTTACAAGAGTATGTTTAAACCTTTTGGATCTTTCAGCTGGAAGGATCTTTATCTAAGATATGAGGGGGCTTTGTCACTTCCCCCATGCACACTTCATTTCAAGTTTCACTTCCTTACTGAGGAAATACATATCATTCACACCTCTGAACAAGTTTTTCTATAATACTATTTAGGCCAGCAGCCAAAATAAGTGTACTCTTCTATACAGGCCTCTGAAGCATGCTATTTAAAATAAACACTCTGTCAGAATAAAAGAGTCAAAAAAAGCAATAAGGCAAAGGGTGATATACTACTAGTGCAATAATACTCAAATTTGACAGCAACATACGTAATGCATGTGCTAGAAGCTGCTAATTTCCAAGGAATTTTGAATAAGTAGGGAAAGTGCAACAGATGCTATATTTAGCAAATAATTCAGTATTTCTCAGAAAGCTGATCTACTCAAAAATGGTCTGAGAACAACATGGGCTTAAATTCAGGAAGTAACCAAGCCCTCTCTTCTACTCACTTGACACTGTATGAGAGGCTCTTGAACCCCAGAACAAGTGAAGTAAATAACTGTTTCAACAGAGATCCCTCAAGACATACAAAAAGTGAGACAGCCAGCACCAGCCATTCTCTCCACAGTTTTCAAAATACAGTTTTCCTACTGAGATGTTCACAGGCTTAAGAAATCATCCCATCAAGACAGGAGAGTTCAATATTTTAAGAGAAGCTTGCAGTTTTCACCTATGACAGAAGTTCTTCCTACAAACTCAACACAGGAGAGAGCACATTTTGTTTTCCCTATAGTGAGATTTCTAAAGCTTTCCTGTGCTGAAAAATACTGGTGATAATATTGTTATATCCGTGTGAAACACAAAGGCATTAAAAAGTGAAAGACGTCTCCTAACTCCCTTGCTGAAAGCTGAGAAAACTTAGCAAACTACAGGCAACCTGATGTTCTTCCACTGGATATTCTTGCACTGTACAAAAGAGCAAATTCAACTGCAGGACCTGCCATCCTTGCTCTTGCCTAAGACAGAAGAGTAGATCTAAGCATCTGTTTCTGAGCTAGCACAAGTAGAGAAAGGCACAAATGGCACAGAGGAGCTCCAAGGTAACTAGCCATTCTAGCAATTTTATCTGTCTGAATCTCTGGTTCATTTCTCCACCCACCTCCATGGAATTGACTGTGTTCACTTTATCGCTGTTCCTTTAACTCATCAGTTTCTAGGAGCTGTTCTGTTTTCTTAATACTGGAAATAAGCTGACGTAAAGAATACAAAAAACAAAACAACTTGGGAGGTTGCATTTTTTCCTCACTGGTGATAATATGGGTATTATGTGACCTGCCAGCGAGAACGAAACAGCAATCTCAGAATTGGGTCAGCTCAGAATTAGCAGTTCTTAGGTTGTTCACAACATACAAATCCTCCTGGCTGCACTCACATACACCTTTAATGGAATTGCTTTTTTGGCACAGTGGATCCATAAACAAAACTCTTAGAAATAACTGAAAGGTGACTGTAGCTCCATACTTACTCAAAAAATCAAACATGAAGTAGAGCTGACTTTACCATATGTTATAAATTGATGAAGAAAAGCTGACTTAGGCTTACGTAAAGTGATGAACAAAGGCTGTATTTCCAACCTCCCATCATTAAGAAGCTAGCATTTTTTCAACTGAGTGCAATAGTTCATTTCTACCAATGAGTAACAAAGGAAATTAATTACTGAGTCACTTCTGCACAGGATGCAGCATAGCCTGCAGTTTGCAAAGGCTGTATTTATGTAAGGTACTCATTTCACACATTCAATCACCGATGCAGTGACTTCACTTGAATAAAAGTATTTTAAGTCTAGTTTATTTAAGCACAGTAAGAATACACATATGTCTCATGGTGCTGGTGCTCAGATGACCTATTTTCCGACACGAGGCAAAATGACAAAATGGTAGGTATATGCATTTTTAGAAGCCTCCATGGGAAATCTCCTGTTCCACGCTGTCTCTCCTTCTGATTTATTCAAAAAATAACATTTGTCTATCCATGAGAAGATATAAAAGAGAATGTTTCAACAAGCTTAGAAACAGTTAATGAAGTTTCCTGACAACAAGTCACGAGACCAATAATTGTCAAACCAGACTATGCAAACTATTCTTCTGTATCTTGATATTTCATTTAAAGATTTGTCCAAAAACATTTCTGCTATCACAAGAACAGGAAAAAAAAATCAGAAGTAAGCAAAGGTAATCTCCTCCCTTGTATCTCAGTCCTGCAAAACCAAAATATATGTAAACATGTAAATCTGTCAGAGATCTCTAAATAGTTTACAACAGTCTCTAAATAACCCTTGATAATTTTGACTACAACTAGTAAATAGGTTCAGAAACACTATCAGAGGAAATGATGGGAAAGAAAGGAGTAAAACATTTATCCAAGACTTGTGCTGCCCGTATGCAATCCCCATAGCATAAGAGCACATTTCATTGAAAAGCCATACCAAAGGACAGGCATTAGAAACGTCTTGTTATATGAGACTGACGTGTCCTTAGTATTTTCATGCAATATCTGTGCTAATCAAATGACTGAGAGGAAATATCCTGGGAGGAGTGGCAGACACTATAGAGGATAGAATCAGGGTTCAAAGAGGAGCTTGGGTTGTAATGTGGTATGAAACAATCAACCCATCAAACTCACCAGGGAAGGATGATATTTGATAAGACAAATGGATGGATGCAAAAACAGGAATACCAAACAAGCACTACAGAGGAAAAAGGAGAATGTTCACAACAGAATCTAAGCTACTGGAGTTCTCCGCAGTAGTTTAGAGAAAGTAAATCTATGCCTGGAATACATTCGCAAGATACAGCATAATTGATCTCTTATATTTGATAATGACAAGGCCTTGGTTTGGGGCACCACAAGAGGAAATACATGGATGCTACAAGAAAAGCAACACAAACAATCAGTTTCTGAAAGCCTAACTCACAAATCAGTAAATATCAAATTGATGGAATATATCGTAGTGAAAAAAAACAGTTAAAGAAACCGCAGTAAAATTCCCCTGGTCCCTTGTTTCAGCCAATATTTCCTCAGAAGTTACTCCCTTCTTGCAGTCACAAGAATGCATCACCTTTATTTTATAACTGGTAGAGACAGAAGGCAAGTTAGGCTTACTTTAAGGAAGTATGCCACATTTGTTTGGTAGCAGTAAAGAAGCTGGGCAATTCCAACATTTTTTTTTTCTTATTTCTCCCATGCACTCTCTATAATGAAATGTGTGTTGAGCTCCTGGAGATGAGAGAGAGGAAGACGTCTGCCATGGCTAAAGCAGAATCATTTTGTAGACAACGCACTAGAGAACCACAGGACGCGGATCTGACTTCGAAAGCTTTCAAGTTTTCTTTGTGAGAAGAGATCAGTTATATGCAAACATTACTTCTGGAAAACACACACCAGAACTAACCAACCAACCAAACTAAGCCATATAAACTATCTACTGCAAAGAGATATAGAACATTTGCAAAGGTTACAACATCTGTTTCCCCTCCCCTTAAAAGAAGAGCCAACCAACAAAAAAAAAAACAGGGATAGATGTGCAGGAAAATGTATTGAATGTTCTTCAGACTTCAAGAGTGGCTTTTTTGCCAAAGTTATAACTTTCCTATTAAATTTGTATTACTTTTTGTTCCTAGAGGAAAAATTAACACACAAAATGTTAGCAGAATGCTGATTTTGTAGTTTACCGAATATAGAAATAAACTCTGCAGAAGAACACACTACCTGAGAACAAAAGGAACATCCAGCCAGGAAGCAGGAAAAAGATCGTGCGATACTGAAACAAAAACTCAAGGGTCAGGCAGTTTTAATAACTTATACACTTTTTTATACAATCTGCTGGTGCTTGAGTAATTACATATAACGAGTTTCTGTGATCTGGGAAAAAAGAACCATGCAAATTACTATCTGAATTCTGACAACGCATTATGTAAAACAGAAGGTAATCACATTTTTATATTTGAACAGGAGAGCGGCTACTGTATAAATAAAATCTACGTTTGAACTGTGAATAAAACTGTTTTCATTTGCTAAGATTGCAATTCCACAAGTATGTATCCGTTCTCTCTAGGACGGAAACCACTTCTTGTATCAAGAATATCTGGGAAAGTCATACTTGTAAGCAGAACTATTTGAGGTCTGTTGAGTAGCTTTTATTCAGGTATGTGTACTTTTTAACACAAACTGTTATGAACACATGAGCTGAGATGAACAGAACTGAAAAATTCATAAAATAGTAGAAATCTTATGATTACACCTGATGCCTTCAGATGACACTGAAACAAATGAAGAAGGCAATATTTGCATTCTGAAGCCTGTTTTTATTTCTTAGACTATATCCTGTCCCCTTTAAGTCTGGGTGTGGATTTTTGTTTGTTTTTTGAGAGGGGAGCGTCTTGGGAGGGTGTTTTTTTTTTGTTTGTTTGTTTGTTTTAAATCTGTTAACAGACTTAATGCAGTCAAGTACTGCTATGTGAAGAGCAGATTCAGTCTGGATGATCAAACCAAGACCAAGGGTTCGAGCAACAGAAACTGATACTCCTAGTCCCCTGTTTCAGTACTGGCACATAGATGACTAGCCTTGGCTTACTTTAGCTTTGTTATTATCTACAGCATCAAGGAGATGAATTAACAAGCATAAAACAAAAGCATTTCTGTTACAACCTTGATTCTGTTTAGATTTCCTAATGGAACTCTCTTATTTCCTCTTATTTCCTAATCTGCTAATCTTCAGATGGATCAAACACCCTAAAGCAAAGAACACTCATCTTGAAATATGATTAAGTATATCCTCAAGGTCTCATGAGTGATTAGAAGACACAATCATACTGTGCTGGATAATCATTGCAGAGAAACTGTTTGCAGACATAGAGGCAGAGGTAAATCCAGTCCCCAGGCTTTCTTGTCAGACTCTGCAGCTTTTACATCTGCGTATGGCATTCCAGCACATTACTGCACAAGTGAGCTTCTTATTTTAAGCGTTAGCATCAGTCCATGACATCCTTAAGACTGATGAGCCTTTAGAACAACAGGAAATTATGACACAAAGACCTTACGCTCCTTGTCATCTCACCAAGGTGTACAGTATATTCAAGGGAAACAAAAAGTTACTATTAAGGCATAACATGTCTGTAGGCTGGTTAGATATCTCATTTAGGATAAAACAAATCATGCTGTGTGTCTCACAAAGTGTTTCTACTTTTTCTCAATTGATCACAGAAAACCAGGTAGACTAGATAAAAAAATCTACTCAATTCATCTCAGACTGTCATAAACCAATGCAGCAGGCAAAGCATATGATAATCAGAGGTATGTAATGGCTCAGACATGATAAATGAAGCACATCCTCACAGTGTGGTAATTAGATGAAAGGAGGAAATTCTCCTTTGTCTGCAGTGATAACATGATGAGTGTTTTCCATTGCTGTCTGTGACATATTAGGAAGAATTATGCACCTACACATTCCCAGAGTTATAATTAGATCCAAAATTTTTTTTTCTTATTCTTGGAAAACAAACAAATAAGCAACGACCAAACTTTGTTACATCCATCAACCTCTGAATACTGCCAGTACAGAAAACAGACCTTCAGAGTACTCTAGCCCTTATAATGCAGACAAACTTCTACAAACTGGGCTGACACAAGTGCGAAATTTATGCAGATCAAAAGATGAACCCAGGTCTTAGAGAGGTACAGTCTGAATTTGAAGCTGATCTACCATGCAAGGGATGTAGCATCTGCTGGCCCAACAATGCAGTTTCCTATCAAGCAATGAGACTTGTTTCCCTGAAAGTGAATAGCAACTCTGACAATTCTGGGAGGCCACATCTATCACTGCAGTAAACTCTTACGAAAGAAATCTCTGAATGAGGGACTGCAGGGGTGGTAAAAGACAGGAGAGTTCTAGACACTAACCTCCACTCCAGGATGGCTAACTACCGAGCAGAGTCTCACGATAACCTCATGGTTTTCAACACTGAGCACTAAACTGCTTCAGTTACCAGTTAGAAGTAGCAACCAAGAAGTGACTTTTCGCTTGTAATGTTCCTTTGTCTTCTTACGGAAGTCTAAATCTTGACTGGTCTGATAAAATGGTGCAGCAGTGGGTAAGACATGCTGTTCAGGATGCTGTGTATTCTTATTTTTCCCTTCCCTTGGGAGCACATGGGAACGTGTAAGTCCATCTGAAAAGAAAGCCCCACTCAGGGAAGAAAGAGTCTTCTCATCTGAAATCAGAGCCAGGAGATCCCTCCTAGAACTAAGAGGTTCCTCACAACTGGAAGTAGGTTCAAATACAGAATACTCTGAGAAAGGTTCAGAATGAAATCTCACCTGGATTTGGTTTGAAAATTTTTAACTCTATATGGTACTAAAAGACTCCATCAGGAACAAAAGCCACAAGGTCTTAAGGAGACCTTATACAGACACATTTTAAGTAAGAGATTCCTAGCATTCCCATTTGAAGCAGGGCAATGAAAAAGAAGCAAGGCCATGTTGTTCTACCTAGTCAGCAGTGCTCAATAAAGACAAAGCAGAACTGAAAGCAAGTGCAACAAATCAACGGTAACTTCGCTGAAGGACTCTTAATGCTTAGTTCAATGCTTAGAGTGTACCTGCAGCAGAAAGGATACGCAATGTAGATGAATGTTGAAAAAAAATGCAAGTATCAGAAGAAAGATAATTAATCATCCAATTTCAAACTATCACAATGGTCAGCTGCAAACACAGAGGTTCAAAGCACACCCTTTTACTCCTAAAATCCTCATAAAGCTGCACCACCATTTAAGAAGCATCACAATGAGATACTGACTAACTTTTAAAAACAGAATTGCATAATGCAAAGTGCTCTTTTTTTCTTTGCAAGAACACTACTGCAGTCAGAAGCAAAGGACACACAGTAACCATTTAAAAACCACCAGCTTTAGGACACAGCGGCACCTGAGATCACACTGTAATGCTCCTGAATATCACACAGAATCACCTCAGGAGAGAAAAGATCAGAAATGCTTCAGGAAAGGTAAAAAGGAATTACCAGCATTGTATTACAATGCATTACAAAAAGCAGCACGTTCAGGATCGTGAAAACTTCTGAACAGCTACAGTAAAACTTTCATAACCATAAAAATTAAATCCTGAATTTGCATTAAGTTTTAAAAGCAATGCCTTACAAAGAAGGCATTACTTTCAGAGTAGCCCTCGTACTTGCAAGGACTTCCTCTCATGTTGCGTGGCTTCTTAGTCTCAGTAACAGCATTTTATGAGAGACCTTGCTGAAAGCCTGATAGGAAATCCAAGTGAATTTTCATGAATATCAGTGTTCAACCGCAGCACTGTCGACTCTTTGAAAGTACAGAAGGTTTGTGATGTGACAGCCCTTTAAGAAATTGTGCTTGCTGTCCCCAGTGCACGACAGAACAGGCACGCATGTCCTTCGCTAGATTTTCTGGCCATTTGCACAGAACAGATTTGTCTTTACTGACATTTTGTATTACTCTGTCAAACCTTCTCTAAAAATAGATGTTTCTTTAGACACTTCACAGTCCTCTGGTGTTAAGGTGGCGTTGATAGGTTACTTAACAGAAGTGAAATTTCAACTGCTGCATCCTATCTTTCAGTTAGAACTCTTACATGCTCACATAAAGACTTTGAATTTGTTTGCAGCACAGGTGTTTTAGTTTTTGGGGTTTTTTTTTGCTGAATGCCTGTTGACTGGGTTGAAATTGGAAGAACTGTTCTAAGACGTTGGCACCAGGGGCTTCATTGCTTTTTGTTTTCCTTGGGCTTGGACATGAAAGATCATTTTCATGGTAGCTTACAAGGGCTGTTCCAAAAGTAAGGCCTCCTATTTTATGACGTTGGCCAACAAGGTCAGAGGCAGATGTTGGTGTTATGGCAGTAGAGGCTGAACATTCCCACCAATATTCCATTACATTGTGCTGCCATGTGACAGATGGCAGCAGAGGGGCCATCAGACAAAATGGCATCTGACATGGAAGGACGTGTGAAGCAAAGGTGTGTCACTGAATTCCTCCACACAGAAAAAACGGCACCCACTGACATTCACTGACACTTGCCGAACGTTTATGGAGTCCATGCAGTGGATGTGGGCACAAGTGAGGTGGTGAGTGGAGCATTTCAGCAGTGACAACAATGAAGTGAAAGACAAGCCACATTCTGGACAGCCATGCACAACTGTCGTACCAGGAAATGAAGAGCTCTTGTTGGTAACTAGAGAAAATGCATAGCTAACAGTGGTGACTATGTTGAAAAGTAGTATATTGTAGCTGAGAATTTGCTCTATCAAATAGTGTTATTGGACTCTTTGTATCTGTTTTAGTTTCTATGGAAATAAATGGGAGGCATTACTTTCATAGCAACCTACATAAAACTAAAATACTGTTTTGAACTGTTTGGATAAAATTCTGGAAGAAGTGGTAAAAGTAAGATGAGTCTCCTTACTATACTAAATGATTCTGGTAAAGAGGAAGACCAACTGCAAAGAATCGCAGAACTTCAATGATATATCAAGTGACTTGCCAAAAGACAGATGAAATAGAGGTAAATATGAAGAGATTCATACTGAAAAATGAACCTTAAATACCACATATTAAGGTGACCTTTGTTAAGAAGATACGTCCATGTAAACATCAATTCAGTGCTCAGTAGAGGTTAAAAAAGCCAATCAAACATTAGGATTCATTATGAGAGCATTTTTATTCTAATGCACAGTCCAAAGTCTTCTGAAAGCTGAACGCAACTTGTAACTCTGTCCCCGTATCGCCAGCATGATAGAAATGGAAGAAAAGTCACAAAAAGCACAGTGAAGATACCAAAGCTAGAAAGCTTCTTTTCTCATAATAATTAAGAATTTGTGGACGTAGCAGGACAGGATAAAGGTTTATGAAGATGCAGACTGCTGGAGATTATTAATTTGCTATTGCAAATTACCTTGCACAGAGACATACAACACTTGCAATTATATTAGCCAGTAGCACTGGCTAGAGTGAGCTCAAATTTTCCCCTCTGTATTTGGCTTCCTACAGGACAGGAAGTCAAGTAACAAGATTCTGGACACCTAAAAACCTGAACCCCTGTACTGTAAGTAGTACTGTCATGAAGATAAACTGTTCTGTTTTTGAGACACAATAAGCTACCAAGAGAGAGAAAATAATTATTTCTCATGGAATTAAAATTTCTCAAGTGTCAGAGCCTAATACAATAGCATACCGATGTATATTTGCAATGCAACAGTTGCTTTCAAAAGATGCTGGATGTACAACAACTACTGGTGGTCTAGTCAGACAAAAATACCTTAAATATACAAACTTTTACTTTGAAAGTAGTCAGTAAACCATTTAGAAACATCGTATAAATCCTGAACAAATGAAATCAATTACGGACACTAACCTAACAACATCATATAAACATGTGCCTGTGAGCTGAGTCAGTGCAATGGTAAATCAACACATTCCACAATTATTCCTGTGGATATCAACTAATATGTAACCAAAATGAAATTTTAAATTGATTACTTGTACTGTTTATTACAGAGATAAAGGAAATCACAGCAAGCTTATCTACTTCTAGAGGACCCTTGTATAATCATGTTCTAAAAGAAAGTGACCTCCTTAACCAGCACCGCACTTTTCCCTAACTAGATTCAAAGGAGACACCAATTCCCAGAAAACACAAAACATGAGAAACAGCATTTCTAGCAGTACTTGACACACTGATGTATTCTTTAATACAATTAAAATCAGAAAAAATAATTTGTAGGAAGTTATTAAAACTGGAATAATAACAAACTTAGAAAAGATACTAAAATAATTCAGTTTCTGTTTTAATTACAAGCAAAGCCCACTCTTTTAAATTCCATATTAACTATAAGAAAAGATGATGTCAAATAAACAGCATATTAAAATGATGTACCTACTTGTCAGTGATGCTCCTCCAAAGCTGCGCACCTGCAACAATGGGAATGTAAGATGATACACAACGCACTACAACAGAAAACATATGTAGTTTTTTCTTTTTTATTTGTAGAAATGTGCAAATTTGGGACAAAATAACTAAGGAAGTCTTCATAACAGTTAAAAACAGAGTAATGATTCTCAGAGAACTTATCTTTTTCTGTAAACTTAACATACCAGTTTAAAGTATTAATGAATAGTTTCTAGCTACATTTTCATACTGAAGTAGAAGATAACCAACATAACTATTGCTTTACAACTACAAACTGACAATCACGGTCTACATTCCTTACGACCCTGTAATAATCTTGCCATCTAGTGGCTAGCTGGAAGCAGGAAGCAGCTGTACAGAAGTGTTACACTCAGAAGGATTTATTTTGCTGTTTGGAGTGACAATTATTTTCAAATCACTACCACAAGAAAGATTTCTATTCTATTTGTTCAATAACTATTCATGACATTTGTGTTAGAAAACAAACAAACCAAAAAACCACCAACAGCAATATATCTAAGTGGTGTAAAATAATCATTCTGTAAATATAAAGCTGGGAAACAGAGTCTTCCTGATTTCACCTCTGTGATGAACGGTTGAACAATCACACTGAAATGGAAGCGAATGCCTGAAGAAGGTGGGATGGTATTTTCATTCTTCTAGCTTGGTAAATATTGGCACATCTTGCATTTGGTCAATATGAAAACATGAGTTAGCAGTAACAGCAAAGAGAGAACTTGTGTAAATTACCATTTTCTGACTGCTGGGGTATTCAGCATTAGAGGTAACTTACACAACATAGAGCCTAAAAATAAAATTATAATAAGTTTTTAAAGTTGTCCGCTAAGCAAGCAGGAAGCAGAACAGCAATTAACACTGTGGAGAAGGCAATGACAATGAACAATATTTCAAAAAAGTTTGTGAATAACTGCTGTAACTTAGCAGGGAACAACAGGCTGGGGAAGTCAAAAATGAAATGACAGTGTATTGCAGAGGAATACCGTGCATCTCTGATGCTTACTTCCTGCATTCCTTGATGATTTTTCAAACACCCTGCATTGGATTCAACATCAAAGGAAAAGCAAAATGTCATTTCAAAAAAATCTTCCTAATAACAAGTACAAGCTGATGACAGTCGTTTTGCCAAAGAATTTTCAAGATGGTAACGAAGTACAAGACAAAATAAATTAAACAAACAACAACATAAAAAACAACCAATCTGCCAATAAACTATCAATCCCATTCAAACTTGGTAGTATTCACGTAAGAGTTTTTATGCACTGGAAACTGCAGTGGAAACTAGAAAAACTAGAAAAAAAAATCTTTCACTTATTTCAACTGTGCTGAAAATAGGTCACTGCTCAATCTATTTACAAAGTTGACCAGTTTCTATTTGGTCCTCCAAACCATCCAACAGTGATCTAGTGTAATGTCAGAAGAGATAGGATCTTTTAGGAAAACAATGTATTTTCAGATCAAGCAGTTGAGAGACAAGAACGATTGTTCACTGACAGTGGTTACACTCATGCTGAAACAAGTCTCACAGTACCCTGTTTATATAAGAACTTTATGGAAAATGGTAATAGATCATCGTAGATTATATCTAATATTTTTGCAATAATCCTAGTATCATAATATTGAAGAGGATTTAGTAATGTACTAATATGCTATGAAACATGAGTGTTAAAGCAAGGGATTTTATCACTATACTGTCTTACCTTTTATCCTAGATAACACCAAATCCTTTATTATCTGTAGAACTAGCAGTCCAAGTATTATGAGAGAAGTCAAATGATATACTCTCCAAGGGGTCAGTGCAACAAACCTAGAACGTTAAGAAGAAATAAACACTGAATTCTTGTAAACTGATTGGAATTATATATAAGCTGACAGGTGTTGTTAGTATTGAAAATAAAGAGAAAAATAGACTAATATGGCATTAATCGAATTCAGTTTCTTCCCCCAGTGCTTTCACAGGAAGCAAACAATAAAAGGTTCAAGCATGACAGGCTCATTTAACCATACATTGAGTTTTTAGTAAATTTTTGTCTAAGCACAGATGAAGTATAAAAACCAGAATATTGTCATTGCTGTATAAGAAATGTTACTTTTTAAATCAGTTTAGGTTTCATTAACATAAGTTGTCTTGGCACAACAACTTTTTTTTTAATTCACATACAGCAGAAGTTGAGCATTTTCTTGTTCCTTACAGGACCTAACTTCATAGCACATTTTTATACAAATGATTCTTTCAAATGCGAAAATGAGGTAAAATCATGTCATTCACAGCACAATACTCCAGCTTGTCTTCATAATGAGCTTTTGTCATTTTTGTTCTTCATTACAGAAAGTTTTTACAGCATGCCTAGTTGAGTCAAACAGACCTAGACTCACAACAGATGATTGGTAATGCCTTGCTCCGCTGACTTTGCTCTCCAGGTGTGTCAACATTAGTGTTTTACTGACAAATATCATAACTTGAAGAAAAAAAGGATTTGATGTGTAAAATAATTAACATTCAATTAAATGAAAAAAGTGTTTTAACAGCTTGTTTCAACTACCTTACATCAGAGATCTGATAACAATAATTTTTTTTAAAGCGTATTAGCATCTTTTACAAAGTAAGAGCAAAAAATGATGATACTCAAGACAAATAAATGACTGAAGCTGGGAACAGCCAAAAATAACAAGAAGCCACTGCCCAGGGAAGTGGATCAGATAAGAATAACAACAGAAATAAAATCATACAAAGCATGAAAGCGGTTTGTAGGTAGGGCAACTGGACACAAAACTAGTTGTTGTGGCAGCTTTTCTGCAGGAAAGAAGGGGAAAAGAATTGAAGCAGCAAGTATGGGGCACTGGAGGAAGCCCAGGAAAACCCTTTGAGCCCTTGGCTTTTACAAAGCAAATTGCCTTCTAGGTGTTTCTAGTAAGCTAAAGACGCATAGTTGTGGGAAACTGCTCACATATTCCTTGCAGTCCTGAAAAAAGTGGATTGCATCAAAGAAAATCTCCATGAAATTCATTTTCACATTTAACACTGTTCACAGAAACTCAGCCCAAGCATCTTGGCCAGATCAGGATATGATCTCCAATACCAACAGATGCGCTCATTCTGAAAGTTTTGCTCTGAATTGAACTATAAGAGTATTTGAATTATTAGAGGGTTCTATAGGGGAAAAAAAAAGTCTCAAATCAGTTATTCTACAATTTCAGTCAACTCAAGAAAACCAGGAGAGACGTTCAGAGAAAAATGTTTACAAGTTCTTTCATAACAGCCCAAGCATAGGGCTCATTAAATCTAATAATTAAATCAAATAACAATCTTCATCATTTAATATCCTTGATTCTGTTAAAGGGTGAAGTTCAACTGCACTGAAGACTTTGTCTACTTTTTTTCTTTTTAAACTTGCTGACAATGGGGGAGAAGAGGAGTTGTGATACTGTAGAGAAAAATGAAATTAAGAATTTTTAATGTGATTTCTCTGTAACAAATGCAGACTTTTAAGTTGTATAGGCTTAATCCCATGACTCTCCAATAGGTTCTTCATGATGCTTGTTCATTAGTATTTCATAGGATTGAACAGTACATTCTAACTTAACAGTTAACACTAGCCAGTCCTCAGTGGTTGAAATACACCAGTACTGACATTTATGCATGTGCACACGTGTACATTCATATACAAACATTTTACCAGTACTTAAAGGTAAGAGAAGATGCTTAGTATCTTCTAAAGAATATAGAGAGCAATTGACCTACTTTGCAGTCACAACTAAGCCATACTCATAGTTCCACTGCAATCACAGCTGTCACCTGCTGTTAAAAATGGTTGCACTAATGTGGACAAGGATTAGCAAACAAGGATTAGCAAGGTAGCATCCTGTCTAAAAGATGTTTCCAAGTCATCTCATTCTACATTCTTGATACTACAGTCTTTCTGCTCCATAACTTTTGGGGAAAAAAACACAATCTACTTGGAGCAGTTATCATAGTAGCCAAACGAGGTCTCTTTGCTTATTTGGAGAACTTGAAATTGTTAAGGATTTCTAGTCTCAATGCTGTTAGTTGTCAATCTTTCTTCCATTCTTTCAGTATTCTTTATTTAGATTGTACTGTCTGCAACAAAGGCCATCTCATACAAGCTCACTCACAGCTACTGTGTCAGCCCTGAGGTGCTCCAGCAATACAGATAAGAAAAACTGTGAGCCATACGTCAGAGAAGTCTATGTCCTTAAATCCCTAAGGGGTCAATGGCTGATAATGTTCTCTCTAGTTTTTTGGCATATGTCTACCTTCAGCTTATTACAAGGTTAGACCAACATGCTGGGATTGAAAACCATGTATTATGCTAACGGTGTAGGGATTCAAAATTCTTAAAGGAATTATCAACAAGAGGCATAGCAACCAGATTAACAAAAAGTCACAGTGGCACAGCAGTACTTTTACTTACAATTAGGAGTTAGTTGTTTCGTTTTTTTTTTTCCTCCTCTTACTTAAATTAACAGAGTTTACTTGAATATTTCTAAAACACATACATACTTGACAAAACTGAAAGGGTCCAGATGACACCATCATATACTGTATACAGTATCACAGAATCATAGGGGCTGGAAGGGACCTCTAGAGATTGAGTCTAACCCCCCTGCAAAGCAGGCTCCCTGCAGCAGGCTGCACAGGTAGATGTCCAGGCAGGTCTTGAACATTTCCAGAGAAGGAGAATCCACCACCTCTCTGGGCAGTCTGTTCCAGGCTCACTGTGAAGAAGTTCCTTCGTGTATTGGTACGGAACTTCCTATGCTCCAGTTTATGGCCGTTTCCCCTTGTCCTGTCCCCACAGACTGCTGAAAAGAGATATATATACAAGGCCTTCACTCAGACAAAGACCCAGATACAGCCATCTGGTTTTAGGGCAGCTAGAAACGCCTCAGAACTCTCACCTGGTCTAACGGCAACAGTGGTCTCACCTGTGAGATGTTGTTTGGTTGGCATACAGAGCAGCCAAATGGAAGAGCTACTGGAGGTAGTAAGCAGAGGGCACACCATTAGGGAGTGTGAACTCTAGTATTTGATTAGGAAAGCACCTGAGTAACTTGACCTAGCTGGACCTACTTCTAGCAGGAGGTTGAACTAGCTGACATCCTGCTGTCCTTCCAACCTACAGTCTTCTATGACTCTACAAACAGGTGATTTACATGGCATCTTGCAGAAGCAACAAGTCCAGTTCAGGCAATGCAAAACAGGAAAGTTAGGTAGACCTTGAGCACAGACTCCCAGGATGGGAGAGGATGGAAGCCTGAGACCTCTGGTGGCAGCAGACCAGTTCCCTCTCTTCCCTTTGAACTGAATGCACAAAATCAGTACCATGACATGCTGCAATAGCCAGTATAGGGAAAGCAGCTCCATTATGAGGCCTCGAAGCCAACTGGGCCTGAACAAAGCACTAGTACCAAGAGGTAGCACAAGGTGTTAAGGCGCTGAAGATCATCCTCTGCAGGGAATGGAAGCAAACAGTGCTGAAAAACATGCTGTCATAAGAAGTCTGCTGCTTGCCCATGGCCTGACTTTCAGGTCTTCTTGTTCTGCATGTGGGCACCCACTGACACTGTCAAGAGAGAACTGGAACAACAAGAAAAACAAAGAGGGATTGCAAAGCTCTGGAAGCAAACATAAAGGACACGGAGACCCAGGTGTTATTCCCTACAATTCTACAGGTGGGAAGGTTGTCCTATGGTGAAACAACTGGAATGTATTGAGCTATTCTGTAGGTATTGTGAGAGGCTGGGCTAAGAGCTTGTAGGTCAGGAGCCGAAGAAAGGCCAGTAAAAGAGATACAGTGTCAGTGAGAAAGGGATAGTTTTCTTTAAGTAACTTGAGGAAACCTTTGGATCACACACCTTATTTCTTATTGGAAAGTTAACCTCCTCTGACATCTTCTGAAAGGGCCACCTGTCAGGATAGAAGCAATTCAAGTCTTCTGAAGAGCATTAGGTACAACTTCAAAACACAGTCAGTCCTGCAACTAAAGAGGGTTGATGATCTCCTGACTTAATGCCTTATTTGCTTTGTTCTTCACCAGCCAGGTCACCTTTGTGATCAGAGACGGCATTCAAGGAGAAGAAAGGCTACCAATAGCAGAACAGATCTGAATGAGGGATCTCCTAAAAACAAATAAATAAAACATCCTCCAAGTCCATCAAATCCACAAAACCCGATGTGCTGCACCCAGCAGCACTGAAAATCATTGCAAAGGACAATTCCCATCACCCTTCAAAAGTAGTGGAGAAGGCCCATGACAACTGAAGAGCATAATCCATCCCTGCAAACACCAACAAGAATCAATCAAGGAACTACAGGCTGGTCATCCTCATTTCAGTTCATATGAAAATGACACAGCACATCCTTTTGACATTTCTTGACAAGACGATCATAGAATCATAGAATGGTTTGGGTTGGAAGGGACCCTTAAGATCATCTTGTTCCACCCCCTGCTATAGGCAGGGACATCTCCCTCTAGACCAGGTTGCTCAAAGCCCCATCCAGCCTGGCCTTGAATGCTTCCAGGGAAGGGCCATTCACAACCTCATTCACAACTGGGCAACCAGTTCCAGGATCTCACCACTCTCACATTAAAGAATTTCTTCCTAATATCTAGTCTAAATCTACCCTCTTCCAGTTTCAAGCCATTTTCCCTCATCCTGTCACTACCCAACCTTATAAAAAGCCCCTCCCCAGCTTTCCTGTAGGCCCCCTTCAGAGGGGAGTCAGCACAGATTTTCCAGGAGTAAACTGTGTTTAACCTACTTGGTGATTTCTATGATAAAATGACTAAAGTTATGGATGAGGGGTGAGAGCAGCACTTAACCTACCTTGACATAAAGCAGGCTTTTGACAGTCTCCAGCAGTGTGGATGGGTGGACTACACAGGCGTGTGAAAAATTCACTACATTGCAGGCAATGAATACCACCGTGTTAATGGTTTGTGCTCTTCCTGGAGGCCAGTTAAAAGTTGAGCTCCTCAGAGGGCTATCAAAGGACCCATCCTGTTTCATAAGTTCATCTGTGGTCTAACAAAGGTGATACAGTGCACTCTCATTAAGTTTATTACTAACATAAAATTGGGGGAGAAACAGGGAAGGAAGGACAGTGAGCACACAAGAGGCAGCGGCTGAAAGGAGCCTCATGAAATTCAACAAAGAAAGGCAAAGTGCTGCACCTAGGACAGGCCAATCCCCTGCCATCTATATAGGCTGGGGATTGACTGGCTGAGGGGATACTCTGTGGAAAAAAGATATGCAGATCCTGGTTTACAGTAGGTTTAACCTAAGTAAATTGTGCTCACTGACAGCGAGGAAAGCTAACAACGTATCAGGCTGCATCAGCAGGAGTTCAGCCAGAGCACAGTGAAGAGATTCTCCTTTACTTAGGGATCATGAAATTACATCTGGAATATTTCAGCCAGTGCTGGGTCTCCCAGTACATGAAAGTCATCAGTTATCAAGAGCAAATTCAGCAGACAGCCACCAAGCTGGAGATGAGGGAGAGGATGAGCTGGAGCACTTGCCATGTGATATGAGACTGAGAAACCCGGGCTTGTTCAGCCTGGAAAAAATGAAGGCTTTGGGGGAACGTACCAGCAGCTTTCCAGAATCTGCAAGAAGCTGTAAAGAAGACGATCCAAGGCTGCTACTGAACTATTATGGGAAACTGAGAAACCACGGTCATAAAATGATACAGGAGGGAGATCAACTTTTGACTGTTACAACAATTGAGGAGTGGTTGCCCACAGATGTTGTGGGATTTCCATCCTTGAAGGCTTTCAATACAAAGCCCTGAACCGCCTGTTACGAACTAAGTACTGATCTTTGTTGAGCTAGAGGATGAAGTAGAGACCTCCCAAGCTTCTTCCCTACCAATCTGGAATATATTCTCATTCTATGATTTTTATTCCATTAAAAATGGATGATAAATCCTTTACTGTAAAACACTAAACTCAGAACCTTAAGGCACAACAGCTTTTTCTTGGCCTGTCTGTACTGCAGCTAGACTGACAGGATTCTAAATTGCACAATTCAGAGTCAAACTTGACAATTTCCATAATTAAAGTCAAAAATATTCAACTGTGAACTCTATTGCAGTTTTACAATCATACAGTACCACATGTAAAGTGTGAAATTTACTTGAGGGGGAAAAAAAAAAATGCAACAAGCCTCAATTGTAAGCTGCCCTACCAGCATTTCAGTCACCTTTGTTTCTTCCCACTTATAAGGTACAAAATAGTTTTCTTAAATCCCATCAAGCAGCCCTTCTCTGAAAGTATGCCTGTTCCTGCTCTTGCAGGGAACTGCTCAACACTGTTTCAGAAAGAAGTCTACAGTGATGCATGTAGACAAGGAAATAATGTGGTTGTAACTCTTTCCTGGTCATAACTGCTTCTTGTATGAAGTTAAATGAAGGCCATTCTTCCATGCCTATTGCTAGACTGATCAGCAGCAACCTGCTTGCAACAAATTCTGATGCCCAATCAAGAAAGATTTCTCAAAGAAATCACAGCACACGAATCCAAATATAACAGCCACACAGTCAGTGTCTGGCACCTTGAAGATAAATGGCTGTGGAACTGGTTAGTTGAAAATATGTGAATTATTGTAATGGAAAGTTCTTTCAATCTTTACATTTTCAAAGTTTAAAAATACTTATCATGAAGTGGAGAAAAGTGCAACTCTCTGTTCAGATACAAAATAGGAAGAAACACCTTTTTCACTTTTTTAAAGTTTTTTTTTTTTTTTTTTTAAAGTAAGCGCACCACCCAAGAACACTGACATCTAAGATTTTAATAAAACACTCAAACAAGAATAGAATGAAGAACTGGAAAGTAGCCAATTCATGGCTTATGAGCCAACAAAGACACTTTCCATCTAATAGTGCCTAACGACGAAAAATTCTGTCATTAAATACATAAAAATAATATTAAAAAATATACAACCAAGCAACAAAAACCAGAAGAGGATATGACCGCTATTCTAAAACTTGCAACATTCTCTTTAATTGGTTCTTTGTTAAAGACCAAGACAATTCAGTCTTCAACCTTTTATTCAAGAGGCTTATTTGCCAGGTTTTAGGCAATAGATTAGGACTGTATTTATTCAGTCAGAAAGCACAAATGGCATCAATCAACCTGGACAGCCGTTCCCTAGAAAACCTCCTAGAATCTACTAGAAATAAAGATTTTGGAGTAATAAAGTAACTCCCATCAAGACAAAGATTTCCACCAACTCCAGCTACTGTCACTTGGCAGTCACCTGCAGAAACAGCACAGAAGGCAAAGACTGCTGAACACTTTGACAGAATTATGATTATGAGCTACAGTCACTAAGTTGAAGGATAAGAATTCAAATGGCATATTCTCTCTACCCCAACTACAGGAAAGAAGATTTTTATCGTATATATAGATTTAAATAAAAATGAGAACAATACAATTCCCTAAGCAAAAACATGATAAAAACCCTTTCAAATGCTCTGCATTCAATCATTGTAGAGAAGCTTGGTTATAAGTGGTAAATCTGCAAGTGGAATGGTGATTTGGGAAATAGGATGAAGTCAATAACAAAACGCTCGACTGCAACACTACCTCATGCAGTCTGCAGGAAAACCTCCTGGGGAAAGCAGTAGTTAGAACTACGTTTGTGGCTTATAGATCAGATTTACCGTAACCGATTCCATTCAGATAGGCATTTAAAATACAAGTATTCAACAGGAGGAAGTTTAAGTGACCTAACCAACATACCTTCCGAGTCTACCATGACATCAAATGCTACCGTTACTTTAGTGAAAACAGGGGAAGTTTCCGTGAGTTCAATTAAACACAGAATCAAAGAACCTGGCTTCCTTTCTTCTTGTACAAACATGCCCAGATGACCTCAATTAACCTGTACTCTGCGAAAGTCCAGAAGAACTCTTAATCCCATTTTCTCATACAGTAGCAGCAGTTTGACGTTGAAAAAATCCACCTCCACCACCCTAACCTAAATCTCCTTTTCTCTAATGCTCTCATTAGTCCTGTAACATCTCCCATGGAACAAAGCATATCCCCCTAGAACTTCCATTGTTATGTATAATTCTCAGAATTATACGTGCTATTTTAAAGGCCTTGTTATTTTGAGCTACTAAGAAAATATATCATTTCTCTCTCAAGACAACTACAGTTAGATGCAGAACACCTTTGTGTCATGAGGAAACTACAAACCCAAGCCGTGTTGCAATTCTCCTTTGTTTAGGATTTCCATCTTCTGTAAGGTCCTCATCCTGGATTTGGTCCTTAATTATTCAGTAATGCTCAGCTTTCCCTCAGCTCCTCAATTATCCCCCTTGATTTATTTTCTGATTGATCCTGTTTTCTGCTGAGTGGTTGAAAAAATACTGTAAAGTGGCCAGGTTTTTATGTAATGCGGCCTGGCTCTTAAACAATGTCAATTTTCATTCCAGTAAACCAATCTCTCAGCCAAAACTATGCATGTTGTCACTAAAAAGCTGTTGAGATAATGGCGCTTTTTTTTCTTAATTAAATTGATTTAGCCTTCCATTCCACTTTACTTTTGAAGCCTTCTAAAATTTTAATAACATGTGTTGGAAGAGTGAACGTAAGCTTAAAGCTGCCCAAGTGAAAACAAGTAGCCCCCACAATTCAAGCACAGCTTACATCGCTGTTGAAATGTTAACTTGACTTCAGAAAGTGTGGGAAGCTTTTGGGAAAGCATCTGTTCAACAAGAAAAGGATTCGGAAACAGCTGAAACAGTACTGAAAGAGTACAAGCTGAATTCAAGCCACAGGGAGTACACCACCGCTACCTGCAGTTTCAAAAACTGGACTCATCAAAAATCCAGAGATGTCTAAGTGAAATTAAAATCCACTTTCAGATAGCCAATACAACTGATACATAGTCTCTGAATTTCTTACTAATGTCATCCTTGCAGTACCTGAAGGGGGTCTACAGGACAGCCGAGGAGGGACTTTTTATAAGGGCAGGTAGTGACAGGATGAGGGAAAATGGCTTGAAACTGGAAGAGGGGAGAATTAGACTAGATATCAGGGAGAAATTCTTTACTGTGGGGGTGGTGAGACACTGGAACAGGTTGCCCAGTGAGGCTGTGGATGCTCCCTTCCTGGAAGCATTCAAGGCCAGGCTGGATGGGGCTTTGAGCAACCTGGTCTAGAGGAGGTGTCCCTGCCTATAGCAGGAGGTGGAACTAGATGACCTCTAAGGTCCCTTCCAACCCAAACCATTCTATGATTCTATGATCTAGTAGCACATTGGTAATATGCAGTGGCTTGGATGGGTAAAAGGCCCAAACTCCTTGTACAAGAAGTTCCAAACGAATCATTGCTAAGAAAAGCTCCACACAAATGAGTGGGGGAAAACAACCACTGGCCTGACAACTCCTGTGCAGTAGCACTACACTGAACGACACCAGCAATCACTTCCTCAGCCTCCTAGGAATAATATCACCAGCATAAAAACATCTCCTGATACAGGTAAGACCAAGAGGAAGGTCGTATTTTGTAAGCAGTGAGCTTCGTAAAATCCACCAGAGAATAAAAGTGAGATTCCTAAACCCACCAACTCCACCTTGCTTTAAAGGTAAGTTATCCATCAAGATGCAGCAGTGACAATATTTACAGTATGCGGGCCAACGCCTGAAATAAATGCTGAGCCAGAACTATTTTCGTACTTCACAATTAAGGAATGAAAAAGTTGTTGAGATCTCTCCACAGTTAGCATTACCAAGCAGAGATTTCAAGTAAGAGACAATTCAATAGCAAGCCTTAATGCAAGTTGTATAACTATTAAAACACACAAAGCAAACAGATGATTGGGAGAATAAAACAGAAAAATGGCACTATCCACCCCTCCCAATACACGCAGAAGGTAATAATTAAGCTAAGACTCTAGACTAAAACCTAAGACTGATTGTTAATGTTTGTCTAAGATTAACCCTAAGAAAGTTATCAGCTAGCAGCCTGACACTTCAGACGCCTGCACTAAACTTCTGGTATCAGCACAGAGTGTGCCTGCTCTGGGAACAGCCACCCAATGCTGTATGTATAAAATAAGGGAAAAAAAATACAACTTATCTTCTTACATTTTGAGTTCAGTTTATAAATTACCTACAGCAGAAGTAAAGCATACTGCATTATGCTTTTGCTGGGTCTGAAGTTCAGTGCAGCCTTTGCATGAGAAATCTCAGGAAACTAAAAAATGGCAGAATAATGCCCAGTCCAAGAACATCCATCAGTCGCTATCAAGAACAAGGTGCTTTAAGCCTTGTTAAACAGTCCATGACAATTTATTTGCAATATTCAAAAATAAAGGAACTCTGGAAAACGTGATGAAATTAAATTAGCAAATTTCTTGTACCCACCAGAATGATATTTCAGCAGTAAACATCGAAAATGCATTCATATACAGTGTCCGGTTGAAACATTTCTCAGGGGGAAGAGGTTACCATCAAATATAACAGAGGTTTTGTGATGAGACAGAAATAGTTAACCCTCAGCAGCTCATACTGCAACAGTCGGCATACAAAGGGTTCTGAATGACATACGTACATCCAAGAACTAAACTAACTGAGGGAAGACACTGCGCCCTCAGAATTAAAGGAGTGGGAGGACGGAATCATCACTACTCTTCCAACAGTTGGAAAGCACAAAAATTAAACCTCACCTCCCATTCCTCCTCCTTCCACTACCTATATTGCTGATACAGCAAAAGAAGCCCCCAGCCATCCTTCTGCATTTCTCTCAATCTTGAGGAGCACTGAGAATCGAGGCCCTATGCCCTGAGAGCGTAAGCACGTCTGCAGAGGGATGGGGGTATTCCAGGCACAGGACAGCGGCACTGAGGCACTAACAGGCAGCGCTCCTCCAGCCCAGAGCGCTGTCAGTGCCGAGCGCTGTGAGGAGAGGCTCTGCAGGCAGCTGGGCTCCACTCACACCCAGCGCTGTGTCCTGGCTCGAGCTGAGTCACGGCAACAAGGCTGACCAGCTGGACTGGGGCTCTGGAGGGAAGCAGAGGCAGCAAGCACGCTGCGCTGCAGATACACGATACCAGCACACCGAAGGAGAGAAATGCGAGACCAGATTGAAACCAGTGTTTAATTTTCAGTGTCAGCTTTCATTTTTGCTGATGAGATCATTCCTGATGTTCTTCAGTCTCAAACCACAGAATTTTACTGCAGAGCTCCCCAGTATGTCTCTCAGCTCCCCTGGCATCAGGAGAGAGCTTTCCAAGGAGGGACAGCAATATCACCAAAATAAAGGCAATCCTTGCACTGACTTTGTTTCATCCTGACTCATTTTGACATTCAGAAAGTACAGTGAGCTACAAACCCCAATGAAATAACTTCAATCACTGGTCACTTCACAAGTTGCAGTAGGACCGGGAGACTTTCTGTACACACTGTACACTGCATGCACTATACACGTGGACAAAAGAATGGCAAACAGGCTGTCCAGCAGCCATTACTCCTTGAGGCACAGAAATGAACCCAGTTAAACACTGCCCTTGATTTTATCAGAGCCAATCTCAAAGAAACATAAAGCATTATGACCCTCCAAATTGCTTTCAAAACAGGTGAGCTCTGAGAGCAGAACCACGTAATTTTCCCACTGAAAGGACTTATCAAGGGCACTTAAGAGCAAGACTGATAACAAAAGTCAACTTAGATTACACATCACACACGCTGCTCCTAGGATTTGCGAGGATAAAGTGGTTTTGGAAATATCTGTACAGATATTTTCTCATGCAGTGCAAAGCTTCAGAAGGTTGTCTCTGTGTGACTTGGATCACCACTAGGGTTATGGGGAACTAGGTGGAGTTTACAGTTAATCCACTTATTTGCTTGTTTGCCTCTTGTTCACTGGAGAGGAAAGGAGGAAGCTCTAGGCAATGGAAACACAGTTCAAGTTCACAGAATCATGGTTCAAGTTGGAAGGGACCTCAAAGCCCACCCAGCCCCAACCCCGTGCTGTGGGCAGGGCTGCCACCCACCAGCTCAGGCTGCCCAGGGCCCCATCCAACCTGGCCTTGAGTGCCTCCAGGGATGGGACACCACAGCTTCTATGGGCAGCCTGTGCAAGGGCCTCACTGCTCTCTCAGTGAAAAGCTTTCCCAACATCTAGTCTAAGTTCCCCCTCTTTTACTTTCAAACCATTCCCCCTTACACTGTCACTATCTGCCCATGCTGTTCCCCCTCTGTTTATCAGCTCCCTTCAAGTACTGGAAGGCTGCGATGAGGTCTCCCTGGGGCCTTCCTTCCTCCAAGCGAACATCCCCAGCCTGTCATCACAGGATTCAGTCTTAGGGTCCCAGCTGTATGATTACATGGAGTCCTAACATAAACCTAAGGTCAGGGGGAAGTTCTGAAGAAGTTTCACAAAGAAAGGCGAGCTTTTTTTCTATAGAAATAAACAGAAGGCGTGCTACAAACGTAACAGCAAAGCCATCTCCATGAATTTCCGAGTTTTGTCAACCAAACGACACCCAACTACAAAAACTTTAGTTGGAAAGGCGAGCTGGTGCGCTGCAGCAACATTCCCACTGCCACCCCTCCATCAGGGCCCCGCTAACCAGGCCACGGGCGGGGAGAAGCACGCACACCTACATCAAGCCCACAGGTAAGGGCCCTCGCAGCAGCACAGCGCTGACACCACCAGCGGTCAGAACCGCACGGCAGCGGAGGCCCAGCGCTCGGCCGCACCTGCTCTGCGACCGCCACAGCCGCCCCGACGGCTGCAAGCGGGGCAGCGACGGCGCAGCCGGGCAGGAGTCCCGGCCCCCCCGAAGCTCGCCCTCCGAGACCCGGGGGCAGCGGGAGCGGCTCTGGCTCCTCGCGGGGCGGTGAGGAGGGCCGTGCTGTCCCCGGGCCGGGCGTCCCCCCGCGCCCGGCGCGCTCACCAGAAGAGCAGGTTGGCGCAGACGAAGCCGCCCAGGCTGTGGAGGGGCCGCTCCCAGCTCAGCGCCGCGGCGATGCAGCAGCCCACCGCCAGCCCCGTCTCGCCGAGCAGCGCCGACGCCGCCCCGGCCCCGCCCGGCACCTCTGCCGGGGCTACATCC